>NC_041397.2:141707283-142307283 GCF_900747795.2 Erpetoichthys calabaricus | reverse complement strand
TATGATGCTTATTGCATATTTTCTGTTAATCCAATAAACTTAATGTCACTGCTGAAATACTACTGTTTCCATAAGGCATGTCATATATTAAAAGGAAGTTGCTACTTTGAAAGCTCAGCCAATGATAAACAAAAATCCAAAGAATTAAGAGGGCTTCCCCGCAGACTTTTTCATATGACTATATATATATACATATATATGCACTTTTTAATTACTATGTTTTTGCTCAAGGGTATATTCATTTGGCTGTACCTACATGGAGTAAACTAATGGGTACATAGATGGGGATGTCAAGAGAAACCATGAGGCTATGTGTCTGTCTTCTACTTCCACACCTTAGACATCATTGATGTGGTTGGAGATGGTAGACCCCGATCTGACTCTGTCCACCTCCCCACACTCCAAAACACCTATTGGAATGCATATATAAAAGGATTTATTTACACTATACACAATGTCTCTAGACCACATAGAAGAAAGGTTTCATTATTCTTGGTGCAATACTCTGTCTCAGTGGTGTTCTTGTGTACCATTTCACAATTCCTATCACGAAAAACATATCAAAACAGGGTTTCCTTTTAGGGACTCAAATTCTCTCTCATTCCTGTTTGGTTATTTTCACTGCTTCAGATTTGGAGTTTTCGGCACCAACATTAGTCACAAAGAGTTAAAATGGGATTAATGTTAAGGTAGATGTAATTGGCAAAATAAAGGAAGTATTTCATTAAATGAAGAAACATGGCTGTACTGTACATGCTCTGTATGTGCTGTATCAATGTCTTGTGAGTATATGGCATTAGAAGGACCAGTTTCTGTTTGGTCCTTCAGTAGCCATGCAAAATAGTTCACAACCCCATTGTGCAGTTGTGGCCATAAATAATGTTTTTTCAACTGTGTGACAAAGGCGTGCTCTGAATTTCACATATACCTTGAAAAGGGGTCAAGAGCCTTTTACAGTTTTGAGAACAGCATATGGGCCAGATACAACGAGAAGGGAAGTGGTATTCTGGAGAGGAAGATAATTCAAGGTCTCTAACGCAAGAGTGAGTAATGATGTTTAATCAGATGGAGAGGCTAGAAAAACTATGGCTACTGCATGAACACCTTGTTAAAAAATTCACGGCTGCACTTTTTATGAGAAGCCAAAGGAATCTTCAGATGCAGATTGACTGGCATAGTTTCAGAATGATTCAATTGACCCTCCTACATTGAAAGACATAACTAAGTACATAACATTCTGTTATGCTGAAGCCATCTCTAACAATAACAGTACAGCAGTACTCATGATAGCTAGTAGGGTTTTGAGAAATTGTTGGCATACATTTACCCAGAACTTCAGTGAATATTATTGTCTGACTTGTGGTGTTGGGTAAGGAACAACAGTTATGTTGAGCATAGAAGCCAGAGCAAAAGATATCATCAGCTAGGGACATCTGTGTACAAAAGTGCAAAATTCTTGACTTGGATATCGGTGCATTAATACAAATAAAAATACAGAAGCATCTGATTTCACTAAAATGTCCTTGACTGGAGGAGAATGTTTCATCAAGAACAATCCATCAAAACCATTACAGAGAAAAAATCTATGGTATAAACTATTACTGGAAAAAAATTCTACATTACTGGGGCTGTTAAGCGGGATACTGTATGAATTTAACATTTATGGTCATCAATCAGTTTGAACTTAGTGCTAACCTGGCAAAAAGCCTCTATGTGTTCAATAATATACACAGTACACATGACTTTGAAGTGGTGTTCATAGATAAAGGCAAACAAATAGAAAGGATGGTAAAAAATTAAAGTATATTGGAAAGTAAAGCAAAATAATTAAAATCCAATCAAATACATACTCCAAATTTTTTTGTTTGAGGCAAGTAAATTCAAAAAGTAAAACTAATCAGGAACAGCAAAACTTGCTAAAAACAAGGTAAAGCCCACTTAAAAAAAAAAACAATAAACCTTCTGATATAATATAAAATAGCTGGGCAATAAAACCTTTAGAAAAAAAGATGAATGAATGGATTAAGAAGACAGTTCTACCCCATAAATAAAGCCGGAATTTGCAAACCCATGCATTATTTTAGAATGTGGACACACGGTAATGTAACCTGAGCCCAGGGTGCTGTGAGAAAGATGATGTGGCTTGATCTTCCAAATCTGATTTATAGTCCTCCCTCATACTTCTGTCTTCTTTACTAACACCAGCCTTGAAATTCTTGTTATCCATCAATGTGAGAAATCAGCTTTACATACGGCAAAGACATCAACAGTACTTTTAAACTCTTTTTGTTCTTATTGACCATGACTCAAAACAATTGTTCCCTTTTCAGAGCAGACATTATAATTGCCGTGTTAATTATAGAGCAGCTACATTCGCCAATATAGTTCAATTTCAGGTTAAAAAATGTGTTTTTTTACCTTTGCTGCTGCCTTCCTTCGTTTTATGATAAGACTATTATTAAAGAAATATATTGTGATGAAAGGCAGTGATAGACTAATATCCTGGCCAAGACAGATGGTGATTCCTTACCTGGCCAGCAGAAAAATATAATTGATGCACAGCAAAAAACAACCTTGCAGGACCATGTTGTCCCCTCGATATGCTGTGTGGTACCATCCCTCTGGTGGAACTCTTATTTGGACACCTGCTGACATACATGGAATTGTAGGTCGAATTGGCAACCCTATTAAAGTCCTTGGGTGCTTGATAGGAGCTGTTGAAATGAGGCATCCCTGTCACATGGTGGTTCCATCTGAGCTAAAAGTGCTGCTGATTCCTGTTTGAAAGGAAGCCCCTCTGCCTCAATCAGGAGTGTAGCAGAAAAACTGCCTGGAGATAAGGGAAGAAGAAAAATGTGAGTGGTTTGGAGCCTGCAGAGAAATCATTGTGCTAAATTAAAAATTATTCTGGGATTACAAACCATTGCCTAGTACAGTAGAGTCTGGATTTTGGAGTGCGAGATGCTGCCTACATGTCACACTATATATATGAGAGGGACCATCTTTAACTTTGTTCTCAATAAGCAGAGAAATACGGTACAGAAGAATTCTACAGCCCTAGTGTTTGATGATGACCTCTTACACAGGATATAAAGAATCATGAATAATTTGAAGACCTTATTAACCTTATTCCTATGGCTAAAAGTCAACCTAGCAAAGCCTTTGAAATTGTGCTTTAGACCATCATCAGAACAGCAAATCAGGGATTTTTCATGGACAAATGGTGTCACTTTTCCCCAAATACACCTCCAGACTCTTGCTGAATCTAGGACAAAAAGTGCTGAAGCTGCTCTGGATGCTTGTAGTGGCCCAACTCTTGTTTAAGAAAATGTTTATGTACAGTACATTATATATGTATTTCTAATTTTTATCTTAGCTAATTAATCTTACAAATATTCATATGTTGTCAGCCAGGAACATTTTTGTTTGATCCAATATAGACCTTTGGGTTAATATCTTATATTCACTGCATGGAAACCAATAACAATTTGAGTGAAAATTTGGTCAAAGGAAAGATGTAATTGGTGGATAAGGAAATTAAAGGTACTCAGACTGCTGACAAGAAATATTTGATTTGGGAGGCAGCATGAAATACCAAAAAGAAGAACAATACCAAAGTATAAGCACAAAACAAAACACAAGGTCAGAATAATAAAGAAAGACTCTTGGTTACTTAAAGACCCTTTACCTAAACTAAAGAGTCTTTAAAACTAAAAAACTTACAGAAAAATATATTTTGTAATTTTAGCCTACACATGAACATCCTTGATACTGTGCTGGTATCTCGGTTGTCCGAGGGAGTAACAGGCTTGAAAAGGAAGAATCTTTGGGTTGCCAAAATGGAACAAACACACGATGGCGTAAAAAGGCAACAAAATAGTTGCCATGAAAAATAAAATGGCTTTCATTAATCAGGTTTTCTAGTCTGCTTTGGTGAATTTGTGGAGCCCCTTAGATGTGGTTCATCATGAAGAAGAGATGCCTCCTTCAATTTTATAGCTCGGGGACCAGAAGGGGTGGATCCACTTGCTGTCACTGGTCAGTTTATCATCAGTGATGTTGAGGAAGAAAAAAAGAAGATACTTAGCTGCATTGCCACCTCTTGGCCCGGGGTGATATTACACACCTGGAAGGAACTTGAAGGTTGATTTTCAAACGTGCATGCATTACACATCTTAAATGACCTCATGAACATGACATCAGTGACACCAGCAGATCAGAAAAACAACAGATATTGTCATAAACAACATTGTCATCTCCAAAAAAATCAAGCCCAGGAAGGAAACTCACAGGAAAATGGTGCAGCAATCCCATCACAAGTATAACAACCATAAGTAATAGGCAACAGAATTGAACAAAAACAAGCACTATGCAATCCAAGATGATAAAAACAAACATTGCATTACTAATCATCAATAAACCTTACTCTGAAATTGTTACAGCCTTATTATTTAAAATACTTTTAAATTAAAAATACAGGTGGATAGTAAACTTTGTTCAAAAAGGACATTGCATGATTCTGAAAGGATCTTTTATAACCAGGCAATCAACTGCAACTCGCTGGATGGTGATATCCCCTTTAACATATCACAAACAAAATAGCTATGAGAGTAACAATTGATATTTTACAGACGTGGTTATTATAAACTTGTTTTGCTACTGTAGTGCAGTTTTTAAAAAATGTGGGATCTGCAATACACACTAATAAATCAACATGGACACAGACTGAAATATTCTATATACCATAGTTTGCAAAGTACAGTAATCGCTCCTCCATCGCGGGGGTTGCGTTCCAGAGCCACCCGCGAAATAAGAAAATCCGCGAAGTAGAAACCATATGTTTATATGCTTATTTTTATATTCTCATGCTTGGGTCACAGATTTGCGCAGAAACACAGGAGGTTGTAGAGAGACAGGAACGTTATTCAAACACTGCAAACAAACATTTGTCTCTTTTTCAAAAGTTTAAACTGTGCTCCATGACAAGACAGAGATGACAGTTCTGTCTCACAATTAAAAGAATGCAAACATATTTTCCTCTTCAAAGGAGTGCGTGTCAGGAGCACAGAGTGTCACATAGATAGAGAAAACAATCACAAAGCTGTTGAAGGCGGCAGCTCACACCCCCTCCGTCAGGAGCAGGGAGAGAGAGAGAGAGAGAGAGAGAGAGAGAGAGAGAGAGAGAGAGAGAGACAGAGTTTGTTTTTCAGTCAGAAATCAATACGTGCCCTTCGAGCTTTTAAGTATGCGAAGCACTGTGCAGCATGTCGTTTCAGGAAGCAGCTGCACAAAAGATAGCAACGTGAAGATAATCTTTCAGCATTTTTAGACGAGCGTCCGTATAGTCTAGGTGTGCGAACAGCCCCCCTGCTCAATCCCCATACGTCAGGATCAGAGAAAGTCAGAGCAAGAGAGAGAGAAGAGTAAGCAATCTAGCTTTTCAGCCATCTGCCAATAGCGTCCCTTGTATGAAATCAACTGGGCAAACCAACTGAGGAAGCATGTACCAGAAATTAAAAGACCCATTGTCCGCAGAAATCCACGAACCAGCAAAAAATCCGCGATATATATTTAAATATGCTTACATATAAAATCCGCGATGGAGTGAAGCCGCGAAAGGCGAAGCGTGATATAGCGAGGGATCACTGTACTGCTTTGAAGAAACTTTGGTATTGCATGATTTGTAAGTTTTAAAAATGCACAAGAAGCTAGGACTCAAATGAGAAGTTTTTATGGACATATCTAGCTTCAGACTTAGAGGTTTGCATGCCCTTTATGTAAAACATACATAAGTCATAGTCATCTGTGAAAATAAGATACAGGAAAATTAAAAAAGATTTTTGGTTCCAGGTGGAAATCCCTCTTTATTGTTCACCTGGTAAAGGGGCATGGTTAACCCAAGACTGATTTTACAATCAGCAGTAGAACATATTGGAATGGTATATTGTTCCCCCTCAGTCTTAAGACAACTGTGGTGAATGCCAATTGCCTTTATAAATGCCGCAACAAAATGTGGAGCCAGGATGGGGTCAAAGTTCTTCTCCCTGGTTCCCTTTAACCTCCTTGGCATTAACTCTGAGCATAACTCAGGCTGTAAAATTTATATAACTATGGTTAAGCACAAGTCAGTCTCAGGATGACATGTAAAGAGCTGATTTACAGTGGTAAGCCCAAATAAATCTCAGGACAGTATTCTGCTGCCATCTAGTGGATGAAATAACATCATGCTCAAAAAAAAGTGTGACAATGCATTCTGCTATTTTATGGTAAATCTATGGTTACTCATCAATATGCATAAGTGGGGCGGAACCTTCAACTATCTTCTTCTTCTTCTTTCAGCTGCTCCCGTTAGGGGTCGCAACAGCGGATCATCTTCTTCCATATCTTTCTGTTCTCTGTATCTTGTTCTGTTACACCCATCACCTGCATGTCCTCTCACACCACATCCATAAACCTTTCTCTTGGCAGCTCCATCCTTAGCATCCTTCTCCCAATATACCTAGCATCTCTCCTCTCTACATGTCCAAACCAGCGGAATCTCACCTCTCTGACTTTGTCTCCCAACCGTCCAACTTGAGCTGACCCTCTAATGTACTCATTTCTAATCCTATACATCCTCATCACACCCAATGCAAATCTTAGCATCTTAAACTCTGCTACCTCCAGCTCTGTCTCTTGCTTTCTGGTCAATGCCACCATCTCCAACCCATATAACATAGCTGGTCTCACTACCGTACTGTAGACCTTCCCTTTCACTCTTGCTGATATCCTTCTGTCACAAATCACTCCTGACACTCTTCTCCACCCATTCCACCCTGCCTGCACTCTCTTTTTCACCTCCCTCTCTTCCACAATCCCCATTACTCTGTACTGTTGATCCCAAGTATTTAAACTCATCCACCTTTGCCAATTCTACTCCTTGCATCCTCACCATTCCACTGACCTCCCTCTCATTTACACACATGTATTCTGTCTTGTTCCTCCTGACCTTCATTCCTCTCCTCTCTAGAGCATATCTCTACCTCTCCAGGGTCTCCTCAACCTGCTCCCTACTATTGCTACAGATCACAATGTCATCACCAAACATCATAGTCCACAGAGACTCCTGTCTAATCTCATCTGTCAACCTGTCCATCACCATTGCAAATAAGAAAGGGCTCAGAGCCAATCCCTGATGTAATCCCACCTCCACTTTGAATGCATCCGTCACTCCTACCGCAGACCTCACCACTGTCACACTTCCCTTGTACATATCCTGTACAACTCTTCATACTTCTCTGCCACTCCCAACTTCCTCATACAATACCACAAGTCCTCTCAAGGCACCCTATCATATGCTTTCTCCAGGTCCACAAAGATGCAATGCAACTCCTTCTGGCCTTCTCTATACTTCTCCATCAACACCCTCAGAGCAAACATTGCATCTGTGGTGCTCTTTCTTGGCATGAAACCATACTGCTGCTCACTAATCATCACCTCACTTCTTAACCTAGCTTCCACTACTCTTTCCCATAACTTCATGCTGTGGCTCATCAATTGTATTCCCCTGTAGTTACTACAATCCTGCACATCCCCCTTATTCTTAAATATCGGCACCAGTACACTTCTTCTCCACTCCTCAGGCATCCTCTCACTTTCCAAGATTCCATTAAACAATCTGGTTAAAAACTCCACTGCCATCTCTCCTAAACACCTCCATGCTTCAACAAGTATGTCATCTGGACCAATGGCTTTTCCATTCTTCATCCTCTTTATAGCTGTCCCTACTTTCTCCTTGCTAATCCGTTGCACTTTAATGTATAACATGGAGAGATTCTATACCTCACCTGGGGCCTCATGTATAAATGGTGTGTACGCACAGAAATGTTGCATACGAACGTTCCCACGCTCAAATCACGATGTATAAAACCTAAACTTGGCATAAAGCCACACACATTTCCACGGTACCTCATACCCTGGCGTACGCAATTTCTCCGCTCGGTTTTGCAGACTGGCGGCACCCAGCGTCAAAGCAGTGCTATTGTTCCTGTGTGGTTACCTTTTCTTTCTTAGACCCACATTCCTAAAGCGGCTTTATAAATACACTGAAATTAACTGCATATTGTTTATTAGTGTAATGCATCTGGTTGTAATTAACCTGTAGCAATATAATGGTCCAGGGAATAGTCATAGTATTCCAAATACCATAACTGCTTTAGCGATGTTACGCTCACTGCATCTTCTTCTTCTTTCAGCTGCTCCCGTTAAGGGTTGCCACAGCGGATCATCTTTTTCCATATTACTCTCACTGCACCACTCGGAGTATTTATATCACTGTATCTGAGTGGGGAATCACAGCAGCAGCTGATCGGAAAGAGAATTATTGGTATACAGTTTCAAGCACACACTACCTCAGCCATGGCAAAACACGTCAAAGCCTTTCCTGTACGGACCTCGCGTTTCAGAAACAGTTTCATCCCAAGAACTATAAACGCACTCAATCAAGTGTCCCTTGTAGAACTGTTTGTACTTATAAGTACAATTACTCCACTGTAAACTTGCACTACAGTTACAATATTGCACAACCTGCGCCTCTTTATAAAGTGCGTATGATGTCGATATCATTTTTAAGATGAAATGCAACAAAATATGTTGCTTATAGTATACAGATAAAACTTTAACTTCATTTAAATAATCTGTATTGTTAATAATTAAACATGTGAGGACACTGTGTCGCAGCGCTAGCTAGTTCACGGATAGCTCCTGCCTTGCGCTGTATTATTGCTGGTGCTGACGCGACACTGGAAGGATAGATGGATAGAATAATTAAACATGTACTACGAAGATATTTCAATGTTCCTTAAAAGTTTTGAAGAATCGGCGTTCTAAGCTTACAGATGGTTTAACATCTATTACAGAGCTGATTGTGTGGCGATTGGGTATTTGGAGAAAGAAAAGTAAGGACAGGAATTGGAGGTCAGTACATTTGAAAGAGACAGTAATTGTGTAATAAATTATTTCATCGAAGGTCGTGCATGACGCAGCAAGCCTCTTGCGTGAGATATGAACAATCACTGC
This sequence comes from Erpetoichthys calabaricus, assembly GCF_900747795.2. Classification (NCBI taxonomy): domain Eukaryota; kingdom Metazoa; phylum Chordata; class Cladistia; order Polypteriformes; family Polypteridae; genus Erpetoichthys; species Erpetoichthys calabaricus. Next base: position 142,298,226 of record NC_041397.2, on the reverse strand, counting down.
GCCACCGTGTTCCCATGTTTAATAACATGCTTTCATTCCTATCATCATGAAAAAGATATCACGTATACATCTCAGTATTTTAATTATTCAAAGAGCTGTAATATCATGAGTGTAATGGATTCTGTGTCCTGTCGGAGAAAGAGAAAGAACGGAAGCACATAGTGATTCACACACATAGAGCACATAGAAGATCAAACATAGAACAAAGCATTTAACGTGCTACTTGAGAAACTAGTAAAATAAATGATTTTAAGATGAAGTTTATGATGTTCTACTTTAATGACAAAATAAACTACTTGATTAAAGTGGAAATTTGGAGATTAAAGTTGACATTTCGTGCTTTTTTCCCACTGTGTGCCTATTTTTTTTCTCTGTACCCTAATAAGCTTTCATATGACACTCAGATGGTCCGCTATGAGTTGCCTTTTCACGCCGACTTTGATATGTGACAACTTCTTTTTTATTTCGGACACTGTGTGACTTAGTGTCAGAGAAACTCGAAAGCTCAAATTCACAATGTCACTCGATCAACTTTCTTTTGTTGATTATACCACTGTTTAAACCAACAAATAGTACATTTTTCCTTTGCCTCCACTTGGTATTCGCTGAAATTATTATATTTTCCCCCGTGCTTTTCCCATTGTCTTTTCACAGAAGGCTATTTATATCAATTTGCATATTCAAAGAGGCATAATTCTGGGAAGAGTTGGGGCGGGACAGAAGGCGCGTGCACGTGCGTTACTTTTCACACTGATCGGGATTTATGTAGTGGAAGAACGTGAAAGTTTGCGTATGCACAGATTCTTGCATCTGGATTTTTCTGTGCGTACGCACATTCCCGCTTTTGTGCTTATGCCATGTTATAGTGTGAGTTCTACGCACGGTGTTATACATGAGGCCCCTGGAGATTTTACTTCAAAGGAAAACTGATGCATCTGACAATATATGACTGAACTACTATGATATGCCTGGTGAATGCATCAAGCTATAGTAGCTGTGAGAATAAGACAAAATGTTTGCAGTCAAGTGGAAGGAAAGCCTCCTAAGCACTGTTCACATTGCAGTAACTGTCAATGTTTGTTTCAAGTGAAATGTGAAAGTCACTAAGCCTTGTGTTTTTATAGACTGCAACAACACAATGGGAGCTGTTGATCGTGTGGGTGAAGCACTATCCAGTGATCTGCAAGCAACAGCAAAAATATTACAAAAAAATCTTTCAATATCTGTTCGAACAGTACCTATGTGTGTTGGTCACTGTTGAAAAACATAAAGCATATACATTAAATCTGCATCAATACTGCAGTAGACACTAGACGCAGTAACACTATACATCAATTCCAAAAGTATTTGGACAATATTTTGGAGAATAAAAAATCAGATTAATCCTATTGTTGGTTCTGAGAAGTTTTGTTTTCTATAAAACACTGATGTGAAAAAAAAGTTTAAATTAAATGAACAGCAGCAATTCTGGTGCACTAGTCAATGGAGCTCTAGATTACAGGAATTGTTTGTAACAAGAGGACGATACCAATATGAGTGAACCTCCCACACTGCAGCAGAAGATCTCATACTAACAGAGCACACCTTTGCTCAAATGCCAGACCAGAATTCGCCAAAGAACAGTATTATGAACAAACAACCAAGATAAAAATGCAGCTAGCCAATAAATATATTAAAAGCTTTGAACATAACAGTACATTCAACATGCTTAATATAAGACAATATCAACCAAATATTATATTAACTAAGTACTATAGATTATATTAATGACACACTCAACATCAGAACAGGGCATAGCCAAAACAGACAGCACATGTACAATAAGCAATATAAATAACTCCGCAGGTTTATGACACACACACCCATACTCACACATGCATGCACACACATACACAGCAAATCACACAGGAAGATAATAGTAAGAACAGTCATGCATGGAGATCCTCAAGTATTGTTTGGCGTATCTTGTTAGTGTTGCCTGTGCGCAAGTCATCTATTGTGATCGAACTGTAGACCTATGTGGTTCAATTTGACTCTGCTTGGTGCCTTCTTCAAGGCTAAATCACCATTGCAACCATTTCTTAGCTGAATACTGTTGGCAGTTTTTCTGTAAATAAAGTAATGTTAGGGGACATTTCAAGCATTTTCTAATATGCATAGTGCAGTTTTTTTAAATAATGATGTCCTCTGCTTTTCTACTTTATCATTGTCAGTAATATACCTTAGTTATTTTGGCCATTCACACAAACACCTGCCTAACGTAACGTTGAGTTACCATCATCGCTGATTAACCAGTGTGGTCATGAAATCTAATCCTAGTTGCTAGTAGGGCACTTATCAATCAAAAAGTTGCCTACTCAGTCTTTGTAAATCTACAATTATATATGTATATTTGTACAAAGATTTTACTTCCAAAAAACATGGTTAATAGACAGGCCTAGCATTCTAACTGGATAGGCATGGTCCCCCTGAGGTCTGCTCACAATGACAGGTCTGGTTGTATCTTTCACTTTACAAGAGGCATCTTAATATACAGTTGTCCGTTTGTGAGCTCTGCATCTGTGGAATGCACCAACCATGGATCGAAAATATTTTAAAAAAAATGTCCAAAAGTTCCAGAAAGCAAAACTTAAATTTACTGCATGCCAAGAACTATGTTGACTCCTCACGAATGAAGTGATGTGTATGCATACCCTGATGTAGCCCCCCAACTACCCAAGGTATAACACATGCCTAAAAACACTGCACTTGTTTGATGATGCAAGGAAAAAGAACAATGCTTCTAACTAAAGTATCTGCAATTGTGAAACCTTGACCTTATGACATACGTGTTGCCTCAGCATAGGACAGTAGAGCCAGGTGGCATGCATGAGAATCCAAAGGGACAAAGCAACTGGGAGTGTGTGGTGCCGCAGATCCCAAACAGTCCTTTTTAGGGTCATTTACTAGCACTCACTGTAAAGAAGCTAATTTTATTCCTCTGTTTCTCGCACCCCCAGGTCATGACAGTATTATTAATCATCCTCCAAAATGTCATCATCTGCAATGCAGTGTTAATGCAGTGTACAGTATATGTGTGTGTGTGAGAGATAGAGAATAAATTTCAATTTTCACTTATCATAATTACATTTTCTATATGTGCTTGTATTTAAAAATGTCTGTATTCTGTTGAATGAATTTCTCTTTCAGGTCATTAGATGAAAGTAATGTGTAAGTGTTGAAAAAAAGAAAATGTTACACTGCTGCTAACATGTACTATGTAGTTAGGTATACCCATGGTTGCATGTGCACTGAAGATGTAGAGATGTTTTTTTCTTGTCATTATTCCCTAAACAATGCAGTATTGTATAACAGCTATTTACATAGCATTTATGTTGTATTAGATATTGTAAGCAGTTTAGAGGTGATTCAAAGTATATGGGAGGAGATGTGTAGGTTATATGCAAATACTACTGTGTTTTATTTGATTTAATTTTATATAAAGGCCTTCAGCATACATGGATTTTGGTATCTGCAGGAGGTCCTGGAACCAAACCCTTGTGGTTACCTTAGGTAGTCTGTACATCAGTATAATCACCTGTGTTAAACTGCTTTTGGAACACTCCTCGTCTTCTGATTTTACATTTGCTAAAATAAAAAGAATTCACCTTTGTTTAAACATCGAGACCAAAATGGCTTCAAAGATATAAGTAGGTAGATCACTCCTAAGTTTGGGTGTCTTATGGATAAAGGTGCTGCCAACTACACTAGTTTTATTTATCCTTGGAATATTAAAGAGGTCTATATCTTCAGACTGCAATGTATATAATGAGGCGCAGACATTAATACATTTTGAAAAGTGGTAGTTGGGGATAAACAGTTTATGACATTATATGTGAGAAAGAACATTTTTTAAGCAGCTCGGAAATGAAAGAAATTACTGTAAGAACTGGAATTATATGGTTATATTTCTTAGTTCTTGTCATTATCCTTGTTGCTGTGTTTTGAATTAACTGTAGTGTACTAAGAGAACAGTTTAAACAGCCTGATCATAAAACATTACACGCGAATTGTGTTTCAAACAGATGAATGGGCTTTTCAAGATACTGAAAATTAAGATACCATCTTAATGTTGCACAACTGCAACATCGAAGAATACAAGTCATAGAAAAGACAGACATGTTACGACTGAAGGTTAATTGCTTATCAAGGATAACTCATATGTTTTGCATACCTTCGAGTATACGTTCAGTATTTTTCAAGTCAATGTTATTTTTTCATAACAGTGGTTCACATTAATTTGCTATGGGAAATGATGTCCTCACATGAAACATTCTTTATAAATTAAAAAAATATATATGCCTGTTCTTGGGGTCTATGGGGAAGGGATGCAAACATGAGAATTAAGCCTTAGGCCTTACTGAATACATCCGGTTTGATTTCATAAAACATGCCTTCCACATTGCTTATGACAACAAAAGGAAATTGGAAGTAATAAATGTTATGACTGATTCTTGGTAATATCTTTTCTAGGTTAAGGACACAATCTTGTCAGTTGTCTGCTTGCAGCTTGCATTTTAGTTAGGTGGAGCTTTCATGTAAGTAATGTAGTAGAATAGCAGGGGTCTGAAGCTGTTAATCACAGTGAGAATTAAACACCTGTAGGATTAGCAATTGAAATATTGATTCCTAGCAAACTGAATACTGTATCTGCGGTGGGCTGGCACCCTTCCTGGGAATTTGTTCCTGCCTTGCGCCCTGTGCTGGCTGGGATTGGCTCCAGCAGACCCCCGTGACACTGTGTTAGGATATAGTGGGTTGGAAAATGACTGATTGACTGAATACTGTAAAGATGAACGGAGGCATGGAACACCCTTATAAGGCTGGCAGAACTGGTTCTTATTCGTAGTGCTTTCTGTTTTGATATCAACTTTTTTTACTAGGTGAGTGGAGTTGCAATGGGTACTACTGCCAACATCTTTGCCTGCTGGATGGAAGAGTGTTTCTTTTCTTCCTACATAGACTTTGTACTTGACCTGTATAACACATACATCGATGATTGTGTTTGTGCTGCCACTTGATCCAGAAGTGATCTACAGGAATTCATATGTGCTTTTACTAGTTTACATTCATCTCTCAGGCTTTCGGTCAAATTGTCCAGCATAACCCTACCATTTTTAGATGTCACACTTCTATTATCTTTTCAGGACATAAAACCTCTGTCTGTTACAAGTCAATTGACTTGTGTAGTTACCTTCTCTATAGCTTCTTCCATACCAAAAACTCTTTCACAGTTCTTTAGACTCTGCAGTAACAAGGTGGATGTCTATAATGAAGCACTAAAGATGAGCAGTTTCTTCATTTATAAAAGAATTTAGGGTCTTTTATCAAGCTGGAAACGCACCTTGCAACATCCACTCTAAGAGGAATCCCAGTATTGAATCCCACATCCTGTTGGCTCTCCCATTCTACTCTAACACACTGTCTCTCCCACAGGTCATCAAATGAAATTTACCCATTTCACAAACTGATCCTTCCACAGGAGTCTTTTTTCTTAATCCTCCCTTATCCTTCTGTTGACCACCCAACCTACAAAAACTTCCTGTCCACAACTCACTTCACAGAAGAGAGCCACATTCCTCACCAGGTACTTTGAGGTCAACAGGAGCTGCTGTGTCACTTGCAAATACAGTATGTCACCAACAGTATCCTTGTATCAGGTCATGCTGGTAAATTTAATATTAGACCAATGGGCTTTTTGTCAGACTAAAAACCTGCGTTTTTTGTAGGAAGTGTCCTGCCATCAGTATAAGTGAAACAAGGAGATGGCTAGCAGATTGTTTCAGGGAACACGTTTGACCAATTAAAATTAAAAGACCTTACATGCACCAACTACAATCTGGTGTTTCAGCATCATCTAGTTTATTTATTTATGTATTATTATTTTTTTTTACAAATTATAATAACTCACGTATAACTCACCTATCCACTTATTTTCAAATATTGAGAATAAAGTGGTCAAACAGAACCAAGCAAGAGTTTCTGATTCCTGACAACCATAGGAGGCTGTTGTCAGATTAGAAGGGGGTAACATGAACATTCAATTTTGTACCTTACATGAGACGAACAGGTATTCTAACTATTTTAAAACTTGAAATGCAGCTGAATGCTGATTTTATTAAATCAGAAACTGACTTTAAGTTAGTAAAAAGTTATTAAAAATAAGTTAGTAGCCAAGAACTGTTGTAGGAAAAGAACAAAAAATGGTTTCCCCAAGTCACTTCTGTCAGAAATCCTGATGACTGTCTTTGTGTCATATGATTGAGAGGTGCTTTCCATGAAAAGCTTTTCACACACATAAAGACTGACCAACATAAATAGCCATGGGATGCTAATAGTAGAGCATTATTGAAAGATTTTATGATAAAATAAGTATTTGGTAAATCACCAAAATTTAGTAAAAGAAATAATTAAATGTCTACAACAGGCATCCACAGATGCTTTACATCAGAAATTCCTGGCATGAGTTTCTCATCTAAATTGTAAACTCATTGCTTTGTCTGTCTTTTTTTGTAAATTAATTAAAATTAATTTAATCATCAAGCCTGTGAATCTGGTTCTTTATGTAAATTGTATAATCATATCTGTATCTAAGCAGTCCTACAGTAAGAAAACACTGCCTCAAAGCTCAAGCGTCCTTTCTGAATGGAGTGGACACCTTGTTCCGGCTTCAGGATGCTTATTCTTTTATTCCTTAGATTTTCTTGCACATCCCTAAGATGTGTTGTGTTAAAGCACAACTCTAACTTGTCTCTGTCTTTTGCCCAAAAGCTACCGGATTAAGTGGGTTCATTAGTGGATCAATGTTGTGTATTTGATAAAAGGAGACTATGAATACTGTTGATTTTAAACACATTTTATCCTATATTTATATTTTAAAAAATATTTAACAATATGAGTATTTTACCCTATATATTACATTTTTGACATATGTTTAAGATAAAGTGACTTGACCACAGTGGTTAAAAGTACCAACCCATCAAAGGGCAGCTTAAACATAAATCATATAGGTTGTAAGAAAGTTGTGATGGATGAGAATGCTGAACTTGGGTTAACTGGCTTGTCAAATGTGCAGCTTTAGCTGTGCTGCCTGGTGGCTAAATACTGCACTCTGATACCAATCTCATCAGTTTTTATTATATTACTGTATATGGCAGAAAAGGAAAATAATACCTTATTTGCAATCTAATAAATAACAGAAAAGACACATAAACAGCAAGAACTATGAACTGTCCAATTCTGGATGTTCACAGGAAGAAGAAAGGATCCATAGGACATCAGTTTAACATCCTCACCATACCCACTTAATAAACTAGTCAAGGGAGAGTGCACATCTATTAAAGAGCCCTGCCTCAAGGCCAGCTGTCACTGTAACTTTCATTTTGTCATGACTGGTATATGTGTATTATTAAAAAAATGTAATTTTAGTTCACTCCACACAAAACTGCCATGCATCTCATCAGACTAACACAAAATTAAAAAATAAATAATAATAATAATAAATTGTATTTGTATTTATATAAATATTGTATTTATATAGCATCTTTCACATGCAGGATTCCTTTCAGATTTCAGTAATCCAAACATACAACTGATTTCATAACAAGGAGGACTGTTCAAAGCTCTTCTAATATTCAATTTACCTTAGACTTAGGCGGTTCTTCAGCACCTGCTTCTGGCATGAGTTGAACCTTAGACTTTATAGTGACAAAAAGAACATTTTTCAGTGCCTTTGTGTGGGTGCACTTTATAGATAATGAAAGGAATTTATTGTATTGGTCTTTCACTGACTAGATGGCTGGTTGCACTTGCTTGATACTGCTGCATAGTGTTGAGGTGCAAGTAAATTTATAGTTCTGGGGCCTCATGTATAAATGGTGCATATGCACAAAAATGTTGCATACACTTATTTCCATGCTCACATTGCGATGCATAAAAACTAAACTTGCCGTAAAGCTATACATAATCTCACAGCAGTGCCCCTCACTTGCATACATACATTTCTGCTCAGTTTTGCAAATTGGCAGCACCCAGCGTCAAAGCAGCGCTGTTGTACCTATGTGGTTTCCCTTTCTTTTTTAGACTCACATCAATGATGTTGGCTTTATCAAATACACTGAAATTACACCTGATTGTAATCAACCTGTAACAATAAAATGGTGCACGGAATGGCCAAGATACTCCAAATAACACAGCTGCTTTAGTGTTGTTACTCTCAGTGCACCACTCAGAGTATTTTAACCCACTGTATCTGAGTGTGGAATCACAGCTGAACAGCAGCTGATTGGAAAGCTCTATGGCAGGTTGCGTCGAGAGTGCAGAAGATTACTGGGATATATCTTCCAGTCCTGGGGAACATTTATAGTACACGCTGCCTCAGGAAAGTCACCAGCATCTGCATGGATTCCGCCATACGCACAGTCTATTTGAACTCCCATCCGGCAGACACTTCAGAGCCTTTTCTATATGGACCTTGATGCTTTAAACTCACTCAATCAGTCCATCAAGTGGTCCCAGTAGAACTGTTTGTACTTATAATTACCTCACTCTAAACTTGCACTACAACTGTAATATTGCACAACCGGAGCCACCTCATGAACCATTTGCTCTATATGTACATGTAAATTGTACTTATATTTTCATATTGTATATTTTTCATTGTTTTTTATTGCTATTTTATCATTTTATAGGAAAATAAGGTTATGGAGGATTTGCATATTGAATCTCATTGTATCATACAATGACAATAAAGGAATTCAATTTAATTCAATAGAAGAGATTGTGCATTTACTGATGATGATGACTCGCTTCTAAGTCAATTTCGATTTCAAAGCTTTACTCTCTCAGAGCTGTGAGCTGTTAGAATACTAGGATGTATACTTGATATCACTTTTAAGATTAAATACATTAAAGTATGTATATTATATTATATAGATAAATTGTTAATTTAAATAATGTATACTGTTAATAATTAAACATGTGGGGACACGGTTGTCCAGCAGCGGCCCGTTCTGGGATTTTTGTTGTCTTACACTGTGTGCTTGCTGGGTCTGGCATGACCCTGGATAGATAGATGGATGGAATACTTAAACATGTATTGCGAAGGTTTTTCAATGTTCCTTAAAAATTTTGAGGAATTGCCATTCTAAGCTTACAGCTGGTTTGACATTTATTACAGAGCTTATTGTGTGGTAATTGGTTACATGGAGAAAGAAACAGAAGGATAGGAATTGGGGGTTGGTACGTTTGAAAGAGACAGTACTGCTGCAGTAAATTATTTTATTGGGGGTCATGTACATCCCAGCAAGCATCTTGTGAGAGGCAACAACAATCCCTGAACAGGGTGCCAGCTCATCACTACCACTGTGCCACTGTGCCCCCATGTTTAATACATGCTTTAATGCATTTCATCATGAAAATTATATCACGTATGCACCTTAGTATTCTAAAATGTTCAGGGAGCTGCTAATATCATGAATGTAATCTATTCTGTGTGGAGATCAGTGCCTGTGCACTCCTGTCTACGAAAGAGAAAGCCTATTTAAGGAGCATGTAGTGATTCTCACACTTGGTGTTCTGATTCATGATGGGCTCCTCTGAGATGACTATGCTATGCCTTGAACTGGGCACTGCTACCATTGTTTCTAAAATGTTGTCCTCCACCTAGTCTAAACGTGTAGTCTTGTTATCTCCATAAAGGGGATTTATGGCACATGCTTCTGTTGGAATAGGATCCTCCTTCTTGCCCTGAGTTTTAACCATTCTCTTAGATGTCAAACACTTATTGCACTTCTTCTTGATCACACCTTTTTTTTTGGAGGAGGGGAAAAGAAGTGAGGCTGCTCTCCTTTAAAAAACAGGAAGAAGTGGATTGGGGACTCAGGTCTCTTTCCTTCCACGGTTTCAGTAAGTTGACATGATACAACAAATAGTCAATGAACCCCTTTTTCTCCTTAACTTTGTAAGGGTCTTCAACACAGAACTCCCAGAGAGACATGCCATGGTCATAGCGATAGGCATGTGTTGCTTTCACATTTCCGCGTGTTCTTTTAGGATAGGCTTTATTTTCAAGAATCTATTGCATAATTGCGCCATATATTCCAATATCTTTGTAGAAGGGAGGGCCTCTTCCTCCCATCCTTCTTTTAGCATATCCAATAAGCCCTGAGACTGTCACCTGTACAGTAGTTCTAAAGGGGAGAAGCCTGGAGAAGCTTGTGGAACTTCCCTGTAGGCAAATAATATGAGAGGAAGTTCTTGCTGACCACCTTATGTAACATTTGTTTGAGGGTTTGATTGAACCTCTCCACTAGACCATAAGTTTGAGGATGGTATACTGAGATCTTTAAGTGCTTGAACTTGAATAATCTGGCAACTTTCCTGGACATCTCTAAGGTAAAAGGCGTCCTCTGGTCTGTGAAGAATTCTTTGGCAATGCCTGCTTGCGCAAAGAACCCTCCCAATTTCCATGCAATAACTTCAAAAGTGGCTGTTTGCAATGGGATAACCTTTGGTTAATGAGTAGCATAATCTATGAGGATTAAATATATTTATGTCCTCTAGTTGACAGTTCAAGAGGTCTCACAATATCAACCCCTATGCGCTCAAAGGAAATATTAATGAGGTGGATGAGGATTAGAGGTGTGTAGTCCTTCCTAGAAATCTGTCGCATTTGGCATTCTGGGCAGGAATCACAAAAGTGACAGATCTCCTCGTTAATCCCCAGCCAATAAAATCTGAGCTAGATCCACTCAAGTGTTTTGTCATCTTTCAAGTGGGTGTGTACTAGTTCACAAATCTGATGCCAAAATGTCTGCAGGACTAGCAACAGCAACCTCACCTATCCCTTGTGTCTGGCTACCTGATAAAGAAGGTCATTATTAAACACAAAGTGCAACCATTGTGGCATGGGATGGTGTGTGTGTTAGCCGTTTATCAGAAGTAATGCATTTTTAGCAAGCTTAGAGAATTATCATTCCACTGTTCTCTTTTAAAAGAGTGTTTGTTTAAACTGAAAATGAAATAAAGAAGGAGGATTGAAACCATCCTCAATGTGCATGGCTTGCAGCTTCAATAATGTCAATGTCATTGTCAATTTATTTATATAGCACATTTAAAACAACATAGTAACGCTGTGTCCAAAGTGCTTTACAATAATAATAGAATAAAAGAAAAAGAAAAAACAATTAACATAAAACATAAATAGAAATAAAATATATGAACAAAAAAAAATAATAAAATACATAATAAATAGAAGTAATGTTATATACATAAAAAATAGAAGTAATGTTATATAATCACAAAGAGTATTACTGAAGGTCACGGAATGCAAGTGAATAGAAATGAGTCTTTAATCTTGTTTTTAACAATTCAATTGTAGACGACTCCTTTATATGATGAGGTAAAGAGTTCCACAGGCGAGGCGCAGCAGCTGCAAAAGCCCTGTCCCCCTTGGTTTTACACTTGGTACGAGGGACAACCAGAAATAGCTGACCAGAAGATCTAACCACTCTAGATGGCTGATGTAAAACACACGGTTCAGATAAATAGGCAGGAGCAAGCCCATGTAAAGATTTAAAAACTAGCAGCAAGATTTTAAAATCAATTCGAAAACTGACAGGCAGCCAGTGTAAAGTAGCTAAAATAGGAGAAACAGTCATACTTTCTTGCCCCAACCAGAAAGCGAGCGGCAGCATTTTCGACCAACTGTAACCTGTGTATCAGGGATTTGTTAATCCCAGAATACAGCGAGTTGCAGTAATCAAGGTGAGAAAAAATAAATGCATGAGTAGCTTTCTCAAGATCCCTAGAAGATAAAAAAGGCTTTATCTTGCCTAATAGACGAAGTTGGAAAAAGTAACTCTTGACTATAGAATTTACTTGTTTCTAAAAAGAGAGGTTACTATCAAAGGTAACACCAAGATTGCGGACTTGAGGTTTGGAAAAGACAGAGAAAGAGCCGAGAAGTCCAAGACCAATTTGGGCTTTAGCTGATGGACCCGCTATAAGCACCTCCGTTTTATTTTGATTTAGATCAAGAAAATTATTAGCCATCCAGGATCTTAGTTCAGACAGACAGTTGTGGAGTTGATTTGTTGTAGAGTTGCAGACAGGAATATAAACCTGAGTATCATCAGCATAGCAGTGAAAAGAAATGTTAAATTTCCTAAAAATATCTCCAATAGGGTGAAGGTATATGGAGAATAAAATAGGACCCAAAATGGATCCCTGAGGAACACCATATTTAAGAGGAGCAGTAGATGAAGAAGAGGAATTAAAAGTCACTGAAAAGTGTCTACCAGTTAAATATGACCTGAACCAGTTAAGAGCAGCCCCTTTAAGCCCAACAAGATGTTCAAGCCGCAACAGCAATATCTCATGGTTAATAGTGTCAAAGGCAGTGGACAGGTCAAGGAGGAGAAGGACTACCGCGTCACCTGCGTCAGTAATAAGAGAGATGTCGTTGAACACTTTCAGGAGTGCCGTTTCAACACTATGATAACGCCTAAAGCCAGATTGGTAGATCTCAAATAAATTATTGGAGTTAAGGTAATCAACCAATTGATTATAAATAATTCTTTCTAGAATTTTAGCCAGAAATGGCAGTTGGGAAATTGGATGAAAATTGGCTAAAACTCCAGGATCTAATTCTGCCTTTTTTAGACAGGGACGGACTGCAGTATGTTTAAAAAATGAGGGCACAACCCCCGAAATAATAGAATCATTGATGATGGCTAGTAAGGGTGGGCCCAACACATCAAAGGCTTCCACTAAGAGACGTAGTGGTACAATATCCAGAGGACTGGGGGCTGGTTTAAGGGTGTCAATAGTTCTTTTTAGCTGTGAAAGTGAGACTAGATCAAAGGATTCTAAGACAATGTCATGATTAACAGTAGAAAGTTCATAGCCCGTTGGAACAATGCCACGGCGGATAGTATCGATTTTGCTGACAAAGAATGATAGAAACTGGTCACATGAATGAACAATGCTATTTGATCCCATCGCAGAGTGGGGGTGAATGGCCGCATTAATTGAATTAAATAAGACCCTAGGATTCTTTGAGTGACGGGATACTAAATCGGCAAAGAAGTTTTGTTTCGTTATCTTAACTTTAGCCTGGAAATTGAAAAGAGAAGTCCTAAAAATCTGTTTAGAGACAATCAGTCCATCTTTTTTACAATGCTGTTCAGCAGTTCGACAGGCGCAGCGCAGTTATCGTGTATTTTCATTTAGCCAGGGAGCAGGTCTTCCCTTATTACTGTGTATCTTGGGCAGAGCAATTGAGTCTAAAATCGTTTTACAGGAAGAATTAAATTTTACGACAGAATCATCGATACCATTATTTCGGCCATGCACATAAAGACTAGAGAAAATGGTTTTAAAATCAGATATAATAGAAGAATTTAAAAAGCGCGAGCAGCGTGGGGGACAGCTATTAGTCGGAACATCAACAGTAATATTCAGATCCATCATTATAGAAAAATGATCAGTAAAAGAAACATCACGTAAATCAATATTATTCACTAAAATATCACGAGTAAGAACGAGATCAAGGGTGTGACCAAGAGAGTGGGTTGGCGTATTAATATGCTGTATAAAAATCAAATGAGTTCAAAAGTGATAAAAAGTCATTGACCAAAGGTTTCGATTGACAACAAACGTGAATGTTGAAATCACCAATAATAAAAACTTTATCATGAGAGAGGGTGATATCAGCCAAGAGATCAGAGAATTCAGAGATGAAAGTATCATTAAATACAGGAGGTCTATAAACCATGGCAAACAGCAGAGAAAAGTTGAAGGTCAAAGCTGCTAAATGGACCCCTTGTAAGGCTCCGACACAAGAACATACTTTTAAAAATAGTGGCAATGCCCCCCCACGACGAGTCAGGCGAGGAGAGTTTAAAAATGAATAACCTGGTAGAGTCATGTCAGTAAAACAAGAAGAGTCACCATTTAAAATCCAAGTCTCAGTGAAGAAGAAGAAATCCAGATTATTTGAGGTAATAGAGTCTTGCAGAATAAAAGTTTTATTAGACACTGATCTCACGTTCAAGAGAGCAGCCTTGATAGAGGTAGAAGAGTTCGTTGCAGGATGAGCTCAGGTGAGCGTGCGAAGATTAGCAGTGTTTACTACTCGATTGTAGGCCGAGGAAAAGTGATGCTGTCTTGAAATGGAGAACTTAAATTTGGTGTCCAGCGCCCATGAATCAGTGATGGAGTCCTGAGCAGGAGAAGATGTGTCATAGATGACTCGCAGGCATTGGGAATCAAAGCTCTGGGACTTGAGTCAGCGTTGTTTAACAGCAGTTCTGTTTCTTTTTCCACGACGGCGGCGGATGCATTTGCGTCTCCGCGGGGCATTCAACTCACTGATACAGGTGAACACCGGTGTCCAGGTGAAGAAGTCAGGAGATGAATAAAACAAAGGTGGAGGTTCACAAAAAATCCAACCAGGAGATGAAAATTGAGAGGAAAGCAAGCAAGAAAATATGTTTAGTAAAGACTCACGATCATAGGACAGTGGCCGTTGGGATAAACTAAAACATAAAAACAAAGTTAAAACATAGACTAGAGAGACGAGAAGACGGCCAGCCACACCAGTCGGCGCCATCTTCCCAAGCTTTGGCTGGTGAAGCATCATCCTGAGGTGTCGGAGTGCTTACCGCATCACACTGGGTGGCCACGTGACTCCACGTAGTGTCTGGTAGTGAACACAGCATGGAGACAGTTTGGGACGGAGTTCCTCAGTCCATAATAAGGACCAAAGCATTTTCAGGGATGTGCTATACCGCTCTTATTGTCTGACCAGTCTCGCCCCAGTATCACTGAATATGGTGGATTTAGGAGGATGGCAACTCGGATTGCCCACATGCTTCCTCTATAGTTGATGACACATGAGGCAGAACTGAACTATCTAGTTTCACTATGAATACAGGTCAGACTGGTCTTCCCAACGAGCCTCAAACTTGGACATGGATCTGTATGTGGCATCATCCTAAATAGTGCTATAAAACATGGTGGCAAATTAAGGGCTCTTCCCTCTGCAAACGAGCAGACGTGTTGGGGAAATATTGCTTTTTCTTATTATTGCAAGGCTTTTGGGCCTAACTGCATTTGGTTAAAAGCCAACTAAAGTCATTTCAAGAAAATTACATTAAGTATGCAATGCTTTCTGGGACTTTAAATGTTAAAAGCAGTTGCATAGATGTCTGCTAAAAAAGAATAGGTCATTACACCAAGGCAAGGCTATGCTATAAACAATTAAGTTCCTTAATTGGAAATGCTGGAAATGTTCGAGAAATGAGTAGTGTCTCTGCTGCTGGAGATTTTTTTTTTCATTTTATTGTCCAAGTTACATCATCTATAAAACGAAAGTGTCTGATGAACTTATCAGAAATTTTTGTCTACTTGACTTTCTCCAATTAAGCTGCCATACTGATTAACTATATATTGGTTGTTATTCTTTAAGAAAGGTGAATTGCCTCCATACGTGTCATGGTAAAAGGTGCCCAGAATGGTGCTGCTGGTGATAAACTCCAGATATAATGATAAAATAAAATAATTGGTTTAAAAACAAAAGGAAAGAGAAAAATAACAATGAAACTAAATGGACAAAAAATAAAATGATAAAAACAGAACAAACTAGCAGGTAAAAAGTGTGACAGATAGGGGGTGCAACTGAGTGCCAAAACCTGGACACAACCAACACAAATACATTCAGGGGTTCAAAGCAGATGTTTTTATTATAAAAATAACTCACAAAGGCTTCTTCAAAGGTTTTAGAAGCAGAGTTATAAACAAATCTTCTCTTCTTTTCTTTCTCCGTCCACTTCCCTCCAATGAGTGTTGCCTTCCTTCCTCTCGATTCTGACTCCAGTGGAGGAGGCTGGATGGCTTCCTTTTTTTTTGGATCCAGTACTACCTCCGTTGCCAGGTCATAATCGAATGGAAGCACTTCCAGGTCAAGCGGAATTCCTGAAATACAGGTATTGTGAATACCTGCAGCACCCTTGGTGGCACCCATGGGATCCAGCAGAGCTGGTTCATGGTACTACAACTCCCATCATGCCCTGCAGGTGTCCAAATGGTTACTGAGGTCCTGGAATGCTGCCATCTAGTGGCAGAGGGGTAAACATATTCCTAAATAGAAGCCTATCCCCAATTCTCCTTTGTTATGTCCTTCCGTCTGGGTAAGGGTCCCATACCCATTTTGGACAGGATGCCAAATAATCCTGCCTGGCACTTACAACAGGAAAAATGTTCTAAGCTCACAAAGAGCTTAGATAAGTGAAATTAAATTTTTACAATCAGTGAAAGTGTCAGTAGACAAAGCTAAACAAAGTATTCCCATGGTGGTATTGATCACCAAATTGTTATGACAGCTCTATTTACTTTCATCAAGTTCCAACTCAATGCTATGCAAATCAAAAGTTCTTAATGATGTTACAAAGTGACTGTTTACTTGGAACACCTCACTGTCTAGTGATCAACTACTAGAGTATGTTGAACTCTGTCTATTGACTCTTTTACTGTTCTAGTTATTGATACATTTAGGGCTTTTGACACAAATATCGTGGAAGAAATGTCCATGTAACTTTTTTCATACTAGATTAATTAAATAAAAGGTTGCTATTGCTGTGGTAATTGACATTCAAAAGAAGAATCCTTTAAGTGTAGTACATTCCTGCATAGGGTAAACAAATACCGGAGCTTTTTAAATGTTACAGACATCATGACACAACATGGTTCTATGTTCTAGAAGCATTGAAGGAAGCCCAGTGTTGCAAATTTACATTTTTTTAAGTCATTAGTGATAAACGTAACGGTCAAGTTTCATTTTGTGAACTTGCCAGTTAAATTCATTTCGCATGCAGTTTCACACGAAACTCCCTAAAACAAGTTTTTTTGTAGTTTTGAAAGTTTTTTGGGGTGGAATGCAAGGTATATTGCCCCTTTTTGTGCTATGTTTCATCTGAAATGGCTGTCCTTTTTCTTGTAACATTTCCAATGCTGCTTCCCCCACACAATCCTATATAGTTCCTTCTTTGTGGCTCCATGTGTGCTTATCTGCTTAGTGTACTGTCTGCCAACACATTTACTCCACTCATTTTCGTTTGGAGTTAACACACAATGGACTCATTTTCCTCAACTCTATAAACTGATCCAAGACAGGATTCCTCTGTAGACTTACTGGTAGTCATGCACACAACAAAGTAGATTTTAGCAACAAGTCTTTGCAGGTAAGTGTTATCTACCCAAGCCCAATCTTTCCATGTTCTGCAACAGAATTTTATCCATGTAGGTTGCAGATAAGATGAAAATATATAGAATGCACAATTTTTTTGGGTCATAAAATACTGTTATGCAACTCTTTTAATGAAGCAAAACTCTTACGTTTCACTATGAATTCAGTTTCACATAAATCATTTCACTTATCATTAGAATTGTTTTGAAGTATTTTAGGAATTTGGCATTATACTACATCTTTAGGGCAGCACGGTGGCGCAGTGGTAGCGCTGCTGCCTTGCAGTAAGGAGACCTGGGTCCTCCCTGCGTGGAGTTTGCATGTTCTCCCAGTGTCTGTGTGGGTTTCCTCCGGGTGCTCTGGTTTCCTCCCACAGTCCAATGACATGCAGGTTAGGTGCATTGGTGATTCTAAATTGTCCTTAGTGTGTGCTTGGTGTGTGGGTGTGCCCTGCAGTGGGCTAGCACCCTGCCTGGAGTTTGTTCCTGCCTTGCGCCATGTGCTGGCTGGGATTGGCTCCAGCAGACCCCCGTGACCCTGTGTTAGGATATAGCGGGTTGGAAAATGACTGACTTGACTACATCTTTATTTTTTTAATTTTAAATATTTTCATGATGCCATTTTTTTCTGTTTTTGGGTATGGCACTGCCATTTTGCAGTTGGTTTACATTGGTAACAACTCCTGTTGCTCTCCCTTAACAGCTTAAAGTCACACCGGATTATGTCATCATGCTGACACTATGTATACTGGCATTATGCCAAGTTTGGTGTTCATGTTTCTGGGTAAATATCAAAATAATTTCAAGAGTAGCTAATGCTGGAAGATTTAGGGATTTATGGCGTTTGTGTGTATCTTGATTTAGATTTTTGATTAGCATTTTAGGCTCTGACAATCGGTTCCTTCTAACATTTTGGCTTCTGATCCTGGCTTCTTTGTGTTTGAGTAGCATTTCTTATCCTGGCTCTTAATCAGTTATTTTTAAAATATCTACCTTTAACAAAATGGGAGACCACCCAGGGAACACCCCACATAGAAGACACAGCTTAAGCATGCAAGGTGGCAACACTGTACCTCAATGCATGAAATAATATCATAATGTTCAGCTTGTGAAATGTTAGCAGCACTTTATTTTCAACAGTTGGAGTTTTTTATTAAAAGTTGTAACTGGAACATACATAGCTTTGCAGAGTAGTCAATGAGTCAGGCTTAAGAAAATCCCTAAAACATGATCAACATTAAACACAGCTTGCTTTAAATTAAAGGAGAACTAATGGCTGCACCCCTACTCATTACTTGTGATCTCTTGCCCTTCTGTAATGACAATAAATGTTAAGCAAAAACATGACAGTCTGTGGGAAGCATGGGGAATTATCTGTAAAATGCCATGCCCGCTTTCCTTTTAAATGAGTCCCTTAATGGCAGTGAGTAGAATATTGCTTCCTTAATGAAAGTGTTAGCATGTGCCATCATTAAAAATCAAGTCAGTGTCCTTAGTGTCTCAACAGCTCACACATCTGCCTATGGGTTGGTACTGTGGGCATAACACCAAAACAAGCAGCAGCAATCCATCACAGCCTGTTTGAAGAAGGCAGCAGTTTATTGGGATACTTAATCTGAGGTGTTCCTGAATGTCATTGCAGTCAAGCTTTTAATGCCTTTGAAATTAATGCAGCAGGTGGAGTGGGCAGTACCAATAGGAAAGTATCATAACAAAGATGTAGGACTGTCATTTAAGACAAATGAGCAATACATTTGATTAAGAAACCTTCTCTGACCAATTGTGCCAGATAATCTGATGGGTAAAGGGTTGCCAGGAGCAAGTGAGGCTCATGCATTGTTGTTTGAGCTGCCTGTTCTCTGATTTAAAAAATAATTGACCAGTTGCAACATAATTTTTTAAGCCTTTTTATGTAAAGTTGTCCATTATACACATAAGAATAATACATAAGAATAATAACATTGTCAAGCCTACTTAACATAATTCAAGGTTGCAGAGGGCAGCTTCTCAGTAACACTGAACACAAGACAAGAATTAGCTCTGGACAAGTATGCCAGTACCTCTCAGGTCACACTCATACATGCCCAAACTTACA
The DNA here is from genome assembly GCF_900747795.2 of Erpetoichthys calabaricus. Taxonomy (NCBI): domain Eukaryota; kingdom Metazoa; phylum Chordata; class Cladistia; order Polypteriformes; family Polypteridae; genus Erpetoichthys; species Erpetoichthys calabaricus. The sequence continues at coordinate 142,278,845 of NC_041397.2, read as the reverse complement.
CATGGCCAATTAAATTGCCAGTTAACCTAACCTAAATGTCTTTGAGAGTTTACTACTGTCTTTGAGAGTTTATAGGAATAAAGGAGGGCAGCCAATAAAAAAGACTGAAGTCTACACTGGGAGCCCTTATGAAAGCCATTGTGAGTAAGAATTGTCTGCTAAGCCATGGAACGTGCCATGTGATTGCACAAGGAAATTTTTCGGGGCCATTTCACTTTCACAAGTTGGTTTCCAGAACTTGTAACACAATCTTCAACCTTGCGACTGCAAATTATTGCATATTACCTGCAATTTATTGAGCCTTGAATTATGAAGTAAGTTTGGACAAAAAACCAAGTGACAGAGAGGTAGTATTACCTGGGATCCTTTTCAGTTCACACATGTAGACATTTACATTTACATTTATTTGCTTAGCAGATGCTTTTATCCAAAGCAACATAAAAAGAGCTCAACATGATTGAGTAACATCAGCCTCGGGGATTGTTTGGGAACAAGTGTTACAGAACAATATTATAAAATTAACCATTATAAGTGAAGAGCTCAGCACAGATGTACAAGCTAGTTAACTTTCCTAGATAATAAAATCTAACAGCACTAGACAAAACTTCACCAAACAAGAGAGTTGTCAAACTCTTCATACATCAAAGGAGTTACAATTCTGAATGAAGTTGGGAAGCTCATTCCACCAGCTAGGAGCTACACATGAAAAAAGTCTGGACTGAGATTTAATACCACACAGAGATGGCATCACCAGATGCCATGAATTAGCAGACCTGAGTGGTTGAGAAGGACCATAGGACCTCACAAGTATCTCCATGTATAGAGAGGCTCTGAGCCATTAACTACTCTGTACAAAAAATATTTTGTTTAGAATTTTTTTACTTTACTAAATAGATGGTCGTGTCATCTGCAAACTTTTTTTCCAAATGCAAAAGTTGGGGACATTTATTCTGGTCCAAAGCATGAAAAATGGGGCATATCCTGAATGCACTCATGAAGGATCCTGGCATAGATCAGCTTAAAGAGTTGCAGAACGTGAGTGCAGATGGTGTTACTTCAGGCTCTGATCCAAAAGGAGTAGTGAGAGGCAGAGCAAGTGGTGTTAATGTGCAAGCAAGCACCACACAAGGCAGATGGAAGGAGCCACGTAGTTGCTGACAGCGGGAAACAACAGTTTTGTTTGCAGAATAGCCCTAAGGGTGCAATATTCCTTCCTTCCCCTCCATAACAAAATTAACAATAATAAAAGAGAAGAAAACACAATAGAAAATAATTTTCACTTTGCAAAGTGAATTTTAGGGGCAATTTTGTGAAACTATCTGTGAAACCAACTCTTCTGTTTAATTTGATGAAGATTATTTTTTCTATATGTATATAATCAGTTTTATACATACAGTATATTCATATACATTGCCTTTATAATACAAAGGATTTCTTTATAGCTCCATGTAAAACATGGTGCAGCTTGAATCATGTGATAAGTTGTGTAGTTAATAATAATTATAATAATAATATTAATTACTGTATTATTATTATTATTACTATTTACATTTATATAGCACTTTTCTCACTACTCACAGTTCTTCATTGAGTAGGGAGCCACTTCATCCACACACTAATGTGTAGCATTCACCTTGATGATGTGACGCCTGCCATTTTTGAACGAGTACACTCACCACACTTTAGCTGTTAGGTGGTGAACTGGTGAGATAGCCAATTAGAGACCGGGGATGATTAGGGGGCCGGAATGACTAGGCCATGGGGGGCAATTCAGTCTGGACATCAGGATACACTGTGCTCTTTACAAAAGATGCCCAGGAATCTTTTATGACCACGGAAGTGTCAGGACCTCGGTTTTACATCTCACCTGAAGGACGGCACCATTTGTACAGTACAGTGTCCCCATCTCTGTACTTGGGCATGGGGATCCACATTCAGACCACAGGGTAAGAACCCCTGCAGGCCTCATCAACACTTCTTCCAGCAGCAACGTGAGTTTTTACTAAATGGTCCCCTATTCAAGTACTGGCCAGGCCTTCAGGTGGATGACCCACTCTGAAATACATGTGTTATGGCTGCTGGTGAAGGCTCTAACTTTAAGGCTATAAGTTTCCTTGCAATTGTTCACAGTTTATAGGAAGATTTACTACTTGCTAGCTGTGTTTTTTTATCTATGCCTACATATGCCTAAGAATTTGTTTGTCTATTTAGAGTGGTGAAATAGAAAGAAGAGTTCACTTACCACTCTATAATGGATCTACTGAATAAGTGAATATGTATCAGCCGAACCCTTTGCAAAATGACATCAGAACATTTATTTAAAAGTATTCAATAACAATAGCTTGTCGCTTCTTATTAACATTCACAATCCAAAAGAAAATCAACTCAAAGACAAGTTTTAATAGAGGATGTAGAGTAACACACTAGACTAAGGAGCTGTAGATAGTCCTTTTTATTTGTCATGTTTCATCATGTGATTACAGCAAGATTAGTATTTATGGCAATTGATACAGGGGTACCCAAAATGTGAATTGTGAATTTCCCATTGGGATTAATAAAGTGGGGCGGCACGGTGGCGCAGTGGGTAGCGCTGCTGCCTCGCAGTTGGGAGATCTGGGGACCTGGGTTCGATTCCCGGGTCCTCCCTGCGTGGAGTTTGCATGTTCTCCCCGTGTCTGCGTGGGTTTCCTCCGGGCGCTCCGGTTTCCTCCCACATTCCAAAGACATGCAGGTTAGGTGGATTGGCGATTCTAAATTGGCCCTAGTGTGTGCTTGGTGTGTGGGTGTGTTTGTGTGTGTCCTGCGGTGGGTTGGCACCCTGCCCAGGATTGTTTCCTGCCTTGTGCCCTGTGTTGGCTGGGATTGGCTCCAGCAGACCCCCGTGACCCTGTGTTCGGATTCAGCGGGTTGGAAAATGGATGGATGGATGGATGGATTAATAAAGTATCTATCTATCTATCTATCTATCTATCTATCTATCTATCTATCTATCTATCTATCTATCTATCTATCTATCTATCTATCTATCTATCTATCTATCTATCTATCTATCTATCTATCTATCTATCTATCAAAAGGAGGGGTTGGAAACCAAAACCTGGCTTCATCCTGGTGACACCATGCAACACTTTGTGCTGGTAAAGAAAAAAACAGGAAAGAAATAAAATGGAATTTGGCAAATGAAATACTGCAAGTTCGAAATACATTTGGGGAGCTACTGTGAGTAATGGAGAAAGTAGGTAAGTCAGAGTACTAAGAATGGAACTTTGAAGCATGGAGACGGTAAAGGTTGATAAGACTATAAAGAAAAATTAAGCAAGTTAAAGAGAAGCACAAAAAATCAAAATAGTTTTACATAATGGATTTTAAACATAAAATTAATTCCTAAAATAACTAATAATCACTGGGTGAACACACAAAACACTGGTAAAATAGCCAATATAACAAGATGATTTAAACAAACCTACTCTGGTTTAAAGAGTGAAACATGTTTTTTGACAGCCAAACAAAGCTCACAGAAATCCTTAATATCCAGCTTGGTTTTCCAGCAAGGCTTCAATGGACAGAAGAGAGCTGTTTTTACCACTCAGTCGGTTCAGTTGAGTCTCTAAGTTTAAGTGAGAACAGAGCACTAATGAGAGTGGAGAAAGAAACAAGAGTCACTAATGGTGCATGCTAAAGGCAGATTCAAGAACATAAGATGGACAGCTAGGGGATACAGAGACTAACAGACTAAGATTTGTAACTGATCAAGCAGAATCGGGAACAAAGAGATGACATGTGTTCAGGTGGTGTCAAAAATACAGCCAGACAAGATCTGAAAAGTAAAGGTTCAGGAAATCTTACAAACAAAATTTACTTAAGCTTATTAATGAAATACATACTCATAAGAAGAATTAATGCAGCCCTCTAAGACTGACTTTCTTCCCTACAATCTCTGTGTTTATTTAGGGATGTGTAAAATTTTGGCTGATTTCAAAGGGTGAAATCAGTATATTAGACTGAGGAGGAAAGGAAGGAAGGAAGGCATGTTAGGTCAGAGGCACTACATTGAATCTTGCAGATCTTCCTGATAATCTAGTGACTTTTGGACAGTCACAAATTCTACCATGTCCATTACTGTATTGTGTTTTGCATTAAGTGGCAAGTGGTTTAGAAGTTTGTTAATGTATGAAATGATATTTTCATTTTAAGTTTTTTCATAAAAATGCTACATATCCATATTAGTATAATAAATTTAAAAAGTATCATAAATTCAACTAAATGAACAATAAGATTAAATATAGTAAGCTAAAAATGGGGTAACCATAATGCAAAAGACAATTAGGAAGCAGAAGCAATTAGAAAAATGCATTTGGAAATACACAGCAAAGGCATGGTCAAGCAGTCCCTCAAAAACATGAGAATTATGTCATTTAGGATTTAACTCATTTTAAACCCTTCCTAACAGGAGAAAGGCAGTATTCTTCCATGCCACTTTGTAAAAACTTAGAGTAGTTAATAAACAAATACATAACCTGATTTTTCAACTGTTACTTAATTGCTAAATATTAACAAATTAAATTTGTTGCACTCAGTTCAACAAAACGTCCACTATTAGATGTATGCATGCACATTGTCAAGCACAAGCGCTTAGGAGACATCTTTAAGGCTCTGGTAAGGTAAGTGATACCCCCAAGCAGAGAGGCTTTTTCGCCTTTTTCACCCATAGTTTGGAGGTTCACCTGCTGGATGCTGAGTGATCTCATATCTGCTTTCACCAACAAAGTCCCGTCCCTTCCAGGCCAGTACTATTCAAAAGTGCTCATTTTCATTTTCTTACTGTCACAACACCATGGGCCTTATGTATAAATGGTGCGTACGCACAAAAATGTTACGTATGAACGTTTACTCGCTCAAATCGCGATGTATAAAACCTTAACTTGGCGTAAAGCCACGCACATTTCCATGGCAGCTCATACCCTGTCGTACGCAAGTTCTCTGCTCGGTTTTGCAGACTGGCGGCACCCAGCGTCAAAGCAGTGCTACTGTTCCTGTGTGGTTACCCTTTCTTTCTTAGATCCACATTCCTGACGCGGCTTTATAAATACACTGAAACTAACTGCATATTGTTTATTAGTGTAATGCATCTGACTCAGCCTCAGCCATGGCAAAACGCTTCAGAGCCTTTCCTGTACGGACTTCGCGGTTCAGAAACAGTTTCATCCCAAGAACTTTAAACTGTTTGTACTTATAAGTACAATTACCTCACTGTAAACTTGCACAACAGTTATAATATTGCACAACCTGCGCCACTTTATAAAGCGCGAATTTACATATGATAACGGTATCATTTTTAAGATGAAATGCAGCAAAATATGTTGATTATATTATACCGATAAAACTTTAACTTCATTTAAATAATCTATATTGTTAATAATCAAACATGTGAGGACATGGTGCTGCTGCACTGGCTAGTTCACAGATTATTCTATACCTTGTGCTTTATTCTTGCTGGGCTGGCGCGACACTGGTAGGATAGATAGAATAATTAAACACGTACTACGAAGATATTTCAATGTTCCTTAAACGTTTTGAAGAATCGTTGTTCTAAGCTTACAGATGGCTTAACATCTATTACAGAGCTCATTGTGTGGCGATTGGGTATTTGGAGAAAGAAAAGTAAGGACAAGAATTGGAGGTTAGTATGTTTGAAAGAGAGAGTACTGTTGCGATAAATTATTTCATTTAAGGTCGCGCATGGCACAGCAAGCATCTTGTGTGAGACATGAACAAGCACTGCGCCACCGTGTTCCTATGTTTAATAACATGCTTTCATTCCTGTCATCATGAAAAAGATATCCCGTATACATTTCATTATTTTAATTATTCAGAGAGCTGTAATATCACGAATCTAATGGATTCTGTGTCCTGTCGGAGAAAGAGAAAGCCCGTTTCAGAAGCAGGCACATAGAGCACATACTGTAGAAGATCAAATACAGTACAAAGCATTTAACGTGCTACTTTAGTTACGATGGGATTTGAGAAACTACTAAATCAAACCATTTTAAGATGAATTCTATGATGGTCTACTTTAATGGCAAAATAAACTATGTGATTAAAGTGGAAATTTCAAGATTAAAGTTGACATTTCGTGCTTTTTTTCCACTGTGTGCCTATTTTTTTTGTCTGTACCCTAATAAGCTTTCATATGACACTCAGATGGTGGGCTAAGACTCGCCTTTTCACGGCGACTTTGATATGTGACTTCTTTTTTATTTCGGGCACTGTGTGACTTTGTGAACTTGAGCTTTCGAGTTTCTCTGATACTCTGTCACTCGATCAACTTCCATTTGTTGATTATATCACTGTTTAAACCAACAAATAGAACATTTTTCTTTGCCTCCACTTGGTATTCGCTGAAATTCTTATATTTTCCCCCCGTGCTTTTCCCATTGTCTTTTCACAGAAGGCTGAGTTTAAGGACTATTTATATTGATTTGCATATTCAAAGAGGTGTAATTCTGGGAGGAGTTGGGGTGGGACAGCAGGTGCGTGCACGTGCGTTACTTTTCACGATGATCGGGATTTATGTAGCGAAAGAATGTGGAAGTTGGAGAATGCACAGATTCCTGCATCTGGATTTTTTTGTGCATAAGTACATTTCTGCTTTTGTGCTTATGTCATGTTATAGTGCGAATTCTACGCACGGTGTTATGCATGAGGCCCCATATCTTTCACTCTTGTGTGCCTTTTCTTTTGCCTTTTCAACATCTACATCATTAAATGGGGTTGTCAGGCTGGTACTCCAACTCTTCATTTTGACCTGTTTTGCTTATTCTTAATACTGTATACAAAATCTTAGGATGTTTGTTTCATTATAGAGTTTATGTCCTGTTAAGAATGAGTCAAGTCCCAAATGGATCCTTATAACTCAGGAAGCGTGTGTGTGCTGCTGATTCCTAATGACTAACAAAAAAATAAATAAATAAATGAAGCACTCAACTAACACTACCAATAGTGAAACCTTGTACTGGCATGTTGGTTCTTTGGAAGGTACTGAATGACTGAAAGCATTTATGACAGTTTGTATTAAAATAGAAATGATGTTTATCCCATTCTGAAATGAGAGTACTTGTACATCTTAAGGTGTTGAACAGGAGAATATGTCATGTTTTTGTAAAATATGTTTTTTGCATAGAATTCTACTTTCAAACAATAATCTTTATACTCCAGTATTTTATTTGTGAATAAACTTTTCATATTTAACACTATAATCCCTGAAGCCTACGAAAAAACTTGGAATCCCGGCCCACCTTAAATTCTCATCTTTTGTTTTATAAATGTGTCGATCAGCACAAGCAGCCTGCTTTCCCATCCCATCTACACTGCCGGAGCTCACCTCAGATAAAAAGTTTTCCCAGCTCAAGTCTTGTTTATCTGCTGTGTGAGGTGCCTGGAGTTAAATAATATATAAGGTAAATAATATATCATTATTTGGAACACATGCATTTCATGTATGTTCCATGTCTACAACGATCTGGGTAAGTGTAGGATGACAGGAAATGTGAGAAACGCAAGAAATGTTGAACACAAGCCTAAAATAGAAACTTTTTTCATGTTATAGTACTAACGACAATATTTTGACATGGAGTGTATAATGTGTGAAGACTGAAGTCCAAATATCAAATACACACTTTCACAAAAGGTACACGTATAACAAAACAAGTGTGCTTTTATTCAAGAATATAACCGAAGAAAAAGAAATCAGGCTAGGGTATAATGCTGACACAACCACTTGAGTGGCTTAGTGGTAAGAACTGTGCACTTATAATCAAGAGGTCACAGGATCGAATCTGGGCACCCTCCAGAATTATTGCTTTGAATAGTGAGCTGCTCTTATTATTACTATTGTACAATAAAAACATACATTTGATTTGAGTCTGTAACAACCGATGTAAATTTATGGTACTTGTAAAGGTTAGCTTTTTTTTAAATTTATTTATTCAGTTTTATTCTCTCAGTCATGTTCACGTTCACCCTGATCTGACACTGCTGTTTTCAAATAAAGACGTGCTATAACAGAGGTGAACTCAGATGAGGGAGAGGGTTCTACATCGGAGAAAGCAAACAGAAGCCCTCCCCGCAAGAAACGTCCACTCACGTATAAGAACAGTGCAGCTGCACCAGGTGTAAAGGTGAAAGATGGCACTGTTTGGATGCAGCAAGAGGTCGGGCATCATCCTGCCATTCAGTCTTCACAACACCTGTCCTTCAAAGAAAAAGCAGGGCTTACAGAGCTCGCCAAGGTATCGTGCATTTATCAATAGCACCTGATGACCCTGATTCTCTTGATTCACTAACACAATGTCTAACTTGTATCTCAGAATGGATGAATAGTAACTTTCTCAAGTTAAATAAAGAGAAAACTGAAACCTTAGTGATTGGCAATAATGGATACAATGAGGCGATTGGAAATAAACTGGATACATTAGGATTAAAAGTCAAAACGGAGGTAAAAAGCTTAGGGGTAACTATTGACTGTAATCTAAATTTTAAATCGCATATTAATCAGATCACTAGGACAGCATTTTTTCACTTAAGAAACATAGCAAAAGTTAGACCTCATATCATTGAAAGATGCTGAGAAATTAGTTCACGCATTTGTTTTCAGTCGACTAGATTACTGTAACGCACTCCTCTCAGGACTACCCAAAAAAGGCATAAATCATTTGCAACTAGTGCAGAATGCAGCTGCTAGAATCCTAACTAGGAAAAGAAAATCCGAGCACATCTCTCCAGTTTTGATGTCACTACACTGGTTACCTGTGTCATTCAGGATTGACTTTAAAATTCTGCTTATGGTTTATAAAGCCTTAAATAATCTCGCCCCATCTTATATATCGGAATGTCTGACGTCTTATATTCCAAATCGTAACCTCAGATCCTCAACTGAGTGTCTCCTTAGAATTCCAAGAGCAAAACTTAAAAGAAGTGATGAGGCGGCCTTCTGCTGTTATGCACCTAAAATCTGGAATAGCCTGCCAATAGGAATTCGCCAGGCTAATACAGTGGAGCACTTTAAAAAACTGCTGAAAACACATTATTTTAACATGGCCTTCTCACAACTTCACTGTAAATTAAATCCTGATACTCTGTATATCCAATTCATTATAATAACTATTCATGGTGGCTCTAAAATCTGTACTAACCCCTACTCTCTCTTCTGTTTCCTTTTCAGGTGTCCTTTTGGTGGTGGCGCACCACCATCTACTCAAAGTACCATGATGTTCCAACAGTGATGGATGGATTAAAAGCCAGAAGTCTGTATGACCATCAGCATCAAGTGATTCCGTGAGAACCCTAACTACAAAGAGGACTATTTCATTTATGTTAGGTAGAATGCCCAGAGGGGACTGGGCGGTCTCGTGGCCTGGAACCCCTACAGATTCTATTTTTTTCTCCAGCCTTCTGGAGTTTTTTTTTTTTGTTTTTTCTGTCCACCCTGGCCATCGGACCTTACTCCTTTTCTATGTTAACTAATGTTGTCTTATTTTAATCTCTTATTTTGTCTGTTATTTTTCTTTTCTTCATTATGTAAAGCACTTTGAGCTACTTTTTGTATGAAGATGTGCTATATAAATAAATGTTGTTGTTGTTGTTGTGCAAAGTTCTGTTTGTGATTATGTTTTGTGATGGTCTTTATATCAAAAACATGTATATGTTACTTATATAAAAGCCACATTGAATGTTGTTTACTTTGATTTATTTACTTATCTTCCTACAGCATAAAGTCACAACTAGACTGCAGAGCTTCCTGTGTTTGATCGACACGTGCATGCTGACAAACTACAGTGGTGTGAAAAACTATTTGCCCCCTTCCTGATTTCTTATTCTTTTGCATGTTTGTCACACAAAATGTTTCTGATCATCAAACACATTTAACCATTAGTCAAATATAACACAAGTAAACACAAAATGCAGTTTGTAAATGGTGGTTTTTATTATTTAGGGAGAAAAAAAAATCCAAACCTACATGGCCCTGTGTGAAAAAGTAATTGCCCCCTGAACCTAATAACTGGTTGGGCCACCCTTAGCAGCAATAACTGCAATCAAGCGTTTGCGATAACTTGCAATGAGTCTTTTACAGCGCTCTGGAGGAATTTTGGCCCACTCATCTTTGCAAAATTGTTGTAATTCAGCTTTATTTGAGGGTTTTCTAGCATGAACCGCCTTTTTAAGGTCATGCCATAGCATCTCAATTGGATTCAGGTCAGGACTTTGACTAGGCCACTCCAAAGTCTTCATTTTGTTTTTCTTCAGCCATTCAGAGGTGGATTTGCTGGTGTGTTTTGGGTCATTGTCCTGTTGCAGCACCCAAGATCGCTTCAGCTTGAGTTGACGAACAGATGGCCGGACATTCTCCTTCAGGATTTTTTGGTAGACAGTAGAATTCATAGTTCCATCTATCACAGCAAGCCTTCCAGGTCCTGAAGCAGCAAAACAACCCCAGACCATCACACTACCACCACCATATTTTACTGTTGGTATGATGTTCTTTTTCTGAAATGCTGTGTTCCTTTTACGCCAGATGTAACGGGACATTTGCCTTCCAAAAAGTTCAACTTTTGACTCATCAGTCCACAAGGTATTTTCCCAAAAGTCTTGGCAATCATTGAGATGTTTCTTAGCAAAATTGAGATGAGCCCTAATGTTCTTTTTGCTTAACAGTGGTTTGCGTCTTGGAAATCTGCCATGCAGGCCGTTTTTACCCAGTCTCTTTCTTATGGTGGAGTCGTGAACACTGACCTTAATTGAGGCAAGTGAGGCCTGCAGTTCTTTAGACGTTGTCCTGGGGTCTTTTGTGACCTCTCGGATGAGTCGTCTCTGCGCTCTTGGGGTAATTTTGGTCGGCCGGCCACTCCTGGGAAGGTTCACCACTGTTCCATGTTTTTGCCATTTGTGGATAATGGCTCTCACTGTGGTTCGCTGGAGTCCCAAAGCTTTAGAAATGGCTTTATAACCTTTACCAGACTGATAGATCTCAATTACTTCTGTTCTCATTTGTTCCTGAATTTCTTTGGATCTTGGCATGATGTCTAGCTTTTGAGGTGCTTTTGGTCTACTTCTCTGTGTCAGGCAGCTCCTATTTAAGTGATTTCTTGATTGAAACAGGTGTGGCAGTAATCAGGCCTGGGGGTGGCTACGGAAATTGAACTCAGGTGTGATACACCACAGTTAGGTTATTTTTTAACAAGGGGGCAATTACTTTTTCACACAGGGCCATGTAGGTTTGGATTTTTTTTCTCCCTAAATAATAAACACCATCATTTAAAAACTGCATTTTGTGTTTACTTGTGTTATATTTGACTAATGGTTAAATGTGTTTGATGATCAGAAACATTTTGTGTGACAAACATGCAAAAGAATAAGAAATCAGGAAGGGGGCAAATAGTTTTTCACACCACTGTACATGTGTACTGAAGTGACTTTAGAAGGCTGCTTGCTGCTTGTGCTGATGAACATATTTATAAAAGAAAAGACGCTGATGGAGAGGTGCTAAGAAATTTAAGGTGGGCCTGGATTACAAGTTTTTTCGTAGGCTTCAGGGATTCTAGTGTTAACGGTGCAAGGACAGCAAAGATATTAGAGAAGATGACCCACAGGTGTGTTCTGAGGACTTTTTTAAGGTTTCTACCTTGCCTCATCAATCCTGAGACTCATTCAAGACTAAAAATTATAGGCAATTGAAAACAAGGGGCAGGGCTGAGCATAATTCAGACATGAGCAAAGCACAGTAAGGCCACAATAGAAGACATACCTGAAAAAGTAGATAGACAAACAAGCAGATTTAAGTTCACTAGGAGATTAACTTGTTAAAATAAACAGGCAGAGTCTAAATAGGGAAATCGAAAATAAAAAAATCAAAACGTTAAAGTCCAATACATAATTATCATGATCTGGCTTATAATCATAAACTTGGGATTGAGAGTATCAGTATGCAACATTTAAATAAAAATCCATATTTAATTTTGGTTGTGGACTATCGATAGAAGCAAATATGATTTGCTATACAGGTGAAAGGCCATTTTTCAGTCATTAAGGCTGCATATCCACTTTAGGGTCAGACAAAGTAATTAGCTTGTTAATTCAGTGGGCCTCTCTTGAAGTGATTATACTAGTCCAGCCCACCACAACATAGAAAATTGAACTGGCCATTTCAGGGTTGTAGAAGATGTGAGGTATGTCACTACCCACATTAAAGAAATGCAGTCTCCTATGAAAAAATATACATTTCTTATACAATTCCTGTCTGTTACAAAACCAGTCCAGCCTGTCATTAGCTGTCTAAGCAGCATTGTGAGCAATGCGGGAACTAAAAATTAATGGGACTGAAGTCCATTAAAGGGCACATTCATACATCTTCATAATGGCTTAGCTTAGAGTCTTAAGTTAAATAAACATCCATGTTTTTGAATTGTGAGAGAGACACCCACACAGATACTGGAAGAGTATTGGGCTTACTGTATATCTGAACCCTAGTCTCTGGTTAAGTGCTTACTACCATGGCACAGTGGGTAGAAACTTTGTTTCCTGTGGGGTGTCAAATACTTTGAAGTACAACCTTAATTTTCTTTAGGCATCTCAGTTTTGAAAATAATTTTCCCTTTAGCTTCTTTATGTGAGAAAATGTAACAGCAGTTATCACTCATTGAGGATGTGAAGTACCCTCTTCATTCCTTCACACCTGCTATATCAGAGGTGAAGGAGAAACAAGACACAGGCATACGAGTTTGTTAAAAGACACCGCATCACTGCTCTGACATCTCTCCAAAGCTGAAATATTCTTGAAGTGGCCAACATGCAAAAAAGTTATAAAGTTTTCAAAAGACTTGCTTATTGATCTGAAATGAATAATGCTGCATGCTTCACTTACTGTTGTCAATAAACGGCCTTCCCAAGACCACATTGTCCCTCACATTATTGACTGCTAGGTGACCTTTAAATCCGTTTTAATGTTAAGTAATACATTTTAATAAAAAATAGAATTGTTTTTAATAGAGAAAATGGTTTTGGGCAGGTACACTAGCTAAGTGATTTCTTCAGACATATGAAGTCAGCAAAGGAGGGAATTGGAACCTGCAACCTTGCATTTTCAAGCCTTAATTAGTAGCTAAGAAAGCAATGCTGCCTACTGTGACAGATTATTTTAGTAGCATGCAACCTAAAGTCCCGATATAAAATAAAACATATGACAAGCAGTCATACACATATGGGATTTTTTTTATATATTCTATTTTGTAACATAATATTTGTGGACACTTACTGTATATATGCATGCATTGACATTGACTTGAGCCCTAATGTTACTAATTTGAGAGTGGTGAGGAAGTGGTCCCCAGTGACAACCCTAATTTATAAATGACTTTGTGTGTAAAGTCTGCCTTACAGCATTGCTATTTAAAAGTAAGGATTCATCAATTTTTTTTTTTTTGAGACATTGTTGAAAGTTTAGCAATTTCATATGTCACCATAGCCACAAAATCATCAAAAGTCCAAGTGCTGCAAGTTTACAATGCTCAGTGGTATCATTTTATTGTTAACTTTCTGAATATCATATACTGTATCCATTCCAGGGGCTCAGGAAACTAATTGGAATCCATCCTAGCAGTGTCAGTCAGACACCAGGCCCATGCCAATACCATAGAGATCCACAGGGGATGCCACATTCCTTGCCTCTCATACCATCCTGGCTAAATAAATAGATAAGCAAAAAAAACTGTTATACCAGAGTTCGTTTTACAGACTACAGCCTTTAACTCTATTGCACCATTAATGTTATGAAAGGTTTTATTGACTTTGGACTTCATGCCAATCTCTGCCACTTGATTTTAAGCTTCTTAACTGATAGACCCCAGTTAGTACACACCACTTTCTCCATGCTACTTTACAGTACAGGCATCTCATAGGTATTGTGCTGAGCTCAGTGCTATACTCCTTGTCTGCCAGTGATTGTAAACCAAGCACATTTGTTGCTAACACCAAAATGATAAGCCTGATCAACAACAACTATTAGATGGATAACTGAGGAGAGATTTCCCACTGACACAATCTCTAATGTAACATCAACAAAACTAAAAGAGTTGGTCATAGGCTTCTGAAAACAGCAAGCTAATTACTGCTATGTTGCCATCTGCATTGCAAAGAATGAAGTTGAGAGGGTCAGCAGGTTTGCAACTCATATCTTGGAGTCTCCATCCCTGATGAGCTGAAGTGCACACAGCCCATCTCAGGCACTGTCAGAAAGGCTAACCTATGTCTTTACTTGTCTCCATCTATGCTCCCCTCAAATTCTACAGGGCTGCAGTAAAGTAAGTTCTCTCTGACTGCGTATGATTTTGGAATAGCACTCATTCAACTCAGAACTGCAAACCACTACAGAGTGTGCTAAAAATGATAAAGAGGTTCACTCTACGAATCTAACTTCCTTCTGTTCAGAATATACATTGTAATGATAAATCACAAAAACAGATAAAGAGTTGGGGCACCATTGTGAACCCTGTATAACTGGCAGATTTGTAAAAAAATATATAAAAATGATTTGTCTTTTCAGACGCAAGTCTCCATTTGAATGGCTCCAAGATGGTGTCAGAGCAGATTTTCACTTGGTAGGACAGGAAGAGGCGGTTTCAAGTGTTCAGGAACACCATTGCTGTGGCAACTGTCAATCACTGCTTCTGCAGAGGGAGGAAGAGACAAGGCATTAGGCAACTAGGCTGACTCCAGGGCTACAGGGGATGAATCATGAGGTAGATTAAAAGAAATGAGCCTTTTCAATTTAAGCAAAAGAAGATTAAGAGGTGACATAACTGAAGTGTTTAAAATTATGAAGGCAATTAGTACAATGGATAGAGACTGTTATTTTAAAATGAGTTCATCAAGAACACAGGGGCATAGTTGGAAGTTTATTAAGGGTAAATTTCACACTAACATTAGGAAACATTTCTTTACACAAAGAACGATAGACACTTGGAATAAGCTACCAAGTAGTGTGGTAGACAATAAGACGTTGGGGACTTTCAAAACTCAACTTGATGTTTTTTTGGAAGAAATAAGTGGATAGGACTGGTGAGCTTTGTTGGGCTGAAATGCCTGTTCTTGTCTAGATTGTTCTAATGTTCTAACAGCGCTAACCCCTGTTTGTGAGTATAATTACATTTATGAGTCTCTCTCACTTGTGTGACAACATATAGTAACATACACTGCCTTAGAAAGGCAAAGAGAATTATTAAAGACCTTAGCCACTCTCTACACTTATATTGCTTCCTCAATTATGGCAAACAGTGAACAAGTATTAGTACTCGCATCATGAAATGCAAAGACAGTTTTCATCTACAGGTCATAGTGTTATTCAACAATTGCTCATACTGAGAACTGCATGCCTCTTACAGTAAATGTATCCTCTGATGTGGCTTTAAATATATGTCATTGTATGTATTCATTGTCTTTTTGGTGCTATATTGCTGTTATTCCTCAGTACAAGTCATACAAGTAAAGATTTCAATGAATTATGAAGACATATCAATGAACTTAAATGTAAGCAGCCATTACAGAGTTTCAAGTCAATCTGTACATCTTTCGTAAGTGGGAGGAAAATGATCAAATCCTGAGAAAACCAATATAAACTTGTTGAGAGAATGTGGAAAATCCATACTGACAGGAATCTGGCTGGGAAATTAACATCAAAATGGCTTAATTAGTTTTGGGCAGGTCGTTTCTGTATTTCCTGGCATGAAGAGATATCAAGGGTTCACCAGGCAAGCATGGGGTGCCTCAAGGATTGGTACTTGGCCCTCTCCTCTTCTCCCTACACATCCCCTCACTGGTCCCTATGATTCAGTCCTATGGTTTCACTTATCAGTGCTCTGCTGATGGTACAAAGCTGTGTCTGTCATTCCTTTCAGAGGACCATATGGTATCAGCTAGACACTTTCCATGTCTCACTGATATTGCAACCTGGATGAAGAAGCACCATTTCCATGCTCAACTTGGCAAAGAGAACTTCTTATTATCACAGCACTCCTGTTTATTCAGCAACTTATCTTTATTCAGCTTTGTTCATTGCCGCTAACACACATTAAGTTGGTACTCAGCCTTAAAGTAGTAATTAATAACCAGCTGTTCTTCAGCGGCCATGTTTATGGTCTATTGGTCTTGCAGATTCACTCTATACAGCATCCACAAGATCAGACCGTATCTGACAGAATATGCAGCCCAACTCCTTTGATCTTGCTACGCCTGGACTACTGTAACTCTTTGCTGCCAGGAGTATGAACATGTCACCAAACTGCTGGAGATGATTAAAAATGCAGTGGCTCATCTGGTGTGCAATCAGTCAAGGCAGACACATGTCACTCCTCTCTTCAGATCATCACAATGGCTCCTTGTAACAAGATGTATTAAGTTCAAATCCTTCGTACTTACCTACAGAGTAAACTAAACTTTTAATTTCCCACTGAATTCAGTTTCATGCAAATCATTTTGCTTATCACTATTAGTAAACACATACTTTGTCTTTGACCTTCTTAGCACAGCTTCACTCTTGTTTCCTGCATGTCTATATCTGTTTTAACAATTTGGGACACATTTCTTGCTGAAGTGAATGGGCATTACTTGACTCTGTTGTCTGAAGACAATATCATATGGTGCGTGCCTGACCAGATGTGTTGAAAATTCTCATGGACATTTTAAATTTAGCCTTATTTACACATAACCGTAACCGTTTTATAATGCCTTATATACAGTACTATGTACCCAGCCAGCCAGCCTATATTTATACATTTTTCTTATTTTACAGATACTTAATATCTACAACTGGACACCAGGGCTATTGGGACTTTGTTTTTTGGTATTTTTAATGGCTGTTGCCATCTGTTCTATATTTCTTTACTTTGTGTCTCACGTCTGTAAAGTTTTATAAATACTCCTATATTTCTCTAGAATATTAAATGGATGGTTTCCCAAATTGTGAATTGTATATTTTGCAGCTCTTAATAGCATACCAATTAAATATCTCCACCTATCAATTACTTTCCCTTATCTGTTCACTTCTATATTTACTAATGCAGCTTTTAATCTCAAAACTGTAATTTAAATTAATTGCTTCTCTGAGGCAGTTAAACATAAAATAATTTACAGAAATGCATCAGTTTATGTAATTGTTAAACATTTTGTTAAATTTCAGTTATTTTGCTTACCCTCGTAACACAGGGAACCTGTTTTCACAATAAAATATTTAAAACAATGCCAATTTATTTATGCTTCATTTATTTCTGTGGTCTTATTTACATTACACTTAAAACCTTACATTTTTATCTTTGTTAATTTTTAGTAATAAGACTGCCAGCAGCTCTAACCCATCTTAACCAAAGATAAGCTCCTCTATACTAAAATATATGAGGTACTGTAGAAGGTTCTAACAGTTCTGATTCATAGTGTGTTTCTTAGTTAAAATGGGTGTCAAGTTATCACTGAATTTCTAATATGAGGGTACAGCATGAGTTTGGAGATATATTCTCACCCAGTCAACGTGCACCAGGACCAGTACCCTTTATATACCATATCTAAGTGATGGGCTGCAGTCATTTGTTTTGGCATGGCTCTCAATTATAATCCAACATCTGGCTGAGCTTTAACATCAACAACAGAAAAAAAATACTGCCCTGTAGAAAAATTGTAATAGAGAATCAAATACTGATGGTAATGAGACAGAAGAAATTGAAGGGATTAGTTATAAGTCAGTTGAATGCCAGCTCAATAAGCAACTTGTAACAAGAGCCACCTTGAAGAGTAACCTGCTACAATTGACCAAACTATCTTACATGGAGTAAATTTTGAATGGAAGGATAACACTGTAACAAATGGCACACATGGACTGGCATTGAACAAGGATCCTTGCCTGGCTGGGGGACCAGTACAATGAAAGGACTGGTGAGATATACACTGATAAATATTTTCTTCCACAATACAGGAGATGGCAGACTCCCTGGATTAGGATTCCCACACGGATGCCACTCAACAAGCACAGAACTAACGTCTCTGTACTGTTCTTTTCTCTGCATGTCCTGAAGCACAAAGGAAATAGCACCATGCACCAAAATGTGGAGATTGGGCAAGATCAAAAAAAAAAAAAAAAAGAACCGCGGTTACTGATTACAACCGCAAGAAGGTATGCAAATGAATATAAATAATATGAATAATGTTGCATCAGTGCCACAATGTCTTCTAAAATGTACTATACAGTTCATAAAATGAATTATTCCAAATTTCATATATACCTATGTCTCTATTTTTTTGTCAGTGCAGCTTTGACCTATAGACCCATGGGACAGCCCTGTTGGGTTATGTAGGGGGCACTAGGCGGAGGTGAAGGCATTCACAATCCCTACTTTTTAGGACTTTGGATTGACTGATTGATGTACAGTACTTCCATCAAGATATGCACTAGCAACCAGAATTATTCCCGTGTCCAAGAGAAAACAGAACACTTGACCTCATCCAGGCGAGCTGGAGTCAGGTGAAAGGAAGACAAAGATCCCTTGGGTGGTGTGGAAGAGGAGAAAGAGAGAGAAGAATTGTGTTGTGCTATGTTTATGATCCTTTTGAAACCTTTGTGCAAGGTATTTTGTGAAAAAAAAAATCTTTTATTGTACCAGTACTTGTGTCTGTGAGATTGTGTCTGTCGTTTTGGGTGCGGGTGGTCAAAACATATTAATTTGTATTTAGTCTAAAGCTCTTCCCATCCCTTAACAAAATCCAATTATTTTGCTAACAGCAAGGAAAGCAATGAAAAAACATTCTGATTACTATATAAACAATACAAAATGGATTTTGAAACATACAGTAAAATACAGACAGTTGAACTCTTAACACTCCACTCCACATATCTCACTAATCCCAAATTTACTATATTTCATATTAGTTTAACAATTCATCCATCTAAACAGCAAGTTAACACAGTCCCAGATGAAATAAAGAATTCCGTTCAGTTGTACCAATACTGAAAAATGAAATTTACTGACTGGCAATATAAGTCAATAAGGTGAAACTGCACTATTCCCTAATGCAGTGGTTCTTAAACGTTTTCTTCCCACAATACAATTTTGCCTATTGTGTGTCTTTGCAACCTTTAATCATCATCATTCTTGTCCCCTTGGAGAATCACCAATGACTGTTGTCTGGGTGTGGGAGTAGGTTCACCATTTAGGAAATCTCAGGGGTTTGTTATCCTCTTGCAAGTGATGACCCATCACAAGGCTTTCAGCAGACCATTCATGACACTTTTTCTCATTCAGTAAAACCGAAATACATAACTCAATGCAACCCAAGTTCAGACATCACTTGGCCCAAAGTGGGTCACGACCCATAGTTAAAGAAACACTGTCCCAATGACAGTTTCCATTTGCTGCTGCATGACGTGTTCCTGATTCTCTCTCCAGCTGCTCCTCTAGAGTTGCCCGTTGAGATATCAATCTCTCCCTACAATGAACCTCCCAGCCGTGCAATTTCAGTTTTTTTCATCAATGAACATTTGTTGCTCATTACCAGTGCTACTTCTTTTCTGTAGAATTGTTGAGTTTTAGAGATGGTTACATAATTTTTTCTTCAAACTTGTGTCCATAGCAACCTGCAGACATCCTCCCATAAACACTCATGTTAAAGTGCGGCCATGAGCCACTGCCTCATTGAATTAAAGTTCACAGATGCTCCAAATATTCATGCAGCATCAGGACAGCAAAAGTGAACAGAAAAAGTGATAACACTGTTTCAGTGCTACAAATAAAATATGACCAAGGTCTGTGTATTTTGAGATCAAGGATGTTGACTCCTGAAATAAAGCATTACCATGTTCAATGAGAAGCTTGTGTTAATCCGCCTACCAGGCATTACCACTTTAAAGTAAAGTCTTTTGAATAGGGTAAAGTTGCCTTCAAAATAAACATTAAAGCACTTACCTGTTTAAGTTGTTAAGTGCAGGGTGCGCTTTCGCGGTCATTTTAACTTTGTCTTCGACAGGTTCACACAGCGGGACGCCACCAACAGGTCGGACGCGCCACCTGGTCAGACGTCCCATCATAAAGGCGAGTGTCTCTTTTCTCCTGCCGTTGGCAAAGAGAGGTGCAAAGCGTTTTTAGGTAAGAACATGCATGCATGCATTAGTGTGAGGAGGGAGCCCTATCTATTACATGCCTTGCAAAGGCTGGCAGGAGCACCTGTGCAGAAAACACCTTCTTCTGCCGTGATTGGTTAAAGGGAGCAACATGTTGCGGGATTGGATAAAGATTTATGCCCAGATTATAAGAGGCACTTCCTGCCGCGTAAATGTTGTCTTTAGACTCGGTGGTGTGGTTAGCGTGGTAGGTATAGCTCTTTCAATCAGTATACCAAACAGTGGCTTGTGCCTTATTTTGCAAATTTCCTTTATATATCATAGATATCTCCTAGTGTAGCTTTATTTTGGTGGAGGTATTTATATTTATATAGATGTTGGGTTTTGGTACACTTTGCTTTTGTTCTTGCATATACACATTTTTTTTCTTCCTTGTAAAAATTTTTGGTATTCTTTGGACCATTTGTACAGTTTCTTCCTGAACTTCTTTTCTTCATTTAGGAAGACTACCAAGTTTTGGATATGTACATTTTTGTCTTTACTTTTCATTTTTGGGGACTGGAAACTTCAACGGTATATAGTGTTGACTATTTTTGATTGGGACATTATTTTTGTTGTTTTGTTGCACCTGTAAATAAACCCACTCATGTTTTGGAAATGCCACCTTTTTGTGTCTGTGTCTCCATGTCTGACTTCTCACTAATCTGATCCCGGTTGGTCCTGCACTACAAGACGCCCACTGTGTGGTCTGGTGCCAACCTTGCCACTACATGGGGTTTAGGTTTAGGTTTCTTTATTTAGTCATGTTTACACAAGAAAACATGAAATTTGCCTTCTCAGTTGCATCTAATAACAGGTAACAGACAGAATGAAATAAAACAGACAAATAGAAATAAGAAAGGTTAAGGTAAGGCAGTTAGATAAAACATATTTACACCAAAAAAAAAAAAAAAAAAAAGGTAAAAGGATATATATCAAAACCTTAAACATTATCTCCGATATTTCTTATTGAAAAGTCGTATGGCACTAGGAAGAAAGGAGTTTCTGGAGCGATTTGTGTGGGTTTTCAAAGCAACTATCCTTCCTGATTTACTGAAGTTTAGTTCTACATGTAATGGATGTCTGTCATCAGTTGAGATGATTTCCAGTTTCTTTAGCAATTCCCTCTGACACACACTAGTCAAGTCATCTACATCAGCCCCAATAACTTTAGCTGCATACTTCGTAATCTGCTGGAGCTTTTTTGAGTTTTGGTTTGTCAGACTATTAAACCAGGCAATGAAACTGAAAGTGATCACAGACTGGATCATACTGCGATAGAAGGACAACATGAGGTCCTTGTCTACTTTAAATAGTTTGAGTTTATGGAGGAGAAATAAGCGCTGGTTGCATTTAGAAAATAATTTTTTTGTATTTGTATTCCAGTTAAAATTGTTATCTAGGTAAGTTCCTAAGTATTTATATTCATTCACTATTTCTACCTCCTCTCCCAAAACTACAATAGGTGAACATACAGATTTCTGTCTCTTAAAATCAAATATCATTTCTTTGGTCTTTTTTACATTCAGAGTGAGAGAGTTTTTATTGCACCAGTTTACCATACAGTCCACTTGATTTAGATAGTGGCTTTCATCCTCCCCAGATATGCATCCTATGATCATGGTGTCATCCGCATACTTAATAATGGAGCAGTGGTCATTGTTCTGTCTCAGGTCACTTGTGTACAGAGTAAACAGTAATGGTGATAAGACATACCCCTGGGGACTTCCTGTGTTTGAATGAATGACTATTAAAAAAGTGTCCTGAACTTTAACTGTCTGTGAACGATTTAAAAGAAAGTTCTGAATCCATAGTGTGATAAATGGGTTTACATTCATACTGTTTAATTTCCCAATCAGTATATGAGGCTGTATAGTATTGAATGCTGAAGAGAAATCAAAAAATAGTGCTTTGACATATGAACCAGGCTGATCAAGAAAGGTATAGATTTGATGTAAGATAACAAGCAGAGCATCTTCCACACTTCTGTTTGCACAATAAGCAAATTGATTGTTGTCTTGAAAAGACTTTGTCTCTGTCATTAAAATGTTTTTCACCAAGTGTTCAAAGCATTTCATGGAACAGATGTAAGTGCCACTGGTCTATAGTCATTTAAACAGCTTGGCCTAGAAACCTTAGATACAGGGGTAATGATTGATTGTTTCCACAGATTAGTTACAATGCCACAGGTCAGAGACCAGTTAAAAAGCAAATGAAAAACTGGGGAGAGCTGCTTAGAGCAAGACTTTAAGAGCAGACCTGATATGCCGTCTGGTCCCACTGCACTATTTGTTTTGGCCTGCTGCAAGCCTTTTTCCACTTCAGTTAAACTGAACCCAATCACAGCAGAATACCTGATGTTTTTATAAAGCATTTCCTTTATTTCTGTATTTTGGGTGCTGAAATCACTTGTTTCAAATCTGGCATAAAAGTTATTCAGTTCATCTGCTAAAAGCTTCTGGTCTTTGTCAGCTGGAAAATCCACATTCTGGATGGGGTGTCACAAAGCTCCAGCTATTAAATTTGCACTGGGAGAAATTTAAGATGCATTTAAAAAGTGGGGATGAAATCTAGACAAGTTAATATGACCCACACTTCAAACAACAATATAAATAACAGAATTGTGGTATTTATCCAACACTAAGTAAATTTAAAGTTCAAGCCAGCATCAGAAAAATCATGAGCACATATTTTTTATTATGTTGAGCCCATATTGTTTACATCCCTCAAAAAGCCCCTATAACTGATCAAGACTGATATGTTTTGATGTTTATGACAGTCAGTCAGGGAAAACAGTAAGGAAAGCTAGTCATGGACTTGTCAAAGGACTCTGTTTCTCTTAATTATATATCTGTCTTATGTAAGTGTGCAATATAATTATTTGTTGTATACTATTTATGCATTATAGTTCTTTTCTAAATTTAATTTGTTTTTCTTTGCATGTAACTACTTCTTTGACAACTTGTAAAGCTATCTAAAACTTGTGCTAAAATGTGCTATAGAAATAAATGTTGCTGTAGTTGTCATGAAGAACCTCCCTTCTGCTTCATTACAAGGTCCCTCTCACTCTGCCAATGTTACAAACACCGCTCTTGTTACAAAGTTCATTTTGACTCCCAGAAATAGCAGACATTCGTAGAATGAAATCAAAAACATTTTTCAGGCATGGATCTTTGCAAATATATGCAAAGCACTGATCAGAAAACCCAAAATGAAATCAAAAGCCATAGTCCAAAAGAGAATCGAAATTTTGAAATTGATTAAAAAGATTGATATCTAATACATTGGCATAACTAATCCTAGGGTGTTTAAGAAAGTTGGTCAATACATATACAAATGATTGACACAGATTTTTCAAAAATCTCTGCACATTGGGAAAATGCTAACATGCTGTAACCTCGAGGCATAAACTGTGCAAAGTTGGCTTAAAACAGGAAGCAAAGGGTTGTGTTATGATAATTAGGGGGTTATAGTGGCAACAGGGATCAGTGCTAGAGGCCACTGCTCTTTTTAAAAATATCAATGTTTTATATAAAGCACAAACTGGTTAGGTTTGCAGACGATTCTAAACTAGGTGGAATGGCAAATAATGCAGAATTATCCAAAACATTACAGTTGCACCCAGACATAATTTAGACTCTAGAAATGTAATGTGAGTAAATTTAAAATATTACACAAAGGATGTAAAAATGTTAGATTTGAATAAGTAATGGATCAATTTCAAAAAACATATGGAAAACAATCACTGTTTAGAAAACATACTGTCACAGCAAATAAATTAACCTGTTAAAATATTTAACAGCAACTGATACTGTGATGTGAACATCAAAATCCACTTGAACACAGTCTTTCAAAAGATGCAATTTACTTTGTTCTACCCATTGATGTCTTTGCTAGCAGCTGATAACCTTTATTCGCTCACCCAGTGGTGTGCCTCCTTCACATGGCAAAATGGAATGATCTCCAATCTACAGTATCTGTTAATGTTCTCTCCTCTGGCTGTAAACCCAACTGTTGGCCAATAGGTTCTTGGTGCAAAGCGTTTTGTTCCCGCCTGTACTGTAATGTATCTTGCCAATTATTTTTACAAGATGATTATAAAAACTTACAGTCTAACACAACACTTCCCTTTAAGCATTTCTGGTCTTGAGCTGCAAGAAAGACTACTTCAGGTAATTTTTTTTTATTAACATCAGTTTTAGATTCATTCTAAGGGGCTTTCACCTAAAAAGCCCGCAATATATCATACAAAAGTATCACTGCAACTGATCTCATAGCCAAATCTCCATTCCATTCACCATTTACACTTACAGTGTATCTTTCTTCTTCATTGTTTTACTGTGCTAAGCCTGCTTAGAAGGATAGGATAGGGACTTATTTATTTGGACCAGGACATTGAGAAGACAAAATTCAGAGTCAAAATCCAGGCAAACATTGTTAATAAAGTTGAATGTATTAAATGAACTACCAACTCCAACACACTAACAAAAAATCAATTCCAAGAAGGAGCTCAAATGTTTCTTAACCAATATCTCTTTTCCACTCAACTACCACCGTGAAATGTTTCCTTCAGAAAATCTAGAAACTTCAGATAATCAGGAAAAGCATGATGTTAATCTTTATACTGTCATGAAATTTATTTCAAGCCCCAGGAGTCCGGTTCTCGCATGTTAGCAACAAGCATGGTAACTGCACACAAACACTCTCCATTAAGGTGAGAAAAAGAAAAGGTCAGTGTGTCAAAGTGGTCCTGAATTACAAAACGATTTAAAAAAACGGATTCCACATATTCTAAAAAACCCAAATACAAGGAAAACAGCAGGACAAAATGTAGAATAATCTTGGAGAAAAAATTAAATCTGTTCACGACCATAACATCTTATTATTTCCATGCACCAAAGAGTCAGAAATCATGTAGAGTAGAAGCCCCCTTTGGCTTAATTTTTGGTTTGCTTAACAGATGCACTCAGATGAATTTTGTGATAAATCATGTAGCATTTCCTGCAGCTGTTCTGTTTATCATTTTCAATAAAATGTACATTATCACTTCTAATGAGTCCCATACAAATGGGCCTGTACAGGAATGAGTCTCCTAGCAGCTTTATTATCACTGATTTATTCAGGATTTATTGTTCAAATGTTAAATGCATGCAAGCATTTACAAAAGTTAGAAGACTGATGCAGTGACTTTGTTTATTGTCCTTAGAGTGTGATATACAATGAAACTATACAAATTGTGGAGTAATGCTAGTCTTAATTATTTTTAAACAAGTACTAAATTTAGGAATAGCAATATTTTTGGAAAATGGAGAAAATGGCTGCCGATTTTACATGTTTGGCAGGCAAAGTATACTAATATTTACAGCACTTTCATTGCAGTTCTGCCTTAGAATTACTCTCCAAACTAGAAGTCACTTAACCTGCTTCTGCTCCAATCACATGTGATGTATTAAAGCAATTGGTAATTTTAAAGTGTCTTCAGTTAGTATTGAATTAAAATGAGAAACTACACAAAATAAGGATTTTGTATTTCAAGAATGTATTAATGAAAAGTTTAAATTTGGATTATTGTTCTTAAACTGGTATATGATGAAATAATGCAATGCACACATGTGTGTAGGTGGACCTCCTCACTGGCACAATTAAGTAACCTCCTGGGGCAAGAGAAGGCACTGCCACTTATGTTCTCTTCTCCTTCTCTCCCCACGGCTCCAAAAAAAACACCTAGTGAGGGCACTTAGCCCCGCCTCTTCCAGCATGCACTATAAGGAAGCCCGGCTGCCTGAAAGGAGTCATCATTCTCATCTGAGAGTGAACTGCCAGATAGAACTCCCAAATAATCAACCCCTTTTTAGAAAAGCCAAAGTGCTTATTTTGTTCTTTTGAGCCAAGGTGGCTGTGTTTCATTTCACCATAAGGCAAAATTTTGTGTTAAACTCACTGTATTAAATGGGAAAACCTGTTAGGTGTCCCAACTTTACGTTGTTGCCTGTCCTGTCGTTCCTGCATCTAGCCACAGCAACTTTGTGGAATAATCAAAACCATACCACTTTTGAAAATGCAGCATATTTAAAAAAAATAGAATTCTTCATATTTTATTTTTGTCATATTTGCAAACTGTTTTGGCAGTTGTAATGATGTACTTATAAGCTTTCAATGAATAGCAATTTAGAGTTTGCACATTAAGACAGCTGAAGCTCTTAACATCTATGTGCCAGAATATTCCCATCACCCATTAAACTGATGATACTAAACTTGCCAAAACTTTCTAACAGATTCATTAGACCTTTACTGGCCCATTCCAATGCAGCACTGATACCTCTTCAATGGAGTGGTAATGAGAAGTCAAGCAAAATGACACCTTTTATTGGCTAACTAAAATTTTACAATATGCAAGCTTTTGAGGCAGCTCAGGCCCCTTCTTCAGGCAAGATGTAATTCAGCAGGGGCCTGAGGTGTCTCAAAAGCTTGCATATTGTAATCTTTTTAGTTAGCCAATAAAGGGCGTCATTTTGCTTGACTTCTCACTACATCCATAATGGCTAACATGGTACAACACCCTAGTACTAATGGAGTGGTAAGAAACTGATTCAGTCATTTAAGAAGGAATTACCTTTTTGTGACAGCAGCGATGCTCAGCTTTTATATGAGATAACTATTATATGTAATGTGATAGACGACCAGGGTCCATGCCAGGTCGGGATGCCCTTCTGAGGAGAGGACCAGGAGAGAGGACATATCAACAGCAGTACCTCCCCTGGGACATAACAGGGCAGTCCCCCTGGGTTGCATCGGGGCCACAGGCTTGGAGCTTAGAAGCTCAACCCTGTTGGGGTCCATAACCACCACCAGGGGGCTCCTGGACATCTCCAGAGCCGTGGCCAGAAGAGGAGCTAGATTCCCATGCAGCACATCCACCACCTCCCGTGCTGCCGGGAACTGATCGGAAAGCACCTGGAGCACTTCCAGGTGCAGTATAAAAGAGGCCGCCTCACTCCATTGAAGGAGCTAGAGTCAGGAAGAAGAAGACAGACCTTGTGAGAGAGGAGTGGAGGTGGCAGAAGAGAAGAAAAGGAAGGAATTAAGACAGAGCATTGTGGAGTTTGTGTACTATGTGTGGGCAAGAAGAAGGAAATAAACGTGTGTGTTTTGGGACATTCTGAGTCTGTGTCTATCTGTGTCGAGTCTGATCTTTTACAGTAGAGAGTAATTATCTACTCCGGTGGAAGAGAAACATAATTTAGGTTTATAATGGCACCCGCCCCGATTGTTGATGAAGGACTTTACACTGAATGCTGCTAAATGGGCAGGTTTACTGAAATGAACTTTTACTTCCAAAGCTAATCAGTTGTGAAAAGCCCAAAGTGAACAGTGATGATCCTGGCTTCTCTGGTTTTGGTGTTGTCTCAGACACAATACAATGAAAAAAGTTTGTTTGTGGTTGAGCTTAAACTCACTTAGAGATCCAATTCACCAACTTCAGAGAATTTTCCACAATACGCTGGACTTGTTTCAGGCATAGGCCTGCCCTTAAGGTGTGAAATATTCTCATAGTTTGTGTGTCTTTGCCAGACTGAGGTGGATGCTTCAGTATCTGGCTGTACATTTCGAAAGGAAAATTACAAAGTTTTGATGCTTTTACAGAAACACCCACAAACATGCTGTGCTGATGCAGTAATGTTGGTTTTACTTTCCTGTTTTTGACACTCACATCACAAATTGGCTCTTAGCACATTCACCGTACTTGGTTACTGAGGTTCAGCACCTTTCCTACTTTGCAATTTATCATTTAATATGTTATGCTAATTCTTTCTAATTGTAGGCCTTTGCTTGTGTACCTTTCATTTATGATTTTTGCCAAGACTTTTAGTTTATGATTATCATCTGATTATATTTTTCAAATTACTACCTGCATCAAATCATGTCTTCACCTGCTCCTGTTTTGGCCTTATTAGTTAGTAATTTAAGCTCATTATTTGATGTTTATCCATCTTTCAAAAATGATCAATATTAGTACTGACTGATTTAACTCTTCTCTCGTATCATCAGTTTTCTACTTAAACTGTTATTTAGGCTAAACTAAAGAAAACCGGTGTTGATTTCTGTATATGTATGATGATGTGATAAGCCTTCTACCTTCAGATCAGTTTTGAGCTGCCAATTGATAATTATTACAAAGACATTTAGAAGTTAAAATTACCTGTTGAAAAAATGTTCAACAAGTTTGACAGCAAGTATTCCTTGAAAGCCATGTTTTCTGTCCTATTCCATTATCAAATACAATAGACCAGATATTTGTACTGTTTATTTTTGACTGCTTTATTTACTATGAAAATTTTGGTGTATAATGTGGAAGAATATATCTCAATTTGTATTGCATTTATGTGAATAAACCTGTTTCAAGGTTTGTATTCTGCTTTATTAATTTTAAATCCTATCACTAGCAAAATATATTTTGTTGTTTAACAAATAAGTAATGGACAAGGTTTCATGTATTTTAAGTCATTCATACTACATTGGTTTCTTTAAGTTTTAACCAAGTCTGTACCTTTATAGGCACTTATTAATTATAATATACTCATAAAATATTTCCACGTGTGGTCATTAGTGTTATGTGAATGTCAGGGGGGACTGGCCATTGGTGCAATGCTTGGTGGGCCGCAGACTCTGGTGTGGTCATGGGCCGGCCGTTTCATGAAATAAATTTTATGTACTGGTTACATAAAATTTGACATTAAAATTAATTTTCTAAACTACTAAACATTATCTGTCCGGTACTGCGATTTATATAGTTCTATATAATATACAAAATTACATCATCATGTTGCTGTAGTTGTCAGTACACAACATTACAACGAAAAATTTGGTCAAAACTTCCTTTTGCCGATTTCTGTTTCAATAAAGCTACATTTTGGTTAGCATATACATTATTGCAATTTATTTTATCTTATATCTAGTA
The DNA here is from genome assembly GCF_900747795.2 of Erpetoichthys calabaricus. Taxonomy (NCBI): domain Eukaryota; kingdom Metazoa; phylum Chordata; class Cladistia; order Polypteriformes; family Polypteridae; genus Erpetoichthys; species Erpetoichthys calabaricus. The sequence continues at coordinate 142,249,698 of NC_041397.2, read as the reverse complement.
TTTAAATTCTTTGGTATTAGTAATTAGTTTAGATTATGTATTATGCATTTTATTGTTCTCTGGTCATTGGCATGAGCGATAATTAGTGGTTTTCAGCTGCGATTATTAGTATGATGAAATAAAGTTATAAAGCACAGGATAGGAATTTTTCACATTAGGACGGAACATTTATAGTTTATCGTTAAGTTAATGGAACATTTCAATCATGTGAGGTTTTCATTATAACCTCGGTTATAATTTATTCCATTGTAAATGAGCAGCTACTAGCCTACTAGGGTACTGGCACTTGGACATGACATTGACATTTGACGTACTCCAATAACATGTAAGCCTTGTTACTAAATTTTTATTTTTCATTAAATTTTATTTCTAAAGAGTTCATATCATAGGCTCATAGCAAGTAGTGAGCCACGTACTCATCACAAATTTTAAGAAAATAATGGGCTGAGTGGGTCAACCTCATTATCTCACTCATTGAAGGATGCCCAGGCCGGTTTTGAGACGCACTCCTGGTGAAAGTGATGTGACTGTTTTTTTTAAAGGAGTATCTTGGAGTTTAAACATTGACTGTTACTGATAAGACTTTTAATGATGTCTGTATGCAATGAAGCTGATAATATGTTTGCTAACTAATGGTCACGAAAAAGTCACCAAATACAACCTAACTCTTGTTTGATATAAACAAAGTAATTTGGGATTGATTTATGACAAGGTTAAGAGAAGAGACAATTTTTTGAGCTACAGTATATAAGGTGCACACTGTGTTAACTGGGTATTCAGGACTTTACTGTTAAAGTTCTGGATCATAATTAATGCTAATAAAGACCTCCTTTTGTCAAATTAAAAACACTGTGGCTTATTTTTTTGTCCACAATAATTTTTCTCCGTTCTTGACAATTGGAGTTAATGATGCAATCTTTGTAAAGAGACATCAGGTATCTGTCTTTTCTGCGGGTGCTGGTAGATTGAGAACAGGACTAATGTCTTTCAGTTCCTTCAATAAATTCTATCTGGTTAAATATTCCTAGTTATGAGGACTGGGAGTGCAGAAGCAGCTGTGTGAGAGGCACAAGACTGGTGGATGTAAGCAGGTGTAAAACCTCAAGGATCGTTGATGAGTATTCATTTATTTGAGCAGTTGTTACTTCTTTAATGTACCTCGTGTCTATAGCACATCTCACACTTTTATTTTAAAATTATTAAGTACTCAGCTTATTTTTATAACTACCTGTGGGATTCCATTTGTTCCCACAAATAAATGTGATTAAATTTTAAATGCAGTTCATTTGCAATTGCTTTTTAATTTCTTAAAACTGTTCATTTTCCTGTAGACATATTGTAATCATTTTTAATTGTTTATCCTATCTTCCCAATTCTTTTTCTCTTTGTAGGTTTTAACTAGATTACTGATTCTTAGCAATTCTGGAAAAAATTCAGAGAACTTACCTTCATTATAACAATACTCATATAGTATGATGCTGTAAGCTGACACAATAAGCTTTCATTACAATGCAAGACCCTGTTACATGAATGGTCAAAATGTTGTCAGTTCCCTACACTGTATCATCTTTAATTGTCCTGTATCATGGAAGTGATCAGTTTCTCAAATGGGTAGACATTTTACTTTGTGCATTGCTGCATGGTACCTTGTGAGTCAGTCATTGCACTATAGTTAGTTACCAGTCATATCTGGGGATTTCAAACCTCATACTCATGTCTCAGGACTATCTAGGCAAATTTCATGTGTATCTATGCACCACGTGAAAGATCACTTCAAGTGAAAAATACAAATCTAAATAAGGACTGTCCTCTTTCCAGCTAAGAAAGAACTTTTTAAAAATGTATTTCTGTTAATTGAATAGTGTATAGATTTTAGAGTTTCCTGGATTTGTAGGTTAGAAGATGGATGGAAACAATGAAAAGGGCTTGGTTCGGTAAAACCTGATGAGAAGTTATTATTTTGTAAGAAGTAATGACCAACTGTAGAACTATCATTAAAGCACATAATCTACTTGGTGCATCACAAAAGTGCCATTTATGGAAACAACACTGGATATTTGCAACTGATTTACAAAAGAAAAGAAGCTTGTATCCAGATTAGTTAGCTTTAAATATTCTTCATAACTGCAGTATTCATTGCAAAAGTAAAATAAGCAGCAAAATATGTTTAGTGGGCCACTATGACATAAGAAGACACTTGTAGAAATTATAACTGTCAGTCTAATCCAAGGTACACGATTTAAGGAGATAATTTGCAAAGCACAGAGTTCATAACAGCAACAGAAGTACTCACACATTTTGTTTAATGAACTATATAATGGATATAATACATCACATTGACTGACTGCCCATTAAAAGAAAACAATAACATAAAGAAAAGAACGCAACAGATGTGCCAGAATAATCAAGTTGCCTAGAATACATGAGACAGGTTGCAGTGTTTTTATATTTATATATATATATATTCTGAGATTTTCCAAACTTGTTATCTTTATTTTGTTTTTCTATGAGTCACTTCTTTTTTGTTATTTTTGAGGCTTATTGCATTAACTTGTAATAACTTTTTTCTCCAAGTGTCCTTAAATGAACAGGATTGCTGCCTGGCATTTTTACACAAATAATGCAGAGCAGAATTGAAGGGTACATATTTGAATATTGTAAACCTTAAATTGCTTCACAATGAAAGATTTCTGGCAGATTGATGTGTACAAGTGAAATCTGATTATATCTATTTGCTTATCTTGATTTATTCCAATCAAAAGTAATCAAGAAGTATGTGTATGCATTTTGCAATTATAACACATCATTAAACCTGTATTAGAGTGTGTATACTAGTAATAGTAAAAATAGAAATAAAAGAAAACCACGTACTGTAGTTAGAAACTGCCATGAGTGAACATATATTTATTAATTAGAATTTTTCTAATGGCTAGGTTATATTTTCCTTGAACCTAGCAATCTTGGTGTGTTATTTTACCTTCATTTCATGGCTACACTGGATATTTTAATAACTTTTTTTTATTTGTTTGTTATTTATTGTTTTTGCCATCTTGTTTCTGATAATCACTGTTGTTTTGTGTTCGTGTTACTAGGGCATGGATATTGGTTGCTTGGGACACACACCAAAGGTTGTACAGTCATGACATCATCATTCGCAACGGGATATAAACTCCCACTTAAGGAAGTGGAATCATTTGACTTTTAAAAATGTTCGACAAATGTCTCTAGCTTTATAAGTCTCTTTGGTGTTGGTTTCACGCGTCCTTAGATTTTGTATTTTGGTTTGCTTATTAGGCTTAGTTGCTTCTCTGGTTGATCTCCTGGTTACGACTTCTTGTTTTGTTTCCCTACGTCACACCCAGTCATTCTGTTTCCAAGCCCTTTCTTTCCCTTTTTGTGCTATAAGCAGTACCGAAATCAGTGGATTGAAGGTTACACATAAATATGCAAATACACGTACGTAAACACTCTCAAGCCCATTTAATGCGTTAGGATAGCAGAAGACCAGGGACCTTATGCATAATACCGTGTGTAGAATTCACACTAAAACATGGTGTGCGGACAAAAGCAGAACAGTGAGTATGCACAAAAATATCCAGATGCATAAATCTGTGCTAATCCCAACTTCCACGTTCTTCCACTCCATAAATCCCGGTCAGCATGAAAATAGTGGACATGCACGCGCCTGCTGCCACTCCCCAACTCCTCCCAGAATTATGCCCCTTTGAATATACAAATCAATATAAATAGCCCTTAAGCTCAGCGTTCTGTGAAAAGGCAATGGCAAAAGCACGGGGGAAAAAGAAGACTTTCAGCGAATACCAGGTAGAGGCAAGGGAAAAAATACTATTTTTTGGTTTAGACAGTGGTATAATCAACAAAAGGTAGTTGATCGATTGACTAGAAAGTTCAAGTTCAGAAAGTCGCAAAGTGTCCGAAATAAATAAGAAGTGGCCAGATATCAAAGTCGCTGTGAAAAGGCGAATTGTAGCCCACCGTCTGCGTGTTATATGGAAGCGTATTAGGGTACAGAGAAAATAAAAACAAAATAGGGACACAGTTGTCAAAGTTGACAAATGTCAACTTTAATCTCGAAATTTCCACTTTAATCATGTACTTTATTTTGTCATCAAAGTAGAATGTCATAAACTTCATCTTAAAATTGTTTCATTTACTAGTTTCTCAGATCCCATCATAACTAAAGTAGCACGTTAAATGCTTCTTTCTATGTGTTCTTTCATGTGCTCTATGTGTGTGAATCACTATGTGCTTCTTAAATGGGCTTTCTCTTCCACCGACAGGACACAGAATACATTACATTCATGATATTACAGATCTCTGAACAATTTAAATATTAAGATGTATACTTGATATAATTTTCATGATGACAGGAATTAAAGCATGTATTAAACATAGGAACTCGGTGGCACAGTATTAGCGATGAGCTGACGCCATGTCTAGAGATTGTCCCTGCCTTCCGCAAGATGCTTGCTGCACCGTGTGCGACCTTTGATGAAACAATTTACTGCAGCAGTACTGTCTCTTTCAAATGTACTGACCTCCTATTCCTGTCCTTCCTTTTCTTTCTCCAAGTAACCAATCAGCTCTGTAATAGATGCCAAGCCATCTGTAAGCTAAGAACGCCAATTCTTCAAAACTTTTATGAAACATTGAAATATCTTCGTAGTACATGTTTAATTATTTCCTCCGTTTATCCATCCAAGTCACGCTAATCCCAGCAAGCATACAGTGTGAGGCAGGAGCAATCCCTGAACAGGACGCCAGCTCGTCGCTAGTGCTGCGCCACTGTGTCCTCACATGTTTAATTATTAACAAGTTTAAAGAGTAATAATGCTTTATTGCATTTCATCTTAAAAATGATATCAAGAGCTCCAAGAAGATAGTGCTTGGAAATCTAAATCAACTTAGAAGCCAGTCGTCATCATATGTAAATATGCGCTTTATAAAGTGACTCAGGTTGTGCAATATTATAACTGTAGTGCAAGTTTACAGTGAGGTGATTGTACTTATAAGTACAAACAGTTCTACCAGGAGCAATTGATGAATTGATTGAGTGCGTTTAGAGCACTTGGGATGAAACTGTTTCTGAACCATGAGGTCCCTACAGGAAATGCTCTGAAGTGTTTGTTGTATGGGAACAGTTCAAATAGATTGTGCGTGTAGCTGAGACAGCGTGTGCAAGATGCTGTATACCGATAATCCGATCAGATGCTGTACAGCTGTGAGTCCACACTCAGATACAGTGGGTTAAATACTCGGTGCACTGGGAATATCAAATCTAAAGCATTGATGATATTTAGAATAGTTTGGCCATTTGGTGCATCATTATATGGTTACAGGTTGATTACAGTGAGATGCCTTAAACTAATAAACGATATGCGGTTAATTTCAATGTTTTTGATAAAGCTGTGTCAAGGACGTGAATCTAAAAACTAAAGGGAAACCACACAGGAACAGTAGCACTGCTTTGACGCTGGGTGCCACCAGTTTGCAAAACTGAGCGGAGAACTTGCGTACGCACGGGATTGAGCTAGGGTGAAAATGTGCGTGGCTTTATGCCAAGTTTAGTTTTTATACATCGCGATGTGAGCGTGGAAACTGGCGTACGCAACATTTTTGTGCGTACGCACCATTAATACATGAGGATCCAGGACAGCATTGTTTTAAAGGCAGATAACAGGAACAAACCTGAACAAGGGTTCAGTCCATTATAGAAGCCACTCACCCACACTCATAGGGACCAATTTGGAACCACCAATTAACCTAACATTCATGGATTTGGAGATGTTGGAGGAATATATTACATAAAAACCCATATAGACAAACAGAAGAATGTAACATTCCTTGCAGACAGCAGCTGGGCACTAGATTCAAACCAGATTGCTGGATCCATAATCTGAAACAGTATAAAATGGATTCAGTGTATCAAATTCTAGTATCTGATATTTGACATCACATTTTTAGGTTATTGTAGCCAAGAATAATAATGTAGATAGCACTTACACACATTCTGGGACAGCATGAGAACTGCTTGCAGTATTTCATTTAATGCTTAGTTCTAGAGACTCTAATGAATTACCATTGACTGCTAGTAACAGCTTATCTCTGCACTGATGTTTTGGAAAATTAAAAAATTGCCACTGACAAGTTGTTTTGAATCCAGGAATATATAAGGAAGCAGTATCATTAAGCTAAAGGATTCATCATAAACAGAACCCAGTTCAAAGTTATTACATTCCCTGCAATTAAAACTCTACACCCTTTTTGGCCTTCTAGTAGGATCTTTGTCTGTCTTTGAGTTGTGCCATTATGGAAAAAATAATGTTATTAAATGATTAAAATGCATAGAATAGGATTGTAGGCTGTAAAGCAGAAGTGTTGAGCTTTACGTAGCCCTTCGCAAACACCCGAGCAAGTTCATCTGAAGTAAAGCCAGCAGCTGACCAGTAGAAATAACCGGCAGTGAGAAATTAAAGTCAATCGCTCAGCGAGTGCTGGAAACTTAAAGCCTACGGTCTCTTAGTGATTCAGCTGAAGCAGAAAGCACTTAAGTAACTACAAAAAACGGAGAAGATGACATCAACACTAAATGTAAGTTCTATCTGCTCTCTGCCCGTTGAGGGCACGTTTATATGTTGTGTGTCCTGCAGCATGTACAGTTCAGGTTTTCCGGCTGACAGTGTAGACAGCTTCACCTGCCAAAAGTGTTTAGTTAATTTAGAGTTGGTCGGGAAAATACGCGAATTGGAGGACCTCGTTAGGAAACTCATAGCGATTAGGCAAACCGAAAATTGGATCGACTCGGTTTGTTTAGACAATTCGCGCTACTTCTGATTCGGCTTCAGTCTCTCCTGGTCCCACTGTAGTCAGTGCGCGGCCAAAGTCAGCAGCATCAATTCAGCCACAGGGCGAGTGGGTAACAGTAAGAAAGGGGTCTAAGAATCCAAAATGTAGTCCCCCGGCACCCAGGTAACCAATTCGGACCCAGAACAGATTTTCAGCACTCCGCAGCGCGCCTGTGGAAACTGAGAATAAGAAAGTGCTCATAATTGCCGATTCCATAGTGCGGAATGTTAGAATTTTAAACAATGTTAAACCAGCAGTTAATGTTAAGTGCCTCGCAGGGGCCAAGATTTCTGGCATAGAGGCCGCATTGGACCATGTCGCCGACGATGAAGTATCTACCTTATTGCTGCATGTCGGCACTAATGATATTTATTCACAGCAAACTGAGGTATTAAAGAGGAACTTCATCTCTCTATGCATCAAAGCTAAAAGAAAATGTCATAATTTAGTTGTATCTGGCCCCGTACCAAGATTATATAGAGGGGATGTGATTTATAGCAGATTGCATTCCCTTCACTGCTGGCTAGAAACCTGGTGTGCAAATAAAAGCACAGCGTTTGTGAACAATTGGGATGATTTTTGGGAAAGGCCTGAATTTTTCAGAAGAGATGGTCTTCATCCTAACTGGAGGGGATCTTATGTATTATCCCAAAATATGGCAGCAAAACTGCCTGGTTGACTGATTAGAGCACCATCCAGGCCGCAGTCATGTGATCTTAAATCACAGGCTGTTGTTTATCCCACCTGTTACTTTCCTGAAACTGTTATCCATAATCCTTGTCGTGAGGCATCCAGTAAATTTAGTCTTGATACAAACCTTAAATTAACTGATAACCAAAAAATAAGGTGTATAATTAGACCAAAGGAAAAAACCAGACCCTCCACCAGGGGCATCTGTAATAGAAATATACTTCAAATTAAAACAAAAAATATATCACCAGTTCAGAAAGAAGCATGCAGTTTTAAATGCTGCTTATTGAACATACGCTCTCTTGGCACTAAAGCTGTTTTGGTAAATGATATTATATTAAGTACAAAATCTGATCTGTGTCTTCTCACTGAAACCTAGCTTAGTAAATGTGACACTGTTCCCCTAGCTGAGGCGTCACCAGATGGATACTCGTTCCTTCATAAGTCTAGAGATTCTGGTCGAGGAGGAGGCCTTGGAATAATTCATTGTAACAAAATGCAAATCACTTCTAAAAATTTAGGCAACTTTACATCCTTTGAGGCATTCATTTTAAATATTACAACAGATTCCAACACAATACTGCTAGTCTACAAACCACCACGGCCATATGCATTGTTCATGACTGAATTTAGCAACCTTCTATCTGATTTGGCTATAAATTATGATCACGTAGTACTGATGGGGGATTTTAATGTACACATTGATGTGGAAACTGACACTTTTAGCAAATGTTTTACTTATTTGTTAAATTCAGTCAGATTTTGTCAGATTGTCAAAGGTCCAACTCATAATCATAACCACACATTAGATTTAATTATAACTTACAAAGTTGAAATTCAAAATTTAAATATTACTCCATTAAATGAAGTTATTTCCAATTACTACTTAATTACATTTGATTTAGTCCTGTCCTTGCCAACACACTCCCAGATTAAAACAAAGACAGTGTGACATCTAGATTGTAATTCTGCTTCAAAATTTATAGATACTTTGAGTAAGTCGAGTGTAATTGTGGAAAACCATTTAGGTCAATTAACATCAAATGTAAACGTGGAAAACAATTTAGATCAGCTAACATCACATTATAATGTGACTTTGAGAGATGCTCTGGACGCAGTGGCTCCCCTTAAAACAAAAGTGATCAAAGCACATAGAAACTCTCCCTAGTTTAATGAAAACACTCGAGCTCTTAAATTAGAGTGTCAAAAACTGGAGCGCAGATGGAGAACAACAAAGCTACATGTCTTTCAAATTGCATGGACAGAGAGTGTTAATAAATATAAAAAAGTCCTCTTTAAAGCTAGCTCAGAATACTATTCTACATTAATAGATAGCAATAATAAAAATCCTCGGGTACTGTTTAGAACAGTGGCTAAATTAACAAATGGAAATTCAGATCAACAGTGCAAAATACCAACAGACATTAGCAGTACAGACTTTATTAACTTCTTCAATGAGAAAGATACAAATTAACTGTAGGCAATTATTCTAATAAAATTGCTTAACAAGAAATATTCTTAACTGAGTAGTCCTTTATTTAGACATAACAGTCAAAATTACTGGATAATGATTTTGTTGTAAATTCACCTGGTAAATGAGGAGACAGCAATGTGCAACCTAGTAGTGCTGGGAGTTTCAATAGCTTATATAGCAAGGGTCAGGGATGTATCAGTGTTTAATATTCTCAAAGATGCAAGAGGACAGCAAAGAACTATAAAGGCGCTTCTTAGACACAATTTTATTATGTGGCACAAACTGACAATTCTCAGCTGATACAAAAGCCATAACCATACCCATAAAGAGAGTATGGGAGGTAATATAAGTAGTGTACAGGTGCTACACTGTTGGGTAATAAGACCAGACACCCCACCCACATATAAGGACCTCATCCCAAAGAGGCAGGTTCAGAGATTCTGTAGACTCATTGTTTTGCCTTTGTTTCTTTTATATTTTAAGTCATCGTTGTCTCTTTTTGTTAACTTTCCCTTGTTTGTTTTCTTGAATAAAAAAAAATATTTGGAACATCTGGATTCTTTGGCATCTCTTTACATAATTAAGGCTTATATTTTGCAAGCTATTTTATTTCACTTGTGGAATGGATTGGACAGTTACCATGATAGTCCATATAGGAATACAGTGAACTGTACAAAATACTAATGACATTCTTAGGAACTGGAGTGACAATTTTAAACTCCAAAATAAATAACCATGCAGGAACAATTCAGAATAAAATAATTAAGAAAAATGCAGTGCAGACAGGGTGACATTGGCAATTGAATCAATTTAAATTAAAGACTACAGGAGTTAGCAATAAAAATTAAAGAGAAATCAGAGTGTCATAGGGTATCATAAAAGCAACTACTCAGACATTTGTACACATGGTATGCAACATTAAGTTTCTGTATTGAAAGAATTTAATAACAATTCTTTAATAAAATTAAGGCTGTAATGAGTTGCACAAAGTTCAAGGCCTTTTTTATCAAATAAGAAATTGATAAGGGATGGCTTTATTTGATTCATAATTTTAATAGAATATTGTTGGATATATATTTAATTTGAAAAATTGTTTGCAAGCAATGTTAGCTATACGGCATGGTAGTATAAACAATTTTTGGTATCCCTTACATAATGTTGATAACTCTTCTTTTGTGCATACAGTCATCCTTAGGTCTCTCGAGGTAGTTAGGCTCCAAGATGTCTAGTGAAAAAGTAAAATTTGAGAATATTGGATATTATCCAAAAGCATAAACAGAGAAGAAAAATTGTGAAAAAGGCCAAAGATATGCCTAAAAGGCAACCCAAGGCTATGAAATAAAAGTCCACAAAACAGTAATCAAAATCCAAACACAGAAGCAATAAATCCAGAACCAGAAAAAAACAACACTATTAGTGCACTCTTTGAATGTCAACGAACAATTGAAGGACCAACTTCCCAACCTCACTATATAAAAGCTACGGGCAATCTTTCAGCAGTGACTTCAGGATGGTTTCCCTCTTCAGATTCCACCTGCAAAATGCAAGGAATATACTGAACGAGAAACACAATACATAATTAATGCAATGTTAACAAAACTTATAATCAATCACATTATAAATAATAATTAAAAAACAACAAAAATATTTAACAAACAAAGAATAAATGTAAGTCAGGGAAAGAAATTAGATGATTTTGAACAATCTCATTGCACTTCAGCGTTCTCCACATCCCAAAGATGTGGCCATTAGGTGAATAAGTAATTCCGAGTTAGCCCTGTGTGAGTCCCTGTGATTTCTGCAATGGACTGGTATCTCATCCAATGTTGCTTGTTGCTTTCCACCATTGCCATCTGGACGGGATCCAGCTCCTCATCACAGCATTTAGGATTAAGCTGGTTTGGAAAAAGGGTAAGGAAAATCATGTTATTTTAAGGCTGATTTGTTATCTTGTTATATATCTGCAATCCAAATGTTGGGGGTCCTTTCCATTTTCACTAGAACCTAGAGGAATAAGAAATTATAAAACACAGTGAAAGTCTGCAGCTGCCTTGCATAAGACATAGATTATGCTATATAGCTACTGTTGTTTAAAAAATAGTAGGGACGATAAGAACAATTGAGGACAGTGTGTTTGAGTAAGTAAAACTAACAAGTAACTTTTACTGTTTCTGATTGGTAGAAATGTATTCAAGCCCATAATATGATGAAAGAATTGTTATTTTTGGCTTTTACGCCAATGCAAAGTTAAATTATGCAACACACTCAAAACATTTTTAAATGATTTTTAATTTTCTTTACATTACATATTACAAGGTTTTGCTACTGTCTCCTGTTGTAGCGAGTTCTGGAACATTCTCTGTGTATCTCCATTATGAGCACTGTGTTGTCTGCTTAGTCTGCTTAGCTTGAACTTGAATATAATACACCTTAACATTGATAATGCAAGATTCAGTATAACCCCCTATAAGTTATAGAAAATGGAATGTTCATAATCCTCACGCTGTGCGACAGTAGAATAACCCATATAGTGAAGTTAGACAGCTAGAAAGAGACATGAACGGTCAGATAGATAGACATTAAGGACGTGTAGTTTTCTGACCATCCATTCCATAGAAACCTTATTATTCAGTTCCAGTAATAAAAAAGAAAGAGGAAAGGTTAATTAAGATATGAACTTTTCTTACAATTAAATAAAAATCACATTCAGTATAATGTTATCATTTTCTTCAACCTTCCTTCAAAAGTAGTAACTTATCCATTGCTGTATTTATTAATGGGCGAAATATTTATTTCTCTGATTTTATTGATATTTATCAACCAAATAACTATATCTGAATAATTTGATTTTTGTGTCATAAATGAAAGCAATGGAAGAGCTATAATATGCAGCCCTTGTGTCTCAGTATCAGCGCATCTTTGCACCCCTCTTCTTTACATCTCATGCTCCTGCTAGAAGGGTATTATCCCAGCAGTTTCATGTGGAGCTAGACACCTATTCACATTTACATGAACGTGGTTACAGAACTGGGAAAAATCCAAAACAATTATTTAATAAGATGTTTACATCCTTAATTACACAGCAGCACCTCATTATCTTCAAAGCCCATTGTCGTGTTTTACCACTATTACAAATTAGTTATTTTTGTATTTTTGGAGACAGAACAGAATCTAAATGCAAATTCAGCCCCATGAGAGTGTCAGAAACATGTTTTTTTATTATTATTATTATTGAATTTTCAGCAAGAAGCTGGCTGTGAGAGGAAAGGCACGGTAAGGCTTTGCAGCATTCATTCTCTAATCATGAACATCATGCAGTGCATTGAACACCTGCTGATGAGACCAACCTCGGCTTAATTAAATTCTCTTACTGATATAACTGCAGAAAGCAAGTACAGCATTTAGACTTAAAAATAGCTAGGTTACAGTCAGCACAAGCAAGAAGAAACCAGCTAAGATTTTTGGAAAGTTGTACAAGCACAACAATGCATAATATGTTCATCAGACTACTTAGAAAAAGGAAGAAATGCTAGGTTTGAAAATTCCATCTGTAAACCCTACTGCTGACAGTTTCCAGCTTTGTGGTAAATCTGTTTTTTTCCATTTAATGTCAGTAACGTACTGTGTTCTTATAGACAGGCACACTCCATTAAAATAGTCAGCATGGGGTGATAATGGTTACTTCTTCATAGCATACTCCAAAATCATTTCTGAACTATTTATTTCCTGGCTGTAAGACTTTTTGTAGAGTCTAACCTCATCTTTTTTTGGCTTAACAGCCAATAATGTGAAGAGTTCTGCTATCACAACATAAAATAACAGGACCAACATGCAAAAATCAAAGTGTGAAATGTTAAAGACAAAGCCCTCTTGTTGTGATACGGTATTAGTTTGCATCTATATCTGGCTATAGATACTTGAACATTAATCAAACAAAAACCTTGTTTTACACCTTCCTGCATTGATTTTCATACATTTTCCTTCTGGTTAACAATCAGAACAGTAAGTTGAAAAAGGTCTTTGGCCTTCATAGACATATGTCAGGGCCAGCAGAAGCACTGCATCACGTCAGCTTCGTCTGTAATCTTATGATGTTATATAGCTTATTCATAAAGAATTTTATAAAAACAGGTGTTAAGTACAATAGAATTATTTCAGACATTTCAGATTTCTTATTTCCTTTTGGGACAATAAAGTCTACCTGTTTCTCAAGTTAACATGTGTTTTAAAAAAGCTTGAGAGTTATCAATACTTTTATTTATCTGCAATAGTAATTGGATTGTGCTTTATCTTTAATTCTTTCGATCTATGCATTCTTTCAACTTTGCTGATTTCGAACTGCAATGCCATTTTTGGGCTTCTAATGCAAGTGTAAATGTGTTATTGTTAACACTACATGAGTTCATTTTCACTTTAATTTCCTTTGTTTTGAGAGGAGCAGTTTTGTCTATTTTTGTTCACATTATAATTGTAGTTCCTAGACAAATTATCTATATTTTTTTGTTTTTTTATTAATGTGTATATTCAGATTTGCAGTTCTGTTGCAATTAATGTTTAACATGATACAGAGACAGCAAAACTAAGGAGATGTTCTAAAGAAATTCCTCTATATTTTTATCTCTGAAAACAGTTTTAGGATACAAACACACATTATCACTGTTGTGATGCTCAGGTATACAGTAGCTTTAGCTGTTTTGACTCATGCTAAAACTAAGGACAATATTTTACAAGGTTTTCTCTTCAGTGACAAAGAGTTATATTTGGTATTCTCACATTGCAACGTGCTCAGTTCGCCCAAAAGAATCCTCACCTTTTCAAGAGCACCTTTTAGGACTAGGACATTTGTGAACATTAAGAACTCAACCAGGCTTCAAAAGTCTAATGTGACAGAACATATTGAATAAAGAGTGTGTCCTATAACTGAGTTTGCCCTTTTAATTAGCTTGTTGATTCGGTGGGCTTCTCTTTACGTGATATTACCATTCCACCACACCACAGCATAGAGAATCTCACTGACCATGACAGAGTTGTAGAAGATGTGAAGGATGTCACTTCCCACGTTAAAGGAACACAGTCTCCTAAGGAAAAAGAGCCTGTTTTTGCCCTTTCTTATATAATTCTTCTGTATTCTGAGACCAGTCTAATCTGTCATTAATGTGGACCCCCAAGTACTTGTAGGAGTGGACACCTCTACATCAACTCCCTAGACTGTGAATGGACATAGAGGTTCTTTGGTGCGGCAAAAGGCAATGACCAGCTCCTTGGTTTTTCTGATGTTAAAATACAGGCAATTCTTTTTGCACCAAGAAACAAAGTTCTCCACCTGATGCCTATACTCTGTCTCATGCCCCATATCAATACATCCCATAAGTGCAGAATCATCTCAAAATTTCTGCAAGTTTCATGACCTGGTGTTATATGTGCAGTTGGAGGTCTACAGAGTGAAGTGAAAAGAAGACTGGACTGTTCCAGTTGGTGCTCCAGTGTTACATCCATATCACAAACTGTGCTCTGCCCAAAAGATACTCAGTTATCCAGGGCACCATAGACTCAACCACCTGCATATCTCTAATCTTACTCCTTAACAGGGATGGCTGGATGGTACTAAAGGAACTGGATAAATCAAATAACATAATCCTCACAGTGCTGACAGCGATGTCCATGTGAGAATAAACCTTGTGGAGCAGATAGATAATTACATCCTTCACCCCAATCTTTGTCTGATAGGCAAACTGCAGTGGGTTCAGGTGGTCTATCATAAGAAGACTTGTATAGTCCAGGACCAGTCTCTCAAAGGTCTCAGTGATGTGAAACGTAGGTGACACTGGTCTGTAGTCAATAAGTGAAGGGGTGCCTGCCTTCTTTGGAACATGAACAATGCAGGATGTTTTTCATAGCAGTGGCACTTACTGAATCCTTAGGGACAGACTGGACAGGTGACAGAGGACTCGAGGACTGATTCAATCTGGTCCCTCAGAGTTTGCTGTTTGTAGCTTCCTCAATTGTCTCCTTACTCTGTCTTAAGTTATGGAGAGTCCACACTGATGGTCAGACGGGGACTCGTCACTGGAAATTCTGGTTGACATGGTAGGAGTTGTAGTGGGATGGTGTAAGGAGACTGATCATTGGAAGAAGGTGGCATTGGGAGGGAAAATGTATCAAAAAATTGGTTCAGGGCAATAGCTTTGTCCAGATTTCCTTCTAAGATATGAGTTTGCTTGAGTCCTGTAATTATACCTAGTCCATTCCAGACATCCTTCATGTTATTCTGAATCCTTTTGTTTTCTATTTTAGCTTTATAAGCTTCTTTTCCTTCACTCAGCTTTTTCTTTAGCACACGCTGTATGTCCTTCAGAGCTCCTTTGTCACTGGATTTGAATGCTCTCTTTTTGTCATTCAGGAAACCTTTTAGGTTCTTTGTAATCCAGGGCTTGTTGTTTGGAAAGCATTACACTCTGTTTGAGGGAAGTGTGATGCAGTGATTAAGTGCTTCAGTATCATCCCAATGTGGCCTGCACATTACTTCACATGTCATTTGAAAGCAGTCATTCAGACCCATTTCAGCCTCCAGACTCCACTTCCTCACAATTCTAATAACATGCATGTAGCTGTGAATGAAATGAATCGATTTGTGTTCAGATCTGCCTAAAGGTGCCAGTAATTTACATTTAAAGGCATTTTTAACATTTGAATAGAACTGGTCCAGCTTGTTATTTCCTTGAATGGAGCAAGTCATAAAGGTGATAGAAATTTGTCATTGTTCCTTCCAAACTTACATGGTTGAAGTCACCACATATTATTACAGCAGGGTCGGAGTGAGTCATCATTAAAGTGTTGGTGACAGAATGAATCATTTCCGCTGCTAAGTCCCCATTTGTGGAGGGAGGACTATGAACATTAATAAGGATGATGTAATTTATCTCTCTGGGCAAATAACATGGACAAATTCTGACAGCCAGAATTTCAATGTCTGAATTACAAACTGTAGATTTAAATGTAATATGATCCCTTTCCCTCATTCACATAGATTGCCAGTCTCCCCCAGTGTTTTTTCACACTGCACTGGTTTTCTGTCTGCTTGAATAAGATGAAATCTGTCCTGTATTAAAACAGTCTCAGATATATTGGTTTAAGCTGGCTGTCTGTTAACTTTAAATGCCACTGTACTTGTTGTGAAAGGATCAGACTCGATACACTTAAAAAAGGTTTGGGGCAGCCACCCATATATTATCCCTGGCTGCAATGAGCTAGGTGTTTCACGACAGAAGTGTTTTGTTTGGAGTCCAGACATGAACTGTTGAAGGTTTGGAAAGATGGCGGTTGTAAGTGACTAGACCGGAAGTGACATGGGGGAACTGGACGTTGTTTCCTTAAGAGGCATTAGCTCTCTGGAAATGTGTTCTTTTGAATTGCGGCGTTTTAATTAACCTGAATTTAAATAATTATAAATAAAAAATGTATTATCCCCACTCCTCATGCAATAAGACGGTTAAAAGATTACACGAGAAGCATAAAGGATAATCTAGCTCTTTACTGACGGGTTCACGTGGTATTACAGACGGGAAGCTTATGACAGACATATCAAGCCATGGGAATCTTGATCTGTGCAGTCCGTCATCTTTCGTCTCCACGCTGAAAGGATTTTAGCCGGACAGAAGACATAATCTTCTGCCCGGCCTCGGACGGAGGACATACTCTTCCACCCGGAAGCTTCAAAGTGTTGGCCGTAGGTGTCCATTCTTATATACTGGTTGCTCCACGTGCAGGCTCCTGGGCTCCGAATCCAAACAAGGTCAGGACAGGACTCAAACTCCACCTTCAAACATACAGGAATAGCACAATGCCTACATACAGTTCTCATTCTCCCAACAAGGAAAGAGGTTTTTTATGCTGACAGAAGACAGAAATATACTAGTCTGTCTTTAGGCTGACTATTCAATTCTCCAGCTGTCTGTAGCTCTCTATAGTTCTGTGCTTGGCTCGGCAATTCTAAATACTGAATGCAGTGCCCCTGTGTGCCATACTTGGTCGGCCTGTATGAATGAGTCTATAACAGTGGGCACAGAGAGCAGTGACATTAAACTTAATAAAAACACATAGTATAACAGACGTGACCTTCTTCTGACGTTATCCTAGGCGCTGGAACTGGAAGTGATGTCAGTCTAGGTGCCGGAACCAGGAGTGACATCAGCCTAGGCGCCGGAAGCAGAATGTGATGTCGTTCTAGGTGCTGGAATTGGAAGTGACATCGTCCTAGAAGTGACGTCTTCAATGAGGAGTCAGGCAGGTTTTCCCACGGCTGGTATGTAGAGATAACAGGAGAAAATTTAGTTCACCCTGCCACCCCCCTGGCCTGGCGTGGAATTACCTTCGCTTGGTCCATACAACATCCTCCTATTCACACGTGCATGACATTGTATGTTCCTTGACCTGTTAAACAGTTAAAGGGTAATGAAAAAGTTAGTAAAGGAGAGAATGCAGCAACAGAATATAGTGACTTGTCAGTTCACAGAAATTAAAAGCTGTAACGACTCAATAACTCAGTGTTGTTCCAGTGCCATCACATCACTTATAGGTAATTGCAGGCACTTCCAACAATTATTGGAAAGCTGTGCTGGCCCATTTCTAATTATTCAAGGTAGGTCTGGCCAGAAACAATGTATTAACATTACATTGATTTTATTTTTTTTGGCTTGAGCATCATCCAGTGAGGGTTTTCTGTATAACAGTATTTTAGTTTCAAATGAAAAAAAGTCTTAAAGTCTTAACTTCATGATAGATTATTTCAATGTATAATTTATAATGTGATCGGCAATAATTTCAGGTCCCAAAACTGAAAAGGATCCATTTTATTCTGCTTTCCTGATGGACAAGCTGTCACAATCACATATTGCTACTTGAAAGATTAATGCTTTTTCTTTTCAGATGTGGATAACATTGCAATATTTTGAAGTTGCATGTGGTAAAAAATGGCAGTAAATAAAATAAAGTAACATTTATAGACTGATTGCTTGTGGATTTCTTCTTAATGTACAGTGTTTGCCTTTTTTCCAGAAGGAAATATTACTTACTTTGTTGCAGTAATTTCTACGTTTAATGAACAGTTCAAAGCTCCTCACCAGTAGTGAGGTACTTGACTCAGACACTGGATTACCACTTATTTTAGTCCAATGATCAAAAAAAAAATAGACATTTAGAGTGTTGAATTTGAGTAAGAAGATAAACAAACAGAAGTTAAATTGGAACAAGCAATAGATAATAGGCAAAAAAACAAAGACTGTGTTCAAGGATAAGTGGGAAGCAGTCAGAATCATAAGAACTCCTTAAAGACTAATGAAAAAGTCAACAACCAAGATTGGAAATGCATCAAGACTTAGCAAAGTCTTCCTTAAATGGCTTCCCAGATATTAAACAGCATGAATAGTCACTGTGGAAGCCACTGAAATCAAGAAAACAGAAACATTATAGCATAAGCAGTCATTTTTGAACAATTAAAATACCAAAACTCCATGCTAGAAGGAAGCACCCACCCAGTCTCCCATCAGAGCTCTGGCAGAGAAAAATTGCCATTTTGCACTTAAACAAGCTTCAGTGAATGGTGATTGAACTGTGAACTTTGTTTTCTTTTATGAATGTTAGTATTTATTAATAGATATTTTTATGCATACAACAATGGCCATTACAAATTGGTTTATTAATTATAGGCTAGAACATATATATATATATATATATATATATATATATATATATATATATATATATATATATATATATATATATATATATATATATATAATATAGGTTAGAATATAAAACTGTATATATTTATGTATGTATATGCATGTATTTTGTCTAAATGACTATATATTTATTTTTTGTATAACTTGTCACAATAATTAGACGCAACAGTCATGAAAAGGTTTGGGGCAGACACCCGTATAATATTCCCTGGCTGCAAAAAGGGTAAATTGATAGCACTGATGTGCTCTGAACCAAGTCCAAAACAGAACTGATGAGTTTTGTAGGAAATGGCTGCTTTAAAGGCCATAAAGGGAAGTGAAGTCATCGAGAGTGGAAGTGGAAGGGTTCTTTTCCATAAGCTTGGACCTGGATATGACATCATCAAAAGGGCCAGAACCGGAAGGCTTTTTCTCCATGGCTTCTATACTGGAAGTGACGTAATCAGAGCACCCGGAACCGGAAGTGGTATCATCAGGGCCAGGTGGAATTTCCCGTGAACAGTCTCCAGGAAAGCAAGAAAAAAGGTCTGGCGTGGAGTTACTCTCATTTAGACCCTTCAGCTGCCTCCCATGTGTACGTGTGTGACAAACTGTATAACTTTCATGAAAGCCATGTTCAGAATGACCAATGAATTTACAACTCAAACGTCAGGTAAGATTCATCCATCCCTAGGGATCCGGATACAATACAGATAAACACTCATTAGAACATTAGAATTATTGTGATGGAAACAAGCCTTTCTGCCCAAAGCCTTTCTGTCCATCCTATTTATCTAGAGGAAGAGTTCTTAAATTTTTTAATCTGAGGAAAACAAATAAGAAACTAGATACCATATTGGAACTCAAGAAGAGTATTATTACCATAATGTCAGCAGAGCCATACAAAGACAAATGTCAATGGTTTTATAATAAAACAATATGTTTGTTTCCATTCAAGCATATTTCATCCATCTATCCATCGATCCTCTTCTGCTTATCGGAGGTTGGGTCTTGAGCAGAGATGCCCAGACTTCCCTCTCCCCGGCCACTTCTTCTAGCTCTTCCAGGAGAATCCCGAGACGTTCCCAGGCCAGCCGGGAGACATAGTCTCTCCAGCATGTCCTGGGTCTTCCCTGCGGCCTCCTCCCGGTTGGACGTGCCCGGATCACCTCACCAGGGAGGCGTCCAGGAAGCATCCTGATCAAATGCCCGAGCCACTTCATCTGACTCCTCTCGATGCGGAGGAGCAGCGGCTCTACTCTGAGCCCCTCATGGATGATTGAGTTTCTCACCCTATCTTTAAGGGAGAGCCCAGACACCCTGCGGAGAAAACTCATTTCAGCCGCTTGTATTCGCGATCTCGTTCTTTCGGTCACTACCCATAGCTCATGACCATAGGTGAGGGTAGGAACATAGATCGACTGGTAAATTGAGAGCTTTGCCTTATGGCTCAGCTCCTTTTTCACCACGACAGACCGATGCAGAGCCCACATCACTGCGGACGCCGCACCAATCCGCCTGTCGATCTCACGCTCCATTCTTCCCTCACTCGTGAACAAGACCCCGAGATACTTGAACTCCTCCACTTGGGGCAGGATTTCGCTCCCAACCCTGAAAGGGCACTCCACCCTTTTCCGGCTGAGGTCCATGGTCTCGGATTTGGAGATGCTGATTCCCATCCCAGCCACTTCACACTCAGCTGCGAACCGATCCAGAGAAAGCTGAAGATCACGGCCTGATGAAGCAAACAGTGATCCAATACTGAGTCCACCAAACCGGACCCCCTTCAACACCCTGGCTCCGCCTAGAAATTCTGTCCATAAAAGTTATGAACAGAATCGGTGACAAAGGGCAGTCCTGGCGGAGTCCAACTCTCACTGGAAACGGGTTCGACTTACTGCCGGTAATGCGGACCAAGCTCTGACACCGGTTGTACTGGAACTGAACAGCCCTTATCAGGGGGTCCAGTACCCCGTACTCCCAGAGCACCCCCCACAGGATTCCCCGAGGGACACGGTTGAACGCCTTTTCCAAGTCCACAAAACACATGTAGACTGGTTGGGCGAACTCCCATGCACCCTCCAGGACCCTGCTAAGGGTGTAGAGCTGGTCCACTGTTCTGCGACCAGGACGAAAACCACACTGTTTCTCCTGAATCAGAGGTTCGACTATCCGACGGACCCTCCTCTCCAAAACCCCCGAATAGACTTTTCCAGGGAGGCTGAGGAGTGTGATCCCTCTGTCGTTGGAACATACCCTCCGGTTCCCCTTCTTAAAGAGGGGGACCACCACCCCGGTCTGCCAATCCAGAGGCACTGTCCCTGATGTCCATGCGAAGTTGCAGAGACGTGTCAACCAAGACAGCCCTACAACATCCAGAGCCTTGAGGAACTCCGGGCATATCTCATCCACCCCCGGGGCCCTGCCACCAAGGAGTTTTTTGATCACCTCGGTGACCTCAGTCCCAGAGATGGGGGAGCCCACCTCCGAGTCCCCAGGCTCTGCTTCCTCATTGGAAGGCATGTTAATGGGATTGAGGAGGTCTTCGAAGTACTCCCCCCACCGACCCACGTCCTGAGTCAAGGTCAGCAGCGCACCATCCCCACCATATACAGTGTTGACACTGCACTGCTTCCCCCTCCTGAGACACAGTGGACCAGAATCTCCTCGAAGCCATCCGAAAGTCGTTCTCCATGGCCTCCCCAAACTCCTCCTATGCCCAAGTTTTTGCCTCAGCAACCACCGAAGCTGCATTCCGCTTGGCCTGCCAGTACCTATTAGCTGCCTCCAGAGTCCTACAGGAGAAAAGGGTCCTGTAGGACTCCTTCTTCAGCTTGACAGCATCCCTCACTGCTGGTGTCCAACAACGGCCAACGGGTTCGGGGATTGCCACCACGACAGGCACCAACCACCTTACAGCCACAGCTCTGGTCAGCCGCCTAAACAATACGAGACACGGAACATGGCCCATTCGGACTCAATGTCCCCCACCTCCCTTGGGACGTGGTTGAAGTTCTGCCGGAGGTGGGAGTTGAAGCTTCTTCTGACAGGGGGCTCTGCCAGACGTTCTCAGCAGACTCTCACAACACGTTTGGGCCTACCAGGCCTGACCGGCATCCTCCCCCACCATCGAAGCCAACTCACCACCAGGTGGTGATCAGTTGACAGCTCTGCCCCTCTCTTCACCCAAGTGTCCAAGACATGTGGCCGCAAGTCTGACGACACGACCACAAAGTCGATCATCGAACTGAGGCCTAGGGTGTCCTGGTGCCAAGTGCACATATGAACACCCCTATGCTTGAACATGGTGTTTGTTATGGACAATCCGTGACGAGCACAGAAGTCCAATAACAAAACACCACTCGGGTTTAGATCAGGGGGGCCATTCCTCCCAATCACGCCCTTCCAGGTCTCACTGTCATTGCCCACGTGAGCATTGAAGTTTCCCAGCAGTACGAGGGAGTCTCCAAATGTATGCCCTCTAGCACCCCCTCCAGGGACTCCAAAAAGGGTGGGTACTCCAAACTACTGTTCGGTGCATATGCACAAACAACAGTTAGGATCCGTCCCCCCACCTGAAGGCAGAGGGAGGCTACCCTCTCGTCCACCGGGATAAACCCCAATGTACAGGCTCCAAGTCGGGGGGCAATAAGTATGCCCACACCCGCTCGGCACCTCTCACCGGGGGCAACTCCAGAGTGGTAGAGAGTCCAGCCCCTCTCAAGGAGATTGGTTCCAGAGTCCAAGCTGTGCGTCAAGGTAAGCCCAACTATATCTAGCCAAAAACTCTCAACCTCGCGCAGTAGCTCAGGCTCCTTCCCCTTCAGAGAGGTGACATTCTACGTCCCAAGAGCCAGCTTCTGTAGCCGAGGATCAGACCGCCAAGGTCCCCGCCTTCGGCAACCACCCAACTCACACTGCACCCGACCTCCTTGGCCCCTCCCATAGTTGGTGAGCCCATGGGAAGATTCAAGCATATTTCTCACATGAATATTAGTAAAAGAGAAAACTGGAAAGCAAAAATAATGTTAATAAAACAACTATTATTATTTAAAACAGGGAAGAGATTCTTAAGGTATATCACTGCCAGAGTTAATGCTCAGTGTAAGTTTTAGTAAAGCTTCTTTATAAAGAGCATGGTGCAAGGATATTATGATTTTTGAAAGGATAGTACAAATGGTTACTTAAATTAGTCAATTAACTCATGGCACTGGAATAGGAATAAAGTAGCCAAAAATAATCAATGGAGGCTATTTACTTACCTTGTCTTAAATTATATTTTTTAAATAACGTTTTTCAAATGAGCTCCGCAATTAATACATTCTTCTGAATTAGTTCACAAATTGTTCAGTATGTGTATAAAGGCTGATTCACACAATTAATTTATTCCCAGAAATGTATGCACTATTTGTATTTTATACGGGTGATAGTACAAATGCTGGTGATGAATTTGGAGAATAGTCCAGTCTGAATTGTTTAAAACTACTGACTGACACCATGCTTAATGCTAAAGGATGCCTGTCTCTCTCTTTTGATATTTTCTAGTGTTTTTACAGTTCTCAGTACTCCAACAAGCATGTCTTGCACACTACTAGCAGACTGAAATTTACCAAATCACTTTAAAACAGGGTTATAAGGAGGATTTTCTTTTCTTGCTAAAGGAGGGCTTAAACTTAATTCAAAATCTTCTTTGCACCTCTGTGTAGATGCACTGCTCAAAAAAATTAAGGGAACAGTTAAATCACACATCAGGTCTTGATAAATGTAACATTCAAGAAGGAAATCTTTACTGAGTAATACTGTGTAATTCATTGTGAACAAAATGATAAAACAACAATCAATGGAAACTAAAATCACCACCACATTGAGGACGGCATTCAACATCACACTGAAAATCAAGTCAAAAATTGAAATCACAGGCTTATCTAACTTGTGTGAATGTCATCATGGTAACTCATAATGTGACTCAGTAGTGTGTATGGCCCCCAATGCCTGTATGCACTCCCAGCAACATCTGGGCATGCTCCTGACGAGATGGCAGATGGTGTCCGGGGGAATCTCCTCCCAGACCAGGATCAGGGTATCAGTGAGCTCCTGGACAGTCTGCGTCGCTAATTGGTAGCATCAGATGCACCAATACATAATGGCCTTTGTTATTCGGGATCTGCCTACACACTCTGGCCACATTAGTCCAGGCATTGTCTTGAACCAGGAGGAACCCAGGGAACACTACTCCAGTGTAAGGTCTGACAATGGCTCTGAGAATTTCATCCCAATACCTAACAGCAGTCACGGTACCGTTGCCTAGCACGTGGAGGTCTGTGCTACTTCCAAAGTATGCCACCCCAGACCATCACTGACCCACCGCCAAACTAGTCATGCTGGATGATGTTACAGGCTGCATAACATCACCACAATGTCTCCAGACTCTTTCTCATCTGTAACATGCGCATGATGTGAATTTGCTCTCATCTGTGAAGAGAATGGGGAGAAGCTGCCAATTGTGTATTCTCTGGCAAATGTCAGTCGAGCTGCACAGTGATGGACAGTAAGCACAGGTGCCACCCTCGTGGAGTTTGTTTCTGACAGTTTGGTTAGAAGCAGGCACACCAGCATCCAGCTGGAGGTCATTTTTTATGGCTCTGGCACAGCTCCTCCTGTTCCTCCTCGCACAAAGGAGAAAGTACCTGGCCTGCTGCTGGGTTGATGTCCTTCTGTGGCCCTGTTCAGCTCTCCTCATTTAATGGCCCATCTACTGGTATATCTTGCATGCTCTAGAGACTGCTGGGAGACACAGTAAACCTTCTTGCGACGGCATGTATACATGTGCTATCCTAGAGGGTCTAGACTACCTGTGCAAACACAGTCAGCTGCAGGTACCACCTTGTTCTACCAGTAGTGATAAGGACAATAGCAAAACGCAAAATTACAGATAAACCAGTCATGAAGGATAAGGAGGGAGCAACTGTCTGTGGCCAGCACCTACAAAACCATTCCCTTTTTGGGGGTTGTCTTGCTGTTGCCTCTCCAGTGCACCTGTTGTGACTCTCATTGCACAAAAGCAGGTGAAGTCAATTCACAATTGCTTATGCTTCCAAACAGGGCAGATTTTTACCCCTGAAGCTTAACTGATGATTAGCTGTTCCTTTCATTTTCTGTGCAGTTTACAGTATTTCAGTTCAATATATGCCCTAACGTTGAACACACAATGAGGCACCAAGCAGTTAAACATGAGCACCGAAACTGCATTTATCATAAAACACTGCCATGGCACTATATATACCCCATATTAATGACTTACCCCCCACAACACCCGAACGTCATCACATTCTTTTGCCTCACCCATTTTTTTTCATTTGAAACTATCACTGCAATACCTTCACTTGACTGTCATTTCTTCCCCTCTCCCTACTTTTTATATGTGTCTTTGCTTGTCATTTATCTCAGTTTGACTTTTTCACAGGTTGATGTTGTGGGGAATATTAATTACATTTAAGTACCACGGAGAGGAAAGCTCTTTGTGAAGCGTCAGTGGTGTTGTTTATGGCTATATCTCAGATTGCAAACTACTGCAATAAAAAGTTTGCTAAGTAAAGTGCAGTAATCAATCACCATAAAATTCGTGCTTGGACAAACTTGGCTAATTTAACTACACAATCATGTGCCAACCCATCACAGACATGCCCCATAGTTTAAAAAGCACTGATCTAGGCTGTCCAAAATGACATCCCGTTGAGATTTGAAGATGCCTAGATATACACTGTTCTACACTACATGGTAATTTATTCTATGTGCTGTGGTTCTTTGTGTGAAGGAAAATCTTTGTAACATTTGTGCAAAATCTGACCTTAACAAGTTTTCAACTGTATCCCTGTGTTATTGTTGCAAATCTTATTTTAAAGCAATAGCTGGAATTCACTGTACTAATTTATAATTTTAAACATTTCAGTCATGTCACCTGTTAATTTCTGTTTGTTTAAACTAATAAGGTTCATCTCTGAGAAGTCACTTTTCAGCTCAAACTTGTTAGATCTAGAATCAGTCAAGTCAGTTTTCTCTGGACTTTGTCTAATTTTTTGTAATATGGAGGCCATATCTGTACATAATAGTCTAAATGAAGCTTCACTACTATATTTTTATAACTGTAACATAACCTCCTTTCACTTGTATGCCATACAGTGTCATATGCTACTATAACCTAATATTTGTGTACTACTGTACATTGTCTGCATATACAGTAGGTCCCTCTCATAAGTGGTACTTTCATGATTCAGACCTTTCATTGTACAGGTGCTGGTCATAAAATTAGAATATCATGACAAAGTTGATTTATTTCAGTAATTCCATTCAAAAAGTGAAACTTGTATATTAGATTCATTCATTACACACAGACTGATGTATTTCAAATGTTTATTTCTTTTAATGTTGATGATTATAACTGACAACTAATGAAAGTCCCAAATTCAGTATCTCGGAAAATTAGAATATTGTGCAAAGGTTCAATATTGAAGACAGCTGGTGCCACACACTAATCAGCTAATTAACTCAAAACACCTGCAAAAGCCTTTAAATGGTCTCTCAGTCTAGTTCTGTAGGCTACACAATCATGGGGAAGACTGCTGACTTGACAGTTGTCCAAAAGACGACCATTGACACCTTGCACAAGGAGGGCAAGACACAAAAGGTCATTGCTAAAGAAGCTGGCTGTTCACAGAGCTCTGTGTCCAAGCACATTAATAGAGAGGCGAAGGGAAGGACAAGATGTGGTAGAAAAAAGTGTACAAGCAATAAGGATAACTGCACCCTGGAGAGGATTGTGAAACAAAACCAATTCAAAAATGTGGGGGAGATTCACAAAGAGTGGACTGCAGCTGGAGTCAGTGCTTCAAGAACCACCACGCACAGACGTATGCAAGACATGGGTTTCAGCTGTCGCATTTCTTGTGTCAAGCCACTCTTGAACAAGAGACAGCGTCAGAAGCGTCTCGCCTTTGGACTGCTGCTGAGTGGTCCAAAGTTATGTTCTCTGATGAAAGTAAATTTTGCATTTCCTTTGGAAATCAAGGTCCCAGAGTCTGGAGGAAGAGAGGAGAGGCACAGAATCCACGTTGCGTGAGGTCCAGTGTAAAGTGTCCACAGTCAGTGATGGTTTGGGGTGCCATGTCATCTGCTGGTGTTGGTCCATTGTGTTTTCTGAGGTCCAAGGTCAACGCAACCGTCTACCAGGAAGTTTTAGAGCACTTCATGCTTCCTGCTGCTGACGAACTTTATGGAGATGCAGATTTCATTTTCCAACAGGACCTGGCACCTGCACACAGTGCCAAAGCTACTAGTACCTGGTTTAAGGACCATGGTATCCCTGTTCTTGATTGGCCAGCAAACTCGCCTGACCTTAACCCCATAGAAAATCTATGGGGTATTGTGAAGAGGAAGATGCAATACACCAGACCCAACAATTCAGAAGAGCTAAAGGCCACTATCAGAGCAACATGGGCTCTCATAACACCTGAGCAGTGACACAGACTGATCGACTCCATGCCACTCCGCATTGCTGCAGTAATCCAGGCCAAAGGAGCCCCAACTAAATATTGAGTGCTGTACATGCTCATACTTTTCATGTTCATACCTTTCAGTTGGCCAACATTTCTAAAAATCCTTTTTTTGCATTGGTCTTAATTGATATCCTAATTTTCCGAGATACTGAATTTGGGACTTTCATTAATTGTCAGTTATAATCATCAACATTAAAAGAAATAAACATTTGAAATACATCAGACTGTGTGTAATGAATGAATCTAATATACAAGTTTCACTTTTTGAATGGAATTACTGAAATAAATCAACTTTGTCATGATATTCTAATTTTATGACCAGCACCTATATATTTGAATTTAACATTTTAACTTCATACATGTAATACTTCACATTTACTTACATTAAATTTCATTTGACATAAATCTTCCCAAGTCTGTGTTCTGTTCATGCCCTTTTGTAACAATTTAGTAATTCTGTATGTGATGAACGGGGAAAAATGCATTTGCTACCCCAGGGTTGATTGGGCTGCTTGGCTGATCGTGCATTCATGTGCCAATGTTAGCGAATTGGTCAGATCCTTTATTCAAAGCACGGAGCTTAAAAGGATGCCTGGGCAGGAAATGGAGACAGATGGAGTAATAATGTGAAAATAATGAAAGAACAACGGCAAAAGGAAAGAAGAGGATTGAAGTTGAATATGAGTAGGATTGCAGATGAGCAGGTGCGATGCTAGAGAGGAAGCAGGCAGATGGGTGTGAGCCCAAGAGAAGCACTTGGCCAGGGCTTGTGGGTAGAGGTTGCTCCTGGGTGTGATCATGTTGTTACTGAAGGCTCCCTCAGACGTGGAGGGTCCGGTGGCAGGAGAAGAAGCAGGCTCGGAGCAGCATGCTGTGGAACGTGAAGGATCCGGCAGCGAGGACATGAGCCAGAATTTATGGTTGTCTGCATCTGTTGGTAGATGTATTTTTGTGCTGAAGAGACCCCATAAGGGTAAGCAGAAGAGACATGACTCAGGCGCCGTTGCAAGTGGCAGCCTTTCCAGCAGCTCCGTGTATGACTTTATCTTTTTACCTTTTTTCTGTATTTTTCTCTATTTCTCTATTTCACTGTTAACTCCTACCACTTTCTTTTATGTGGACTCGTTCCTTGGACACTTTTTACTACTTGGACATGGATTTTTACACGCCGAGACTCGTCTATTCAAGTAGTCAACTTCAAGCTTTGAGAACAAATGCCTGCGCTGGTGTGGTTCCCTATTTACCTGACGAGGTAAGAAGGCTGTATCGTGGCAGCAGAACCGGTGCTAAGATAAAAGCCAAGCATTTAGCGAGAAAGTGGTGCTACAAACCTTTGGTGTCTTCTGTGATCCTGGGAAATGTGAACTCGCTACCAAATAAGATCGACGAACTGGCTGCGCTAGTGAAAAATGTCAGGACTAGGGAATCCATTCCCGGACGGGTTTATCCATTCCCGGGAATTCGGGAATCCCGCATTTCATTCCCGGGAATCCTGGGCTCCCGGGCATGATACAGTGCACGGGCATCTCACATGTGAACGGTTTTAGAACAACCAACACTTATTTTCAATAAAACTACTGCAATACGTTGACACAAATAAAAGACTAACCTTATCTACAAGCAATTCATGCTGTCATTTAAGTACATGTATCTTTAGTTGCGGTAATAGTAGCATAAAAAGCACAACGTCCTCACAGGAGGTGCAGTGGTAGTGCTGCTGCTTTGCAGTAAGGAGACTGTGGAAAATTGTGGGTTCGCTTCCCGGTTCCTCCCTGTGTGGATAGCGCTTTGAATACTGAGAAAAGCGCTATATAAATGTACACGTTTATTATTAATGTGTCCAGCGTGCGGTCGTCCAAGAACGCACCTTTGTGCAGAAGTACACCAGCCGCTAAGAAAGCATGCTCTGCCTCCACTGAAGTAGGTGGCACAATCATCAAATACTAATACACTTGTTCTAAACAACGTCCGCGCTTGCCGTTGCTCTGAAACACCGCCATTTCAGCTTTTACTGATGCATCCAGTTTCTTGTCATCATTCTGTGATGGCAAGTTTCTTGGCACAGATAATGCAGATGCAACAGTCTGACGCATTGCAATTTCAAGTTGCTGTTCAAAGCTGTTGCCTGATGAAGTGCAAGCTGCAGCAATGGTGCCACCTTAATTATTTTCAACTATAACTCTGTTATTTCTTGATCGATTTTTACACACTATATATGCAAGCTTGGCTGTTCCTGTTTTCCCGGGAATTACAGCAGTTTCATTACCGGGAATGCGGGAATGAAAAATGTCTGGGAATCCCAGGCTCCCAGTAATGGATTCCCTAGTCAGGACCTACAGAGAATGCAGTTTGTTGTGTTTTAGTGAAATGTGGCTAACAACTAACATCCCAGATGATAATGTGGAGCTACCTGGGTTGAGCACAGTTAGAGCGGACAGAGACGCAAGTACCTGCGGGAAGCAGAAAGGAGGTGGACTCGCTCTCTATGTCAATACAAGCTGGTGCAACTCTGGACATGTAAATGTTAAAATCTCCTCTTTTGTCTGCAGGGACATCGAACTGTTGGCTGTAAGTCTGCATCCCTATTACTTGCCCAGAGAGTTTGGACATGTCATTGTTGTTACTGTGTACATACCAAATTGGGCGGACGTGGAGATAGAGAGTACAATACAATACAATACAGCCCCCCAGCCTTGACTCTCTAAGAGACAAGGAAAAACTCCCCAAAAAAAAAACCTGGAAAAAATGGAAGAAACCTTGGGAAAGGTATTTCAAAGAGAGACCCCTTTCCAAGTAGGTTGGGCGTGCAGTGGGTGTCAAAAGAAGGGGGTCAATGCAATACAATACAATACACAGAACAGAACAAATCCTCAATAAAAAAAAAAATTTTTAGAAGTATGGAGCAGAATTTAACAGTAGATGATATCACATAATAAGATTTAGATAATTTTAGACTCCTGGAGACCTCATCCATCAAGCTGCCTCCCCCATTTGGCTATTCCACGGCTGAAACAGTGTTGGGCCAGCCAATCCGAAGAAAGGACCCCTCTTTCTCAGGATTCCTGCGATCCTCCATCAGGGATGACTTTACCTTAGGCAGGCAAAACAACTAGGCAGGTGGACCGTGGCACCAAGTGCCACATTTGAGTACCGAGAAGAGAAACAGAATAGGTGAGGGTTAGTATCCAGTTCTAACTATCATGTTACTTATGTTTTAGATAGATAGATAGATAGATAGATAGATAGATAGATAGATAGATAGATAGATAGATAGATAGATAGATAGATAGATAGATAGATAGATAGATAGATAGATAGATAGATAGATACTTTATTAATCCCAATGGGAAATTCACATTCTTCAGCAGCAGCATACTGATACAATAAATAATATTAAATTAAAGAATGATAATAATGCAGGTGAAAAACAGACAATAACTATGTATAATGTTAAATGTTAACGTTTCCCCCCCCGGATTGAATTAAAGAGTCGCATAGTTTGGGGGAGGAACGATTTCCTCAATCTGTCAGTGGAGCAGGACAGTGACAGCAGTCTGTCGCTGAAGCTGCTCTTCTGTCTGGAGATGATACTATTAAGTGGATGCAGTG
Source organism: Erpetoichthys calabaricus (assembly GCF_900747795.2). Taxonomy (NCBI): domain Eukaryota; kingdom Metazoa; phylum Chordata; class Cladistia; order Polypteriformes; family Polypteridae; genus Erpetoichthys; species Erpetoichthys calabaricus. The sequence continues at coordinate 142,218,787 of NC_041397.2, read as the reverse complement.
GATTCTCCATAATTGATAGGAGCCTGCTGAGCGCCCTTCGCTCTGCCACAGATGTTAAACTGTCCAGCTCCATGCCAACAATAGAGCTTGCCTTCCTCACCAGCTTGTCCAGACGTGAGGCGTCTTTCCTCTTAATGCTGCCTCCCCAGCACACCACTGCGTAGAAGAGGGTGCTCGCCACAACTGTCTGATAGAACATCTGCAGCATCTTATTGCAAATGTTGAAGGACGCCAGCCTTCTAAGGTAGTATAACCGGCTCTGTCCTTTCTTGCACAGCGCATTAGTATTGGCAGTCCAGTCTAATTTATCATCCAGCTGCACCCAGGTATTTATAGGTCTGCACCATCTGCACACAGATGGTTAGTGCTAATGACTAACAACAGAGATGCAGTATGTACAGTTAAGCAGCAGCTCTAGTCAGGATATGCTAAACTGAAGTAGTGAGTCTTCAGCTGGGATTTAAAGCTGAGACCGAAGGGGCATCTCTTATAGTAGCAGGCAGACCATTCCACAGTTTAGGGGCCCTGTAACTAAAAGCTCGACCTCCTATTGTTATTTTATTAATTCTTGGAACCATAAGCAGACCAGCATCTTGAGATCTTAAAAGAGTGACATCATCCATTCTGCTGTTGCTAAACTGCAAACGCAGCACCCTGAGGCGCTTGTGCTAATTGCTGAAGACTTTAACCATGTGACGCTGGACAAAACATTACCTGCCTTCTCCCAGTATGGGATTGTAACACCCGGGGAAATAGGACTATTGACCTACTGTATGCAAATGTTAAAGACGCATACAGCGCCACCCTGCTGCCTGCGCTTGGGAAAGCAGATCATAAGCTGGTTCTGCTTCAGCCTCACTACAAACCAAGAGTGAGGGAGCTACCTACAACCACACGCTCATTCAGGAAGTGGTCCCCTGTGGCAGAGTGGTCCCCTGAGGGATATCCTGCAGTGAGAACATTGAGGAGGTTGTTGACTGCACTACTGATTACATCAACTTCTGTATGGACATTGTAGTTCCAGTAAGAACTGTACGCTGCTATGCTAACAACAAGCCATGGATTACAAGTGACATCAAGGGCCTTTTGAACCAGAAGAAAAGGGCTTTTAAAGGCGGTGATCAGCATGAGCTCAAACGCATGCAGAAGGAACTCTGAGTCCAGCTCAGGGTGGCGAAGGAGCAGTACAGGAGAAAGCTGGAGCAGACATTGCAGAATAACAACATGAAGGAAGTGTGGGATAATAATAATAATAATAATAATAATCTATATATATAATTCACTAAGCCGCCGACAAGTAGCCACCCATGGAAAGCACGCAAGACAGCCACGCCCACCAACTCTAAGACCATTGGATACGACGACAACTCGCAGAGCCACGCCCACCAACTCGGACGCAGCAACTCACAGAGCAGAGCGTCATTCGCGTTCGTCTCTGCTACACTCCACATGCACCTCTGAAAAAGTATGTTTGTCGCATATGTGAATCGCTGTATGCGGCGTGTAGAACAGTTTGCTAGGGGTATCCCATGGTCTTACAGTTGGTGGGCGGGTCTCTGTTAGTTGCTCTTGCGAGGTTCAGTCCCTCCCTGTGCTTTTCCTGTGTGACACACACACACACACAGAGGCAGCGCAAGAGAGAGAGCCGCACACACACACAGGAAGCGCCAGAGAGAGACAGACACACACACACACAGAGGCAGCGCGAGAGAGAGAGCTGCGCACGCACACAGGCAGCACCAGAGAGAGAGCCGCACACACACACAGGCAGCACGAGAGAGAGACAGAGACAGAGGCACACACACAGGCAGTGAGAGAGAGAGAGCCGCGAACACACACAGGCAGCACCAGAGAGAGAGCCACGCACACACACAGGCAGCGTGAGAGAGAGACAGAGACAGAGGCACACACACAGGCAGCGCGAGAGAGAGACAGAGGCACAGCCACACACACAGGCAGTGAGAGAGAGAGAGCCACGCACACACACAGGCAGCGCCAGAGAGAGAGAGCCGCGCACACACACAGGCAGCGCGAGACAGAGACAGAGGCACAGCCACACACACAGGCAGTGAGAGAGAGAGAGCAGCACACACACACAGACAGTGAGAGACAGAGAGCCGCACACACACAGGCAGCGCGAGCGAGAGAGAGGGCTGGACTCATAAGGTAGGAAGGCAGTTAAAGAATGCACTGGGCTTGATTTTGTTTTCACTTCTGTTTACAGCGATTGGTTCGTAGTGTGCATTTTTGAAATGTTACTTTTCTTGGTTGTTTATTAAATTACAGATTTTTTCAAATGTTCATTTTTTGTTGCTATAGCGCAAACTATTGCAGTGTTAGTTTTCTCTGTTGTTCAAGGTTTTCTTAGTGTTATTCAATGTTTTTACATTTAGTTTACTATTAAGCTGTGCATTCTATGGTTTAATTAACTATATTTGTGCTTAAAAACTTACAAAAATATATATTTACATACAGTTCGTATGGTCTGAAACGGATTAATTGTATTTACATACAATCCTATGAGAGAAATTGCTTCGGTTCACGACCAAATTGGTTTACAACCAGAGTTTGGGAACGAATTATGGTCGTGAACCGAGATTCCACTGCATTCTTTTCGGTTATGACGCATGACCGCGTCCACCATCGCAAACTGTTTTACACGCCATGGTCTTAGAGTTGGTGGGCGGGTCTCCGTGAGTTGCTCTTGCAAGCGGACACATGACCAGGTGGTGTGTATGCTTCGAGAACGAGGGTGGACGCGGCAGGACCATCTAAGAAGAGGCATGTTTGTCGCGGATGTGAATCGCTGTATGCGACGTGTAAAAGTTTGTTTGGCGTGGATGTGAATCGCTGTATGCAGCGTGTAAAACAGTTTGCGAGGGATATTCCATGGTCTTAGAGTTGGTGTGCGGGTCTCTGTTAGTTGCTATTGCGAGCGGGCGCATGACCAAGCAGTGTGTATGCTTCGAGAGCAAGGGTAGACGCGACAGCACCATCTAAGAAGAATCATATTTGTCGCGGATGTGAATCGCTGTATGCAGCATGTAAAACAGTTTGCGAGGGGTATCCCATGGTCTTAGCAGTGTCTATGCTTCGATGTCAATCGCTGTATGCAGCGTGTAAAACGCTGTATTTAATGTTGCCCTCTCCAGAGTAACATCTTTTCATTCACCTACAGTCGTATCCTCAAAACCAACCCCATCTGGACAACTGTGTCTTTCAGGAAGTGTTCACCCATCAATACATAATTATGCGGCGTATGCTACGCCGTGGGTTGGCTAGTAACATTTATTTATATAGCACATTTTTATACAAAAAAGTAGCTCAAAGTGCTTTACATGATGAAGAACAGTAAATAAAAAAATATATATAACAACTTAAGAAATTAAAATAAGACAATATTAGTTAACATTAAAAAAAAAGAGTAAGGTCCGATGGCCAGGGTGGACAGAAAAAACAAAAAAAAAAAACTCCAGACGGCTAGAGAAAAAAAATAAAATCGGCAGGGGTTCCAGGCCACGAGACCGCCCAGTCCCCTCTGGGCATTCTACCTAACATAAATGAAATAGTCCTCTTGTGTCTAGGATTCTCATGGAAGGACTTGATGATGATGGACATGCAGACTTCTGGCTTTTAATTCTTCAATGTTGGAACATCATGGTGCTTTGAGCAGATGGTGGTGGTGAAAGCCACCACCAAAAGGACACCGGAAAAAGAAACAAGAGAGAAAGGGGTTAGTACAGATTGTAGAGCTACCATGGATAGTTATTATAATGAATTGGATATACAGAGTATCAGGATTAAATTACAGTGAAATTATAAGAAGGCCATGTTAAAATAATGTGTTTTCAGCAGTTTTTTGAAGTGCTCCACTGTATTAGCCTGGCGAATTCCTATTGGTAGGCTATTCTAGATTTTAGGTGCATAACAGCAGAAGGCCACCTCACCGCTTCTTTCAAGTTTTGCTCTCAGAATTCTAAGGAGACACTCAGTTGAGGATCTGAGATTACGATTTGGAATATAAGATGTCAGACATTCCGATATATAAGATGGGGCGAGATTATTTAAGGCTTTATAAACCATAAGCAGAATTTTAAAGTCAATCCTGAATGACACAGGTAACCAGTGTAGTGACATCAAAACTGGAGAAATGTGCTCAGATTTTCTTTTCCTTGTTAGGATTCTAGCAGCTGCATTCTGCACTAGTTGCAAATGATTTATGTCTTTTTTGGGTATTCCTGAGAGGACTGCGTTACAGTAATCTAGTCCAGGGGTCCCCAACCACCGGTCCGCGACCCACTACCGGGCCGCAGCCGTCTGACAGCCGGGCCGCGAGAGAACTGCCGGCAACGGAGACTCACTCAGACTTTTCAGAACACTTTGCGGGCGGGGCTTTGCAGCGGCGCAGAGAGAGGAGAGAGTATTACAACAAAGTACAGTAGAACCTCGGTTAGAGAACGCCTTTGATAACGAACAATTCGGATAACGACCAATAATTTCACTAAAAATTTGCCTCCGATAGCAAACAAAATTTCGGATAGCGACGCACACGCGACCAGCGGACAGCGGCCAGCTTCCCATCTTCCTTTGTGCTCGAGACACGGTTACGAACAGACGTTCATTATCTTTATCGGTGTGCATCCTTCTTATTTAGTGATTTTGTTGCTTTATTTAATAATATATAGCCCTCAATCATGGCTCCAAAGAAGATTAAGAAAGCTGGTAGCAGTGCAGTAATAAGGCAGCGGCCAACAATTGAATTGAAAAAAGAAATTATTGCCAAGTATGAACGAGGCATGCGTGTGTCGGATATCGCAAGAGAATACGGCATGTCAAAGTCGACAATCTCGACGATTTTAAAGAAAAAGGAGCAGGTTAAAGAAGCTAATGTGTCAAAAGGAATGACTATTATAACAAAGCAAAGGCCTCAAATAATAGACGAAGTAGAAAAGTTGTTGCTTGTATATATAAATGAAAAACAGTTAGAAGGTGCTAGCATCAGTGAGGCATTCATTAGTGAGAAGGCGCTGCAAATCTACGAAGATTTGAAGAAGAAAACCCCACAGACAAGTGCTTTGAGTGATTTTGTTTTCAAAGCCAGTCGAGGCTGGTTTGAAAAATTTAAGCACAGAACAGGCATCCACAGCGTCATAAGGCATGGGGAAGCAGCTAGTTCCGACAAGGCAGGGGCCGAGAAGTTCATCCTAGAATTCAAAAAAATCATAGAAGAAGAAAGTTACGTCCTGCAACAGGTATTTAATGCGGATGAAACAGGCCTGTTTTGGAAGAAGATGCCGAATAAAACGTACATAACGAAGGAAGAGAAAGCATTGCCAGGGCACAAGCCTATGAAAGATAGGCTAACTCTTCTATTGTGCGGTAACGCCAGTGGGGATTTTAAGCTGAAGCCGCTGTTAGTCTACCATTCGGACAATCCAAGAGTATTTAAGAAGCATAATGTAATAAAACAGAAATTGCCTGTTATGTGGAGGTCTAATTCTAAAGCTTGGGTGACCCGCCAATTTTTTGTGGGTGACCGAAGTTTTTGCCCCGGCTGTGAAAGAATACCTAGAGAAGAACAACCTTCCCCTCAAATGCCTTCTCCTGCTGGATAATGCTCCAGCACATCCTCCAAACATCGACGAGTACTTAGAAGAAGAGTTCGACTTTATTCAAGTTCGTTATCTGCCACCGAACACAACCCCTTTGCTGCAGCCCATGGATCAACAGGTCATTTCAAACTTCAAGAAATTGTACACGAAAGCCTTATTCAGAAAGTGCTTCGATATAACGAACGATACCAACTTAACTCTGAAGGAATTTTGGAAGAATCATTTCAACATTTTGAATTGTGTTCATCTTATTGATAATGCATGGAACCAAGTGACCTACCGTAATATGAATGCAGGATGGAGGAAACTCTGGCCAGACTGTGTTCCAGAGCGAGATTTTGAAGGATTCGAACCAGAAATTGTTGATGAAATTGTTTCCCTGAGCCAAAGTATGGGGTTGGAGGTGGATAATAACGATGTTGAAGAACTTGTGGAGGAGCACAGTAATGAACTCACTACTGAAGAGTTGCAGCACCTTCAGGCTGAGCAAGAAAAGAATTTGGCTGAGGATATGTCTTCGGAGGGGGAAGAGGAAGGGAAGGAGGAAGTCCCAAGTTCAGTGATTAAAGAAATGTGTGCTAAGTGGGGGGAATTGCAATTGTTTGTAGAAAAATCTTTCCCAAACAGTGCGGTAGGCAGTAGGAGCCTGAACATGTTCAATGATAATGTGATGTCGTATTATCGAAAAGTGCTACAAAAAAGGCATGGATTGATTCTGAATGCGACTGCGAGAATGAAAAGTGAATTAAAAAAAAAAAAAAAGCTAACCTTTACCAGTATCATAAGTTACACCGGCTGTTACAGACTGAAATCAAATTTATGTTGTTATTCTAAAATTGTAAGAATAAGAGCAGTTCACTTCTCGAAGTGGAGCAGTGCAGGGTTTAAACTCGCCACCCCCTGATTCCCAGTCAGGAGCTGATACCATTACGCCACCGCAGCGGTTGTAGTAAGAGTGTCAATGTGGCATGCTAACGCGGCTTTTTTTTTTGTGCAGTTATATTTTTGAATAAAAGCGCACGTGTTCTCTTATTTGTACCTTTTGTGAAAGTGTTTCTTTGATATATGGACTTCAGGCTTCATACGTTATATAGTTTATGCCTACATTTTGTCATTTACTATTAGAATATGAAAAACGTTTCTGTTTTAAAAATGTGTTTGCACAGACTACTATAGAAACGGAACACACATGAAATGCGTGTATTCCAAATAACACTATATTATTTCCACTCTAAAACTCCACTTCAATCCCAGATAATCAAATCAAGGCAAGGCATGAGCTAGAAGAAATTTGTTCTAAGTCGGTGGGGGGATGGAATAGCTGGCTGCTAGTAGCTTTTGTTTATCAGCACATTTAGATGACAAAGGACTCTGGCGGAGAGGTGCAAACGGATTTAAGACGCGATTTAAGGTGGGACGGATTTACGAGTTTTTTCGTAGGCTCTGGTAATTCTAGTGTTAAGTGAAAAAATGCTGTCTTGGTGATCTGATTAAAATGCGATTTAAAATTCAGATCAACAGTTACCCCTAAGCTTTTTACCTCCGTCTTGACTTTTAATCCTAAAATATCCAGTTTATTTCTAATAGCCTCATTGTATCCATTATTGCCAATCACTAAGATATCAGTTTTCTCTTTATTTAACTTGAGAAAGTTACTGTTCATCCATTCTGGGATACAAGTTAGACAAGAGAATCGGGGTCATCAGGAGCTATTGATAAATACAGCTGAGTCATCAGCATAGCTGTGGTAGCTCACGTTGTGCCCTGAGATAATCTGACCTAACGGAAGCATGTAGATTGAGAAGAGCAGCGGACCCAGGATAGAGCCTTGTGGAACACCATATAGGATATCATGTGTCTTTGAGTTGTAATTACCACAACTAACAAAGAATTTTCTCCCTGCCAGGTAGGATTCAAACCAATTTAAGATACTGCCAGAGAGGCCCACCCATTGACTAAGTCGATTTCTAAGAATATTATGATCAATGGTGTCAAATGCGGCACTCAGATCTAAGGGGATGACAACAGATAAATGGCCTCTGTCTGCATTTACCCGCAAGTCATTTACTACTTTAACGAGTGCAGTTTCTGTGCTGTGATTTGTTCTAAAACCTGACTGAAATTTATCAAGAATAGCATGTTTATTGAGGTGGTAATTTAACTGCATAATGACTGCCTTCTCTAAAATTTTACTTAAGAAAGGTAGTTTAGAGATGGGTCTAAAATTTTCAAGAGCAAAGGGGTCAAGATTATTTTTCTTAAGTAGGGGTTTAACTACAGCAGTCTTGAGACAGTCTGGGAACACCCCCGTATCTAATGACGAATTTACTATGTCAAGAACATTATCAATTAGCACGTCCGATACTTCTTTGAAAAAATTTGTTGGTATTAGGTCAAGGGCGCAGGTGGATGGGATGGGATGGGATGGGATGAAGATCATCACTGGCTGCAGCTCGAAGCGGGGTGCCACCATCGAGAGAGACATGGAGAGAGCAAACCAGATGAACAACTTCTCTAACAGGTTTGACCACCCTAGTCCACTCTCAACTCAGAGTACTGCATCCTCCACCCATCCTTCTGCTGATACCAGCATAGGAGAGAGTTTTCCCCAACCCACAATTACAGCAGCCCATGTAAGCAGAGAGCTGAGGAGACTTTGTGCCAGCAAAGCAGCGGGTCCAGATGGAGTATCGCCATGACTGCTGAAGGCCTGTGCGTTAAAGCTGGGGAGTCCTCTACAGTGCATCTTCAACCTGAGCCTAGAACAGGGGAGAGTCCAGAGGCTTTGGAAAACATCTTGCATCACCTCAGTCCCAAAGGTATCACGTCCTAGTGAGCTGAATGACTTCCGGCCTGTCGCTCTGACATCACATATGATGAAGACCATGGAGCGGCTGCTGCTTCACCACCTAATGCCACAGGTCCGCCACACCCTCAACCCTCTGCAGTTCACATACCAGGAGAAGGTGGGAGCAGAGGATGCCATCATCTATATGCTACACCGATCACTCTCCCACTTGGACAGAGGCAGTTGTGCTGTAAGAATTATGTTTCTGGACTTCTCTAGCGCCTTCAGCACCATCCAACCTCTGCTCCTTAGGGACAAGCTGACAGAGATGGGAGCAGATTCATACCTAGTATCATGGATCGTGGACTATCTTAAAGACAGACCTCAGTATGTGCGTCTCGTTAACTGCAGGTCTGACATTGTGGTCAGCAACACAGGAGCACCGCAGGCGACTGTACTTCTTCGGTCCTGTTCAGCATATATACATCAGACTTCCAATACAACTCGGAGTCCTGCCACGTGCAAAAGTTCGCTGACGACACTGCTATCGTGGGCTGCATCAGGAGTGGGCAGGAGGAGGAGTATAGGAACCTATAGGAAGCAGATGTTCTATCAGACAGTTGTGGCGAGCACCCTCTTCTACGCGGTGGTGTGCTGGGGAAGCAGCATAAAGAAGAGGGATGCCTCACGCCTGGACAAACTGGTGAGGAAGGCAGGCTCTATTGTAGGCACTGAGCTGGACAGTTTGACATCCATGGCAGAGTGACGGGTACTGACAGGCTCCTGTCAATAATGGAGAATCCATTGCATCCACTGAACAGTATCATCTCAAGACAGAGGAGCAGCTTCAGCGACAGACTGCTGTCATTGTCCTGCTCCACTGACAGACTGAGGAGATTGTTCCTCCCCCAAACTATGCGAATCTTCAATTACACCCGGGAGGGGTAAACATTAAAATTATACAAAGTTATTGTCTGTCTGTTATACCTGCATTGTTATCACTCTTTAATTTAGTATTGTTCTTTATCAGTATGCTGCTGTCTGCCTGCCTATCTATCTATCTATCTATCTATCTATCTATCTATCTATCTATCTATCTATCTATCTATCTATCTATCTATCTATCTATCTATCTATCTATCTATCTATCTATCTATCTATCTATCTATCTATCTATCTATCTATCTATCATTGGTTTTTAAGGAGGAACCACCGTGGCTCAGGTTGTGTTTTTAAGGCCATGTTTTTCTGCTCAATATTTATAATGTTATTTTGAACAGATTTTATCAAATTATTTATTTATTTAAGAAACTTTGCACTGCATTTTTACACTTTATTTTGTTTTTCAAAATAAAGCTCTGAAGCACTTTGCACCATTTCTTGCTGACGGTGTATGGCATAATTTGCCCACCTCCTCCACAGTTTCAATATCAACGGTCCCGGGATCAAGCTGCCTGGACAGTTATACTACATTATCTGCCCTTCCACTATTTAGCTATTGTTTGCAAATGTATCCAGTTTGTTATTTATATTCCCATCCAAATCATTTATATGTATTAAAAATACCAGAGGCCCCAATGCTGAACTCTCAGGGACAAGAATTTACGTAATTCTGATAAAATTTCACACATCATAACTCTTTGCTTTGTATGTTTTAGCCAATTTTGCACCCATTTACACACTATGCCCTGAATTCAAAATTCTTTTAGTTTGACTTGAATTCCCACTTCTTTAGTTTGATAAAATGAAATGTTTTGCAGAATCAAAACTTGCAGGCCAAGCTATTTATTATCAGAGTAGTTAGCCAATTATGTGTGAATAATATCACGGGGTCCGAAATTCCATGTGGGAAAAAGGACAAATTGCCGGAGGCTAGAGGGAACATTCATCCATCTGGATGTCAGGCCCACCATCCTTACAGCAGCCTGACTTCTGAATTACGACAAGCTGCCTGAAGACGCACTTTTGTCCTTGCACAGATGCATTTTTGGCACTACTCAGCTTTCATAACCTCATTGAGTTTTTTTTAACTTGGCTGGTATGAAGCTTTTTGACTTTTAGACAAGGATGTATATTTATTAGAGCTTTATATCTAGACATTTACTTTATTTTTAATTCATACTGCTTTGCATTTCTCTATGTTGTCTGCACTTCTTGGATGACTGAGGTAACAAAATAAATATAGGGCACCTGGTGTGGGCAAATTGCCACTTCTCTCCCACACAGTTGGCTGTTGAAGAGGAATGCCACCAACAGTGAGCAAAATGAGGAAGAGTAATATGCTGTTGGTAAGTGACAGTAAAGAAAAAGGCACACTTTCCCCCATTGTCTTGGGGACACTATTTGGTCTGATGTAGCCTAGGCTGGTGAGTCCTTATCTGAAGCACTAAAGGAGTAGTGACTATGCAGGCACCACACATAGTCAGGGCTTTAGTGTGTGCATGCACAATGATTCTGTATGTGCATGTGTGTTGTGAAATAATCAGACTTGACACACTTAAAAAGGTTTGGGGCAGCCACCCGTATAATAGGTTTTGAAAATTAACACAGATGTGTCTTTGATGGAGTTTGAACAATAACTGAATCACTGTTGTTAAGATAGCAGCTTTAAATGCCAAGATCAGAAGTGATGTAACGGAACAGGAAGTGACGTGCTTCTGAGCACCAGAACCGGAAGTGATGTCTTCACGGATGAATCAGACAGGTTTTCCCGTGTTTGGTCTGCAAAGATAACAGAAGAAAGTTTAGCGCACTCCACCACACCATAGCCTGCCGTGGAATTACCCTCACTTGGTCCATACAGCTTCCTCCTACTCGCACGTGTATAACAGTGTATTAAACTTAAGGTCCATGAGAGTAAGCCAACAAATAGAGAGTCTAGGAACTCACCCCATGATAATATACAAGTGCAAAAGGTCATTGTCATAAATTAGGAAGACGGCAAGAGTGTTTTTGTTTTTTCTTTCTTTCAATATATTTTTCTGATGATCATGGTAATTTATAGTAATCATGGAATTATGAAGTTTACTTCTCCACTATCATTTTCTTACATTTTTATTTAAGTATAAAATATTTGATCATTTATTATTTACTGTTCTGCTGCAATGCCATTATGGTTTTTTTTTTTTGTTTTCTTTCATGTGTTCCAGACATCAGGATACAACAAAGGGTAGCAAGGGGATGGCAGCAGGGATTTGCATGAAGTCAATTTAGGTGACAGTATATAACCATCAGTAATTATCTAAAATTCTAAGGGACTTTGAATAAAAGAGTGACGTGAGTCTAGTGAAAGATTTTTTTTTTCCGGCAATGAATTTTGATGCAGTTTCTTTTCACAATGAGCATTTCGTTAACATTTTGGGTTTAAACTTGCATAATTTTTGGATTTCATGGTTTTGACTCCTGCCTGTTTCTTCACCTTGTTAATATTTTGTTCCTATTTCCCAGTTCTTTATACCCTTTTTCTACTGTCTGTACTTTCAGTCAGCACAGTCGTAAGGATTATAATGATGTGAGCAATCTCAGAAAAGACGTGCAACACACATGGAATATCCTGCAATGAAATACATAAAAGCAAAAAAATGTAAAGAGGAGAATCATAAATAAAAAACATGCTCATGATATCAACCTCTGGCCACAAAACCACTGAACAGTTAACACTGCAGATTTCATTTTCTTCTAACATAATATCATCATCAAACAATCTCACTACATTGCTTAAACATGTTTCAGCCACCAGTGGTGGAAAGAATGAAGGCATTCCATAATGCTCATGTTGTTGTAGTCAATATTTGTTAACACATTTAAGTATATTAATATGCACAGAAGGTGCAGGGTGGTCTCCTAGACATTTATTTTCTCCAGTACCCTTGCTGGCTGGAGTTTTTGTTTACCTCTCCTTCCTGACTATCTGACCACAGAATTTGTTTAGTAAGCTGCACATTTACTTTCTCATTTTTCCACTTTTAAAAAATATTTAATAAATAAATGTTCTTTAGCTTTTCACTATTCTTTTTGTAAATCTTCTTATTTAGCTCTTGTTCTAAAGCACTTTAAACTACTTTCGTTTACGAAAATATACTATAACAATAAATGTTGATATTATTCAAGACAAACAGTTTAGAATTCTACTTACCGTATACACCCGCGTTTAAGTTCTCCTGCGGATAAGTCAGGGCTTGATTTTACCATATTATTTCCAGTATTTTATAATGTTGGTCATATAAGTTGAATGTGGAAAACTCACGCTATTGATCCAAGAGATTATGATATGCTAACGCTCATCTGAGAGAGTAACTATGGAGCACACTGCCTTTTTTTTCTATGTATGGTGCCTACGTGACCACACAGTAATACCTGAACTATTCCAAAGCGACATTTACACTGTTTTGAGTTTTTTATATCTCACACACTTTATCGTAAGAGCATCACTTATGTACGATGGGGCGTTCAATCAGAAGAAAATATAATGCTGGTTTTAAATTAAAAGTCGTTGAAGTGGCAAAAGAAATTGGTAACTGTGCTGCTGCAACAAAATTTGATATGTCTGAGAAACTGGCGTGAGATTGGAGGAAGCAAGAACATGTAAAAAAAAATGTAAGTGTCACATTTTTGAATAGGCATATAAGTCAGGGTCTGATTTTATGATTGATTTTTCGGTTTCAAGACCCGACTTATACATGAGTATATATGGTACTCGCTTAATTAAGAAAGCTTCAAAAGTATCTGAGTGTGACCTGAAAAGAAAGGCAAGCTCACAAAACAGCATATGTTGCTATTTAATATGATACACCTGACCATTAGACACACCTAGGTTTAGAGGAGGAAAACAAGACAAAAAATATTCTGAACCAAATGGTGTACTAATATATTTAATAAAATATAGCAGAATAATATTTCAACCATGTAAAGTCAACAGCGGTATTAAGAACCATCATCACTGTCATTAACAAATGAGGAGAGACTTTAAGTTTTATGGAAACCCCAAGAACTCCACATCGCTAATGTCAGAATTTATAAAGCTCAGTTGCTCACAATCACTTTGCAGGAGCACGTACCTATCATGTGGCATAACCTGTCCAAAACCACCAGGGGACAAAGCACATTTGGACCAATGCTCCCTGAAGTTATATTGCCAGTCATCATCTGCTGAGTATTTTGTTTTCTGCACTCGCTTTGCTCCCTCGTGAGATATTGATGCCATCTTGCCTTTGTTTACATTTCGTAACTCACGCACACACAAGGATTAGATGGCGAGTCAATGAGTCTAACATTCCTCCAAGCAGAGAGTGAATGCCTGTAACATAACGGTGAGTTTTGTCGCCATTAACAGCTGATTGTTGCTCTCTACCCCTGGATGTCGACTTTTGTCAGGTAATACACATCACGGTCTGTGACGTAATATTCGCTCCATAAGACGCACAGACATTTCCACTCTTCTTTTGGGGAAAAAAAGTGCATCTTATGGAGTGAAAAATACAGTATTTGTCTGACAGGAGCTGGGAAACAAAAAGGTGGTGCAAGCAATACATCTATGTGCTTCCTGCCCAGTCTATCATACAGCACTATAAACCCATGCTTTGGGTTGTCTTAGATTTTTAAGGTCTGAATGAAAGTAGAAGTTTCTGGGTATAAAAAAGGCATCTTAGAAAGAAACAACAGAAAAAAAACAAAGATAAACAGAGACAGAGAAAGAAATAGGCATATAAGGCTCACAAACAAGGGATACATAGCAAGGGTACAAAGGGCAACTCAAATGTATTATCTTTTAATGTTTCAATTGGAGTTTCAAGTTCTGGATTGCAGTCGAGTCAGTAGAAACAGACTAAAAACAGCAAAAGAGAATTCACAGAGTTGCTTAAGATGAGGGACCAGTGCATCTTTCAATTCATGAAACTTGTTATAAAATGGGACTCATGCATTTGAAGGTAATTATAATACACCAATTTATATCAGTGTTCCTGTGTTTATTAGTATTTATATTTGTCTCCCAAGGCCAGTAATAATAAAAATATTAAAATAATAAAAAAAAAAAAAATAAGCTTAAAATTTGTTAAAACCATTACATTTTATAAAATAAATGATGATGTGATATAAATTGAAATTTATATAGCCCAAAACCCCAGACACAACTACAGAAGGACAGGTTTAACTAAAGGTTACTTTTATTTTCAAACAGTACTTCGGACACGCTTCTTTTTCTCAGTAGTACACTATTCAATCCAATCCAATCCAATCCTTTCGTTTTCTTTACCAATGTTCCCAGGCAAGTGTTGTTCAGCTCCTCTCCCGACTCTGACTCCTTAGGCCAAGTGATGATGATTCAGGCGCCGCCACGAGTGGCATCCTTTCCAGCAGCTCCATGTGTGACTTTATCTTTCTACCTTTTTATCTATTTTATCTATTTAAATGATCACTCCTACAACTTTCTTTTATGTGGACTCGTTCCCAGGACACTTTTTACTACTTGGACGTGGATTTTTACACGCCGAGACTTGTCTATTCAGGTAGTCAACTTCAAGCTCTGAGAACAAAGGCCCATGCCGGTGTGGTTCCATATTTACTCAATGAGGTAAGAAGGTCGTATCATGGCAGCAGAGCCGGCACTAAGCTAAAAGCTAAGCAGCTTGCGAGAAAGTGGCGATACAAGCCTTCAGTGCCTTCTGTGATCCTGGGAAATGTGAACTCACTACCAAATAAGATCGACCAACTGGCTGTGCTGGTGAAAAATGTCAGGACCTACAGAGAATGCAGTTTGTTGTGTTTTTGTGAAATGTGGCTAACAATTAACATCCCAGATGCTAACGTGGAGCTACCCGGGTTAAGCACAGTTAGAGCGGACAGAGGCGCAAATACCTGCGTGAAGCAGAAAGAAGGAGGACTCGCTCACTATGTGAATACAAGGTGGTGCAACTCTGGACATGTAAATGTCAAAATCTCCACTTGCTGCAGGGACATCAAACTGTTGGCCGTAAGTCTGCGTCCCTATTACTTGCCCAGAGAGTTTGGACACGTCATTGTTGTTATTGTTTACATCCCTCCTCAGGCGGACGTGGAGATAGCATTCTGCTGTTGCTAAACTACAAACGCAGCATCCCGAGGCGCTTGTGCTAATCGCTGGAGACTAACCATGTGATGCTGGACAAAACATTACCTGCCTTCTCCCAGTACTAGGGGGCTCCACCCCCTGCTCGCTTCGCTCGCCAACCCCTGGTCTTGTGTAACCCAAAATACATTTGAAAGAGATTACTGTCTGTCTCGGTAATCGTTACATATGTATCATGTCCACAGTCATGATATTTGTAGGTCTATGTAATATATGTAAATGAGAATAGCAGTGTAAGTGTTATGTTATGCAAGTATAGAATGTCTTTGAGTTTGCGCAGATCTATGTATGAGATATATTGGAGTCTACGCCGAAGACTCTTCTGTTTGTGTTTTCCGTGAGTACATATAGTATTGTATTACTGTAATGTGATTCACATATGCTGTGGAGTCCGGATGTTTGGTGCTTCTGTACTATCTCGGGTTATTGCTTGCAGTGCTTTAGAAGCGTGTTGTAGGCGCCTGCACCTTGTGCCTGCTTTGCTTGCGGCATTTGAGACGCGCGTTGTAGGCGCTTGCATTGATTGATTTTATCCAGTTAGCTCCGTTAGTCGAGCTGTATCGTTTTGGAGCCGTGACCGTGTCTCCATTAGTTATACGTTGTTTACCGTTAGTAATATGGATATTTGCACTTACTGTTAATACGGAGCGTTGTCTGTCGTTGTACTGTTAGTAATGCATCACTGTAATGTGATTCACATATGCTGTGTAGTTTGGACGTGTGAGGATGCCATATGTATATTACGGAGCATTTGTTTATTCTTATTACCCAACTGGTGTCGAGCCTGTGTTTTCTGTGGTTGTACTGTTAATATTGTATTACTGTAATGTGATTCACATATGTTGTGTTGCACCTACTGTTCAAATCACTTATTTACGTTTGTTGAGCTCTTTCGTTTCTGAGCCGTGGTTACTTCACTTCGCGTGTATAGGCGCATGTGCCCTCCGTACTATCTCGGGTGTGACTATGCTGTGCTTTGTGGACGTCTGGGGACTCTGTACTTTGTCTGGTTTGACTGTGGGGCGGGACGTCGAAGCCTCTTCTGTTTGTGTTTTCCGTGAGTACATATAGTATTGTATTACTGTAATGTGATTCACATATGCTGTGGAGTCCGTATCTTTGGGGCTGCTGTACTATCTCGGGTTATTGGTTGCGGTGCTTTAGAAGCGTGTTGTAGTCGCCTGCACCTTCCGTACTATGTCGGGTTTGACTATGCTGTGTAGTGTGGATGTGTAGGGTTCTGTACTCTCTTATTGTATCTCTGTCAGTTGAGCTCTTTCTTTTTGGAGTCGTGCCTTCTTTGCTTGCGGCATTTGAGACACGTGTTGTAGGCGCTTGCGTTGTATTTGTCCATGCGGAGCTGTTTGGTTTTGGAGCCGAGACAGTTTTGCCTCCACGGTTTCAGACGCGCGTTGTAGGCGCCTATGTCTATTGTTTCTATCCATGCGGGCTCGCTTTTGTAGCTCCGTTAGTTGAGCTGGATCGTTTTGGAGCCGTGACCGTGACTCCATTAGTTATCCGTTGTCTACCGTTAGTAATATGGATAATTGCACTTACTGTTAATACGGAGCGTTTTCTGTGGTTGTACCGTTAATAATGCATCACTGTAATGTGATTTACATATGCTATATGGTTTGGACATATGAGGATGCCGTACGTTTAATACGGAGAGTTCGTTTATTCTCATTACCCGGACCATGCTGTGTAGTGTGGACGTTTAGTTCAGAAGCGCGTTGTAGGCGCCTGGGCCTTTCGTACTTTCTCGTGCCTTCTGTACTATCTTTGTGGACCTTAGCGGACGCCGTAGTGTCTTATGTGTGACTCTGGGGTGCAGTGCAGAATCCTCTTTTCTGTGTGGCTGTGTCGTTAGTCGTTAGCTATGGGCATGTTGTTGCTTCATGTCCTATTCAGAAGCGCGTTGTAGGCGCCTGCGCCCTTCATACTTTCCCGCGCCTTCCGTACTATCTTTGTGGACCTGTGGGGCCTCTATAGCATCTTCCGTTTGACTCTGGGGTGCAGCGCAGAATCCTCTTTTTTCTGTGGCTGTGTCGTTAGTCGTTAGCTATGGGCGCGTTGTTGCTTCATTTCTCATTCACGTTAGTTGAGCTCTTTCATTTTTGGGCCATGACTCCTTCGTTCGTGGTGGATAAGACTTCGGTTGCGGTTTATGAGACGCGCGCTGTGGGTGCCTGCGCAGTATGTCTCATGGTCCCATCGCGTGTACCTGCGTCCATGCCTTCCGGTTTACCATTCTCGGTTAGTAATATGGATGTGGATTGTAACACCCGGGGAAATAGGACTATTGACCTACTGTATGCAACTGCGCTTGGGAAAGCAGATCATAACCTGGTTCTGCTTCAGCCTCACTACAAACCAAGAGTGAGGGAGCTACCTACAACCATACGCTCATTCAGGAAGTGGTCCCCTGAGGCAGAGCAGGCTCTGAGAGACTGCTTTGGAACTACGGACTGGGATATCCTGCAGGGATCATATAGTGAGAACATTGAGGAGGTTGTTGACTGCACTACTGACTACATCAACTTCTGTATGGACATTGTAGTTCCAGTAAGAACAGTATGCTGCTATGCTAACAACAAGCCATGGATTACAAGTGACATCAAGGGCCTTTTGAACCGGAAGAAAAGGGCTTTTAAATGCAGTGATCAGCATGAGCTCAAGTGCGTGCAGAAGGAACTCCGAGTCCAGCTCAGGGCGGCGAAGGAGCAGTACAAGAGAAAGCTGGAGCAGAAATTGTAGAATAACAGCATGAAGGAAGTGTGGGTTGGGATGAAGATCATCACTGGCTGCAGCTCGAAGTGGGGTGCCTACATCGAGAGAGACATGGAGAGTGCGAACCAAATGAACAACTGCTTTAACAGGTTTGACCACCCTAACCCACTCTCACCTTGGAGTACTGCATCCTCCACCCATCCTTCTGCTGATACCAACATAGGAGAGAGTTTCCCCCCACCCACAATTACAGCAGCCCAGGTAAGCAGAGAGCTGAGGAGACTTAATGCCAGCAAAGCAGTGGGGCCAAATGGAGTATCGCCATGGCTGCTGAAGGCCTGTGCGTTGGAGCTGGGAAGTCCTCTACAGCGCATCTTCCACCTGAGCCTGGAACAGGGGAGAGTCCTGAGGCTTTGGAAAACATCTTGCATCACCCCAGTCCCAAAGGTATCACGTCCTAGTGAGCTGAATGACTTCCAGCTTGTCGCTCTGACATCACATGTGATGAAGACCATGGAGCGACTGCTGCTTCACCACCTGAGGCCACAGGTCTGCCACGCCCTCGACCCTCTACAGTTCGCATACCAAGAGAGGGTGGGAGTGGAGGATGCCATCATCTATATGGTACACTGATCCCTCTCCCACTTGGACAGAGGCAGTGGTGCTGTAAGAATTATGTTTCTGGACTTCTCTAGCGCCTTCAACACCATCCAACCTCTGCTTCTTAGGGACAAGCTGACAGAGATGGGAGTAGATTCATACCTGGTGGCATGGATCGTGGACTATCTTACAGACAGACCTCAGTATGTGCGTCTTGGGAACTGCAGGTCTGACATTGTGGTCAGCAACACAGGCGCGCCGCAGGGGACTGTACTTTCTCCAGTCCTGTTCAGCCTATATACATCAGACTTCCAATACAACTCGGAGTCCTGCCACATGCAAAAGTTCGCTGACGATACTATCGTGGGCTGCATCAGGAGTGGGCAGGAGGAGGAGTATAAGAACCTAATCAAGGACTTTGTTAAATGGTGTGACTCAAACCACCTACAACTGAACACCAGTAAAACCAAGGAGCCAAGGTGGTGGATTTTAGGAGGACCAGGCCCCTCATGGACCTTGTGATCATCAGAAGTGACTGTGTGCAGAGGGTGCAGACCTATAAATACCTGTATGCTGCTGGATGATAAATTGGACTGGACTGCCAATACTGATGCTCTGTGCAAGAGAGGACAGAGCCGACTATACTTCCTTAGAAGGCTGGCGTCTTTCAACATCTGCAATAAGATGCTGCAGATGTTCTATCAGACGGTTGTGGTGAGCGCCCTTTTCTACGCAGTGGTGTGCTGGGGAGGCAGCATAAAGAAGAGGGATGCCTCACACCTGGACAAACTGGCGAGAAAGGCAGGCTCTATTGTAGGCATGGAGCTGGACAGTTTGACATCCGTGGCAGAGCAACGGGCGCTGAGCAGGCTCCTGTCAATCATGGAGAATCCTCTGCATCCACTAAACAGTATCATCTCTCATAGATTTATCTATCTATCTATCTATCTATCTATCTATCTATCTATCTATCTATCTATCTATCTATCTATCTATCTATCTATCTATCTATCTATCTATCTATCTATCTATCTATCTATCTATCTATCTATCTATCTATCTATCTATCTATCTATCTATCTATCTATCTATCTATCTATCTATCTATCTATCTATCTATCTATCTATCTATCTAAATTGAGGTACTTCTGGTGTTCAATCAATTGCCTCCAAGAAGCACTTCCAGGCTGGTCAGGACCAAACCAGTCCTTGTGTAGTCAATATCCCACAGCTCCACCAGCAACCCCCACAGAACCTACCAGGTCAGCCCCATGGGAACATGAGTCCCATGCTGCCCTGCGGGTATCCACACTGGGGCTTGCTATATGGAATGCTGCTGCTTATAGCAGGCAGTCACCTGTTGTCCTGTCCTTCTAGCCTCCCAGACCCAGCTAGCATTCTTGTGTTTTCACATCCTGGGACAGAATGGGAATATTACAGGTCCCTTGCTGACATTCCATTATACTGGTCTCTTGGCCAGATAATTTCTCACTGTATATATATGTATGTATATGAAACATGGCTATTCAATGAAAACACCATTAACAGACATTTGGACATGAATCCAGCATATGCAGGCTTGAAAAGAAGAAGAGGTACATAATAAATAAGAATTTATGACCAACACCCTCCGAACCCCACCTAATCAATCCCCCCCACCCCACATCCATCTACCCTCCTCTTCTAATCTACTATATATTGCCTTGGATTCCTGTAAGATTAGTAATAAAAACAATTTTAAGGTACATGATTATTTTTCTCCCTTTGTGGATTTCCATCTACAAATATGCAAACCATACCACAGACATTTGCATACATTGTATATTGTTTTGCACTAATTGGGGCTCATTAGGTTTATGCACATTTGCTTCCCCTTATTGGGATC
Organism: Erpetoichthys calabaricus; assembly: GCF_900747795.2. Taxonomy (NCBI): domain Eukaryota; kingdom Metazoa; phylum Chordata; class Cladistia; order Polypteriformes; family Polypteridae; genus Erpetoichthys; species Erpetoichthys calabaricus. Next base: position 142,198,067 of record NC_041397.2, on the reverse strand, counting down.
AAACCTCGAATGTTAGCACCTGAGGCGAAGCCTCTGATGTTCCGCCATGGTGGCTGGTTTGTTTACTTGACAGGATGCTATCCAACTGGCCTACCAACCGCAAGCATTACCTGGTAGGTAACCATCTAAATAATCAGATTGTGATTCAGACCTATTTATGTATAAAAAAAAAACACTGATGGCCGCATGGCAATGGAGAAGTAAAAGTAAAAAGAACAGGAAGCCAATTCTTGGAGAAAATAAATTCCTAGGGCCCCCTGGTCATAAATATGATGCATTAGGCCAAAAGCCTACCTTCAGCATATTACATTTAAATTATCTAAGCAAACATCAAAAATGAACTCGCTAAGGTATAGCACTGCTGGAGTCACCACTGAGTTGCTGTCCTTTAAGATTATGACAAACTCCATAAAGCTGAAAAACTGATAATGGTGCAATTGAATTCAGTTCAGTTTATTTTTAGAGCTGTCTTCACTAAGTGCAGGAACAAAGCGCTATGACAAGTTCACAGATAAATACAAATTTTACAAATTACTAATTACATAATGAATACACATCAAGACAGAAACATCTGTTTAAAGAGACAGGAAACAAACTGGTTTGAAACTGATTAACACAAATAGAGCCCACCAAATATCTGTTCATTAACTAGATGTTGAACTATGGACAGCTGACAACAGAGGAGAGGAAAACAAAAACTGCCATCTGCAGAATCCCTGTAGAGAATAAACCTCTGGGGGGACCAAAGTCAATTATAACAAACTAAACTCTAAATGTTAAAGTCATACACAGTCAGGTTCCTGGAGATCTAAGCCAATTTGGCTGCTCACCCCCTATTGGAGGTACAGTGATGCCACAAAAGGATCCTTAGAAGGAAAAAGAAAAAGTGGTTAATGACACATATGAATGTACGATATGAACAAAAAACCCAAATATACTGAGCAATCACTAAGCAAAAAAACAGTTTATGCTATTTATAAAAAAGCCAAACTGAAAAATCTTTGTTTTAAATGTTTTAAGGAATTCTACAGAGTTTGTTTAATGAATTTGAAGTGTTGAGGCATTCCATGGTAATGGTGTGAAGTTTATTTTGGAGTACTATGCATGCAGAAGAACTTCTGTGACTACTGGCTATTTTGATTATTTTGTCACTCTGTGAGATTCACATTGTTAATAAACATAAACAAGTGCATTAAGATCAACAAATATATCTTCCTGACAACAACGCTGTTGGCTTATTTTTATCTTTCTGATAGTTCCTTCATCTTCCATTCTGGTGGTTACAATATACTTTTAATAAATAGTAATGGTCAGGCTAGAAACTTCTCTACTCACCTACACGGTAGTATGTTTTCCTTTGATGCAGCACTAAACTGGTAAATCTATCCATCCATCCATCCATTATCCAATCCACTATATCCTAACTACATGGTCACGGGGGTCTGCTGGAGCCAATCCCAGCCAACACAGGGCACAAGGTAGGAAACAAACCCTGAGTAGGGTGCCAGCCCACTGCAGGGCACACACACACACACACACCAAGCACACACTAGGGACAATTTAGGATCGCCAATGCACCTAACCTGCATGTCTTTGGACTGTGGGAGGAAACCGGAGGACCTGGAGGAAACCAACGCAAACACGAGGAGAACATGCAAACTCCATGCAGGGAGGACCCGGGAAGCGAACCCAGGTTTCCTAACTGCGAGGCAGCAGCGCTACCCACTGCGCCACCGTGCCAACCCACTGGTAAATCTATAAATATTTTAATCATATTATTTATTTGTAAGGTATCTCACCTTGACACTCGAAACAAAGAGTGCAGGAGAGATTTGACATATACTGATTAAAACTTCTTAAATGATTCAATGACTACATAATATAATATCCAAGGGGCAGTTAGCAAGAGGTAAGGCTTTCTATTATTGCTTTAGCTGTTGCTGCCTTCCTTCTAGAAATATTATACTTTATAAACATTTAGCTCAGACAGCAAAAAAGAAAGATTTCTCCTGTTATGAAGTTACAGTGTTTAGAGTATGGTGGCACAATGGTTGTCACCATTGCCTCACATCTTCAGGATGGTAGAGTTCAATCCAATCCTGATTATGGTCTGTGCATTAACAGTTTTCAGTTGTGTAAGATTAACTTAAATATTGTTGAGTCTGGGCTGTGAGTTGCACAAAAGACAGGCAGGAGAGAACGGAGTAAGGAGAACTTTTATGGTGGCAGACTTTATTCTGCAATGGTGTCTTGATTCAAATTCACACCAAAGTGGACAACTTCCTAGTTGTCTCTATTACAGCAATTTCAATTCTTGAGTTTAAAAGAACTCATAGGTGTCTTCCTCGAAAGGACTTGACTGCAAAGAGACAAGGGTGTAGCACAGGCTGGGGCAAAGTCAATCTGAATAGGACAAGAGAGAGCAGGACAACAGATGAGTAACACTGGCTTTTAAAGACTTAATAATGTAATAATGTGTTATGAGTTCTTTATGTAGCTGTTGAACCAACAACTGCCATCCTGAGAGTGTGTTTCTTTAGCACTGGAACGCTAACAGAATGTTGTCCCTGAGGTGACGGAAGCTACACTACGGTCACAATATTATCCACTAGGATGTGAAACACCAAACTATAGAAGGTATTATTAGTCTTTAAAATTATTACTATTAGTAGCAGTAATAGTAGTAGTAGTAGTATTTTTATTCCAGGTGAATTGTAGTCATGCCAATTTCTGATTGAAAGAGTACAATCATTCAAAAGAACTTGCTCAATAAAAATTTTAAAAGGGCTACCAAGAACATCATATTTTGCAACTGCTGTTGATTCTGGTTAACCATGTCTTAAATACTGATGATATTGATGATGTCCTTCCAATTGATATTATTTATTCAGGCTTCTAAACAGCACTAGGTTTTGTTGAAAAATCAAGCCAGTAGTTAGCTCAGTTCATATAAGATATTTCTGTCACCCAATGACAGATTGCAAATATATCAGGGTAACCAATAAATCAAGGCTAAGGACAGCACTATAACACAGCAACTCCATCAGGCCCGTTGACACGGTCACGTCTAAACTGAGATTTGCCAGTGGCACTTTGTTTATTGCTACTCTGTAGCTTTTTGAAGTCCCAGAGGAAGCTTGGATCCATTTATTATTTATCTTTACAGCAAATCAATCAATCTGTCCATTTGTCATTTCCCCTAGTATTGTCTGAGTAGCTTGTTTTTTCCATTGTGGCAAGGTGGTACGCCTTAAAGGCTCATTCACTTATCAGGTTTAAAGATAAGATTTAAACTCATTCTGTTTCAGTTGTAAAGAGTCTTAGTGGAAAAAGAAACTGATGTGGGCCAGAATGACACATGTACCAATTTACAGATTAGTTATATGCAGGACTGAAGAGATGCATGGTAGTACATTCTATGATTAATGGTAAACAGGAGCTGCACCCAAATTAGTTTTTTTAAACTATGTAATAAGAAAATTAATAAGTCAGACTTTTTCTACCTAGCACAGATGACAGAGGAAATTTTTGATAGATTTCAGTTAGAATTATCCACACAAAAGACTGAACACCTCAGAAACTCATAAATCATATTGAAAAATATAGAAATAAGTTAGACATGCATGATACACTAGAACTTCATATTCCAGCCATTTCATCCTTTTTTTGAACTCTTTTTTTCCATTTCCTAGTTGCAGAGAGCTGTAGCCTATTCTGTCAGTTTATGTCACGAGGCTGGAACTATTCCTGAACGAGACCCCAGTTCATAACAGAATACAATCATATACACATGCACACACTGACACTCATAAAGTACTAACAGAGTTTCTTATTAATGTACAATGTATAAAAAATACTGTACCCACTAGACTCTTAGAAGGTCTAATGAAACAGTTTTTGAAGGTATTCCATGATATATTTGATTCTGGTATTGACAGCGCATCATCTCCTCCTTTGGACAAGGGAGCTTCAGGCAATAAATCAATCACAGGTCATAGTCACTGTGGAAGGGGTGGCTCTAAGGACTTTTGTTTCCTATATACTACTGCAAGGTCTTTATAACAGGGTGGTAATATTTTGAATTCAAAACAGGGACAATGAGAAGGTTCTATGTTCATTAAACAATGCTTAAAACAAAAACTCCCCTATGATTTATTTTCCCTAAAACTATTTATTTGACAATTATGTAGTTAATTTAATATCCTTTAATCTAACTGGAATTTCTAAACCATTTACAAATAGGGGTTGACTACAATTAACCATCCTACCAATGCTAATTTAGGATGTGTTTCTAGTTTTCTTGCAGTTTCTGGTAGTGTGCTACCCTAGATAAATAGATAGAAATTTATTTGTGCCTGGAGAAAATGTGCCTTTTTACAGAAGCTCATTAAATAAATAAATAAATAAATAGGTAGATTAGTAAGTAAATAATAAATAAATATACAGACACACTTAGGTCTGAAAACGCACCAGAATGACTATAAAGCAAGAAAATACAAAAGAAAGAAAACTCTTGACTTGGCAATCACAGTTGCAGTGAGGCATCATGCAGATGTATTGCTGTTGGTACAAAGTAGCCCCAGTAGCATTTCTTGACACACTTCTGCCGAATAATTTACTGGCTGAAAGTGTTAGTGTGCCAGAGAGAGGATGTACGACATTGTTCATAATGACACTCAGTTTTGTTTTCATTCTCTCCTTTGCTGCTACCTATAGGGGGTCCAAAGTGCATCCCATAACTGAGCTGGCCCTTTTATTTAGCGTGTTAATTCGGTGGGCCTCTCTTGAAGTGACATTACCAGCCCAGCACATAACAGCATAGGTCGTGCTGGCCATCAGAACGTTATAGAAGATGTGATGGATTTCACTTTCCACATTAAAGGAATGCAGTCTACTAAGGAAAAAGAGTCTGCTCTGCTCTTTCTTATTATAGTTCCACTGTGTTCCAAGACTAGTTCAACCAGTCATTAATATGGACCCCCAGGTATATGTAGGAGTGGACCAGCTAGTACATCCACTCTCTAAACAGTGACTAAACATAGTGGCTCTTTGCTGTGGCGAAAGTCAATAACTAGTTCCGTGATTTTGCTGATATTAAGTTGCACACAATTCTCTTTGCACCAAGAAACAAACTTCTCTACCTGACTCCTATGCTCTGTCTCATCCCCGTTATCAGTACACTCCGTAGGTGCAGAACCATCTGAGAATTTGTGCAGGTGACAAAACCTGGTGTTATATTTATAGTCTGAAGTGTACAGGCTGAAGAGAAAAGGAGACAGGACTGTTCCTTGTGGTGCTCCAGTGTTGCTCACAAACATATCAGAAACACAGACCTTGACTTTCACAAGCTGCAGTCTGCCTGACAAATAGTGCATTATCCGGGACGCCACACGCTTATCCACCAATATCTCTGAGGTTATCCCTTAACAGGCATGGCTGAATGGTATTGAAGGCATTGGGGAAATAAAAAAACATAATCCTCACAGTGCTGTCTGCTTTGTCCAGGTAAGAAAAAACCTTGTGGAGCAGAAAGATAATTGCATCTTCCACTCCAATCTTTGCCTGATAGGCAAAGAGCAGTGGGCCCAGGTGGTCTACCACAAGAGGGCTCATATAGTCCAGGAACAGTCTCTCAAAGGTCTTCATTATGTAAGAGGTAAGTGCCACTGGTCCATAGTCATTGTGTGAAAAGGTGCCTGCCTTCTTTGGAACAGGAACAATGCATAATTTATCCACAACAGTGGCACTTTCTGAAGCTTTAGGGACAGACTGAACAGGTGACAGAGTACACCAGAAAATTGTTCAGCACAGGCCTTAAGAACTCGATGACTAACTCCATCAAGTCATACTATATAACCTGAGCCAACACAATATAGTAGATACAAAGATTATTTTTGGCTCCTATGCTCCTTTATACTAATTGAAAGTTTTTATAAATTCCATAGAAATTAGGGTGTTCTTAGATTTGCTTGGGTGTCTTCAAGTTAAGCCCTTAAACTGGGCACTTGTATATTACAAAGATGAATAAAATAAAGGAAATAATGCCAGCACAAATTAAAACCTCACCGGAAGTTAAGGAGTAACAGACGCCTATTGAGTTGGGCAGTACAGCTGAAATATTTGCTTTTTCTTTCAGTTTCCATCTTGTTAAGATGAGTACCTAATTTAGGTATCAATTTGATTACTTCTTACAATATATACTCAATATCAAGACTAGCCAGCATGTCCTTTAATTCACCTGGTAACCCTTTTTTAAATAGGGAAACCAGGGTTGATATACCCATCCATTGACTTTGTAACCTGTCTACACTCCAGTAAACAACTGATAGCCTCATCTGTCCTTTCAGGCTCAAAAGTAGCTTTAAACATTTTTAAAAGCATCTAACGAATAACAACAGAGATTATTTCAGCTATATAAAGCAGAAACCCAATCCAGAGGCTTGCCATTAAATTATTTAGTTGATTTTGCAGGGACCTTACATCTTTCTGCACCTGCTTAATTTAAAAAAAAAACCCTTAATCTCAAGGTTACTCATCTTTTTAGGTCTAAGTTTAGGTACTGCTACAATGACAGACACAAAAAATGTTACCCCCAGGACTAGGAGATCAGGGAGAAAAAAATATGATCAGGGACAGGCAAAGATCAAAAGACTTAAAGATTGTATGCACAAAAATACTAAAATACCACTGGGTAATATACTAGCTAAAATTAATGTTGAAATAAATAGTCTGATTCCTTAGTATGATTTTTCAGTAACTACAGTAAATGCATATAGAGAAAGCACAACATCCAAAGTCATGAGGCTCACTTTCAGCCATGATGTTATAGCAATGGGAACACCATGGCTAACAACAATATGGCCATCACTGCATAAACACAGAAAATACTGTCACCCACAATTAAAAACTATTAACAGGATGCCAATGCAGTAATTTTATAAACATAGCAATAAAAATATCCATGAGGATATATATATATATATATATATATATATATATATATATATATATATATATATATATATATATATATATATATATATATATATATATATAAATATTGTATATACTCGCGGATAAGTTCTCCCACAAGTAAGTCGGGACTTGACTTTACAGTATAATTTCTGATATTTTATAGTGTCGGTCATATAAGTCAAATGCAGAAAACTCACGCTATTGGTACAAGGGATTATGAAATGCTAACGGCCACCTGAGAGAGTAACCATGGAGCACACTGCCTTTTTTTTCTATATGGGTGCGGCAATGCACTGTATTTGCGTGTGCTCCTAACCTCTCTCTCTCTCTCTATTGTGCCTACGTGACCACACGGTAATACCCAAACTTTTCCGAAGCAACGTTTGCTCTGATTTGTGTTTTTTGTATCTCACACCCTCATACACCTTTGTCGTAAGAACATTCCTTATTTACGATGGAGCATTCGATCAGAAGAAAATATGAAGCTGGTTTTAAATTAAACGTCGTTGAAGTAGCAAAACAAATTGGTAGCTGCGCTGCTGCAACAAAATTCGATGCATCCAAGAAACTGATGCGAGATTGGAGGAGGCAAGAAGATGTAAAAAATAAAAAATTAAGTGTCACATTTTTAAACAGACATATAAGTCTGGGTCTGATTTTATGATCGATTTTTCCGGTTTCAAGATCCAACTTATACGTGTGTATATACTGTAAGTATACAATTAAGTTCTGTATGTGTCAAATTTGCAAAATTGTAACACCTGTATAGCAGCACTATTTAAATGAACTACATATCCCAGCAGCCCCAATAATACTTCGCCAGTGGTCAGTTGCAGGAGTTAAAGCTGTGGTTGCTGGGGGAAATAAGTTTAAAGGTGTGTCAGATTAGGCTGGCAAAGAAGCTTAATTCTCTGTCTTTTGTGTCTCCATGCTTCACTACAATGTCATATTACTACAGTCCCTTGAGGATTACAGTTTCAGGATTTATGTTTGTGTCCTGTGTCTGATGTTCGTGTGGTCTGATTAGAACGTCTTCATCTGAAGAATGATCACAATGTCTGCAATTATTCACCATTACTTCATTGTGATAGGACAAAACTTCACATATTATGCTGAAAGCTGTTCACTTGAGACTTCCTTTCATTAATCACCTCTAATCTGCAGTTAACAAATGCATCTGGATCTGGACTGTGTTTAGGCTTTATATTATGGTGTTTATCATTGAACTTTTTGCACTTAGTGTTTTGTTCTGTGTTATTTATCGCCATCAGGACTGTTGGGGAGAGCTTTTGAGGACACATTTAATTATTTTTTTTTCTTTATTTATTTGTTTAATTTATTCTTTATTATTTACTCATTTTGACCTACTTTTTCGTGTATGTGAGTGTGTGTTCGAGCTGGGTCAAGGCTGGTTGCCTTCCTGGCATTCCTAAATAAAATAAACTAATCACCGTTTTTGGACAGTGTGAATCTTAGCGTCTTATCAACCGATCTGATCCCCTTCCTCAATATAAAATTGCTCATGAACAAAAAGTGAAAAGCTCTCAGACCCTCCATTTAACAGAATGGTTGCCTGCTCATGTTCTGAATGTCACAATAAAGGCACCATCTGTTTTGATCAAAAACAATAAAACTGGACCTTTCTGTTGTATATTGGAGTAAATGACATTCACCACTACACACCTTTAGAGAGAAAATTACAGCCATAAGAATAATTGACTTGGGATCTTTACCCATGCTTAGAAGATTCAGTGAAGGATTCAGTAGGTTTTTCACCCTGAAGTACTTTCTGAAGACCTGGTGCATTAGGCTTTTTGGACTACTGTGACCTGTTCTAGGATAAGAATGCAATTTTACAGATCATCTGCACACCATTAAAAGGTTTCAAGATCCTATCGGTCAACATTAATAAGGTAATTAATGGTTTTTCACTGTAGAATCATATGCATTAATGTAGCTTACATGATGCATTAGTACATGAGAAAAGCACAACCTGGTTAAATGGAAATATATTATACATTAAACATCTAATAAGTAGTTACAAAGAGCTGAAGCTATAATGCAATTATGCACAAATGAAAGTAATTTAATTTCCATATCTGTTTTCTACTGTATACTCCCTGTAATTTGGCCTTTTAATATGATTTCCTTCATTATGTGAAGTGAAGACTTTACTGAGAGACTTAGTGGACAAGTAAACAAACTAGAAAAAGAAATGAGCTGTCAGGAGAATTGAAATAGGACATGACTGCCATGACATTGGTGATTCATTAAATGAAGCCTAGACCTTAAACAGGGCACTTGTAGATTACAAAGAAAAGAGAAATCAAGGCAATAAAGCCAGGCCAAAACTAAAACCTCACCTGAAGTTGAAGAAAAAGAAATGTCTATAGGGTTGGGAAAGTCAGTAATTAGTTTGAAACAATGCTGGATGAAGATTAGGAGAGATTATAAAGGATTTTTTTGTGGAGTCTCACTCCACTTGGTTAATGTGTAGCCAAACATTAAAGAGAAAACTTGGAGGCTAAGCCAATGCAGGGGTTCTTAGGGAGGGCAGTTGCTTTTGATCCCCATACACAGATTTAACAGCCTTTCGATACTAAACGTTATCCATCCATCCATTTTCCAACCCGCTGAATCCGAACACAGGGTCACGGGGGTCTGCTGGAGCTAATCCCAGCCAACACAGGGCACAAGGCAGGAACCAATCCCGGGCAGGGTGCCAACCCACCACAGGACAAACACATACACACCCACACACCAAGCACACACTAGGGCCAATTTAGAATCGCCTATCCACCTAACCTGCATGTCTTTGGACTGTGGGAGGAAACCGGAGTGCCCGGAGGAAACCCACGCAGACACGGGGAGAATAACTAAATATCCAGCAAAATAAAAAAATTTAAATACAGACAATGGATGGTGGCTAAATACATAGCAAGTGTTAGCTTTTATCTCATAAAACTTCAGGATGGTGAAAAATAAATTCTTTACTTTAGCCAAATAGATTACTGTAATGCACATCTAACAAGGCTACCTTTGAAAGATGAAAATTAGCTGCTAGAGAATAAAATGTGACTAGCACAGAATGAGCTGGTGGTTCATCCCCATTATAAAGGAAGACTGGGACCAACAAAACCTATAAACTTTAAAGCACAAAGGGGAGACTTTTTCAAGAGTTTAGCACCCAAGCAAACAAATGATGAACAACGTTTTTGTGCTTTGATTTTGTGTTTCAGGCTGCAGTTTAGTTTTGTTAATTCATTGAAAGATAGAATGACTTTAATGCATTGAATTCTGTTTAAGTATTTGACTGTTCTTCTGCTGTGCCCTTTTTGAAGGACATTTAAAACCTGTACTGCTCATAAGAAAAAAAAAAAAAAAGTTAGGAAATGTATTCATACCATGCAGGCACTGTAGTCCTCAATGGACTGAGTTCACTAGGTAGGGCCTAGACCCTTTGCAATGCATTTCAGAAACCAACCTACCGGGAGTGAGCAAAAGGCTGAAAACAGCCCTGGGTGGGACTCTTGTCTACCACAGGGACCACTCTCACTCACACATATACACGCACTCAACATTCATATACAGAGTAATTTATAAGTGCCAATTAACATAACCTAAATGAACAAAAAAAAAACCTTTCAAAATTAATTTCTTCTGTGCTTGAGAATATCTGGCAGTAGCAATTTTCTTTAAATCTGAATTGCAAAACTATTCACTTATGACAAATGTAAGAGAATAACAGAAGAGGAAGGCACACTTTATTACAACGAGTGACCATTATGAACATCAGGTGAGTGTGCCACTCTGATGGTAAACTATAGGATGACTAGATTTTTAAAATCCCAAACCAGGATGCTTGTAGCATATATGCCCAGCGTAAAGCCTATCCTCATAATGCCTATTTTATTTCATCATTATCAGAGAGGGATCAGGGCATGGAAAAAAAGCAAACACTTTCACAAATGAACACATAGGATTACACACACTGCTTGAAGTATAAACAAATAAATGCACAGTGCACTGTTTTTGTCTGTTTCTTGTACCTCATATAACACAAGATGTTAATCAAGTGAGATACTGTCTTAGATTTTTGAGTAACGCTGTAGGGTTTTGAGCAGTTCATCAATTAATAATAGATGGAAAATGTCCGTAAAACACTTAGAGACTTGTACATAGACAATGTCTTTGCATCCTACGAACAATTATGCTTCAAATGCAACTTCTCGTCAACGCATTTCCTCCACTACTTTCAAGCTAGAAACTTTGCTAAACAGAACCTGCCCAATTTTCCTCACCTTCCACCTTGCTCAATTCCAGAAGAATTATTGATCAATCTTGAAGACTCAGGTAGCATCTCTACAATTTATAAAAATATTTTAAAGTCTCTTCCTTTCAAAGACTCTAGAGGACAATGGGGAAGGGATCTATCACTTAATATTTCAGAAAAGGAGTGGAAGGCAGCCATGCCAAGAATACACTCGAGCTCTATATGTGTAAAGCATAGAGTCATTCAACTTAAAATCTTTGACCAAGTGCATTTATCTTGTGTAAAATTGTTGAAAACCGTTCCAGGGCAAGATTCAATCTGTGAACATTGCAATCAAGCTCCAGACTCACTGGGCCACATGTTTTGACCATGCACCAAATTAACAACATTTTGGACAAAAATCTTTGATAGATAGATAGATAGATAGATAGATAGATAGATAGATAGATAGATAGATAGATAGATAGATAGATAGATAGATAGATAGATAGATACTTTATTAATCCCAAGGGGAAATTCACTTACTCCAGCAGCACCTTACTGATACAAAAAACAATATTAAATTAAAGATTGATAGTAATGCAGGTAAAAACAGACAATAACTTTGTATAATGTTAAATGTTAACGTTTAACCCCCAGATATGCATGCCTATCAGACAGCCTTGGTGACACAATCACTCCTAACCCATTAACAGCAATGTTTGGTGTAATCCCAGATGACCTTAAAGTGGAGAAGGCTAAACAAACTGTAATTTCCTTATCTTGACTACTAGTATGTAGACTCATCTTGCTCAACTGGAAAAATCCTACCCAACCACTTAATGTCAGTGAGTAACCAATGTTCTATACTACTTGAAATTGGAAAAAAAAATCAAACTCTCACTTAACTTAAGGGATCTGTTCAAAACTTTTTAAAAATATGACAGGATCTAATCAATAACTTTTAGAATAAGCTTCCATTTTGGGGAAAAGGATACCCTTCTTTTCTTGCACCTTTTATAGAGTAACTGTGGTTGCTGGCTCCTCTCTCTTTCTTTTGAGTGGGGGTCGAATCTTGCTTTGATTTGTTAAATATGTCTTTACTGTATGGAATGTTTCTAATTAAAATTAATACAAATTTAAAATAAAAATAATATTAATAATAATAGTAGATGGAAGAGCTGGTTGTTCCCATGTTTATCAGTGGTGAAGTTCCACAGACCAGCAACAATTCAGACCCATCTTTTATACACCAGCGCAAACTGTCTACAAACCAGTTCCAGTCCATGGGAAACACTGACTTGAAGTATTGGAAGGAATGAAATTCTGGTGCACTGAATCTCCTCTGTTCACAGTCAAGCCACTGGGAAGACTTCATAAAGTAGACACAATTTACTAATGGAAAGGTTTCCACAAACACCCAGCTGGAATTGCAGGACATGCAAACAGCAGTGACAACAAGTAACTTTCTATCCCTGCATGCAGTCTGCTGGTGTTTTGTGAACTTATATTGGAATCTGTTTGCCATCGGCCGCTGCTATCAGAGGTGAAAAAGAGGTGAAAATATGTTGCCATAACCGGTGTCAAAGTAAAACAGTAAAGCAATTTGTTGTTTTAGTTGTAAATGTTTCTCTGTTTTAAGATAGAGAAGTTCACAGATTCTCCAATACTTTTCAAGGAGAGATTTTGAAATTTCAAAACTGTTCTGGATATCTCAGTGAACACTGAACTGTTTTGACAAATTTTCTTAAAGAATAAGTGTGTCATATTTCAACAAAACTGGTCCACTGGGGGTTGAGTTGTTTCATGTGGACAGATGGATAAACACAAACAGACAGACATGGGCTATCTCAATAGGTGCTTTGTACATTATTTGAGAATGCACGTAAAAAGAAAAAAAAAAAAGTTTTTTGGGGGATTTCAGCTTGCCCAACATAAATCTATGATTAGTAGCAGAGTGGTAAATCAAGTTAGATGGCTACCTCACTGGACTCACCTCACTGAGCTACTGTCTTATAGCAATAAACCACACATGACTGAACTGTGGAATTGAAAAGTTGGATTAGGAAATCAATGGATAAAGTAAGAAAACTGTTAAACATGCAAATACAAAATACATTTGGTAGTTAAAGTGTAAATTAGATGTGTACCGTTATATGCTCCTTTAAATCTATTTATCTTCCTAAAATTACTTATATGTTTTTGAAAGACGACAAAAGAATTATTAAAATATTATTTGAAGAAATAACAGTTTGTGAAATATTAAACTAAAATCTATATTCGAAATTTGTTAATTTATTAAAAACAAAAACATTTAACAAATACTATATATTTTACAGACTTGATCAAAATTAACATTCTGAAATATTTTATACTATATTTTAAGACTAAATTACTTAGTAAGGTACAGTTCAGGAGCACAACAGTATTTTCTCCAAGCTTCAAACGGGCAGTGCAGTTTTGGATGAAAGTGTTCCAGAAATGTGCTGCCAAAAGCTAGATGAGTAAGTCTGTCACTTCTCTGATCAAAGTACAAGTACCTTTTTTATTTCTCTGAACCTGTCTCTTGACTAAGTCTCTTTGAAAAACTCAAGTATTTTTGATCCGATTGTCCCTCAGACAGACAAAAGGACTTCTTAGCTTCATTATCTGCAAGTTTCACTCCAACAACTAATTCTTCTATGGACAGAGTTTTTTTCATATACTAATTTACCTTTAAATACATATTTGGAAAAATGCATGCTCTGCATACCCTCTGGCTTCTAAAATCACGTAATTACAGTAAGTATTATCCAGAAATTACTTTGAATCTTTTGTCAATAGTAGTAATGGTTTTGTGGAGGAAGGATAATTTATGTTCATTTTCGCTGCACTTTGATAATCTCTGTTTTCAAATGCATAATCAGCATATATTTAAAGAAAAGGTTACAACATGCCATCCCCATAACTTTAAAGCTTCTTAGATTCATCATTGAGAGCAAATTCTTCTTACAAATACAGTGATGACCACAAAATGTGAATTTTGGAAAGTAAATTGCTTCACTCAGTACCCATTAATTCTGCTGAACTTATCGGGTCTTACAATGTCTTTAAATGGTAATTCAATGCTGTGCCTTGTGGGTCTTTTTTGACCTGATTCTAAATCCCCTTTTTAGGTGCCCTCTCTGTCAAATTTCGACTGCAAAGCAATTTTATATTGATTAAACATCTTACCCTGTAGTACTTATGATCCATCATTAAGTTTTAGAACAGATTACCTTTAGAATATTTATGGATTATAAATGAACAAACTACACTAAATGGAGAGCAAAATCCTTTTAAGCCTATGGTGCGTTAAAAATGACCCGTGGGACATGGCACAGTTCAAAATGCATAGCAACTGTACAGAAGTGACATTTAGAAAATGTATCCTTTTTGTAAAGGTAGCCACTTTATTAAAAGCCTTCACATTTCGGAGTTTAAAAGATAACATTTAGTATGCCTGTTGTGGATTATGAACAAACAAACCAAACTACTCTAAATGGAGAGTAAAATCCACTGAAGTCAATAGTGTGTCAAAACTGTTCCAAAGCAATGATAAAGTAAACAAAAATTAGAAACTGTACAAATTATGGGATGTTTATTGTTGCTATTCGTTAATTGGGGGAAATGTAGGAGGCTTCTTCTGATTTCAAACACAAAACCATATCAAATTTTTCCCAAAGATATTACATCTTGCCTGAAGAAGGGTCCTGAGTTGCCTTGAAAGCTTGCATATTGTCATCTTTTTAGTTAGCCAACAAAATGTGTCATTTTGCTTGACTTCTCATTACACCCAAAGATATTGTAAGGGTTAAACAGTGCATGTAATATTGCAGGTTATGGAAGCACATTTTATCTCAGGAATATCAATGTGCCGGTTAGCTTTGAGAAATGTCTGATTTCCTATAAGAGTGAAAAACGTCCGGTACCATTTCATTTGGTTCCAGCTTTGTAATATATTGGTACTATTATTATTATTATTATTTATCCTAGACAACTTACAAATCAAGTTATAACATACACAAGAATGTGTAGAAGGTGCAAGCATCAAAAACCACAGAGAACAAGAACAAAAACTGAGCAAGACAATAGTAATACTACTGCCACATATCACCTGCAGCTAGACAAAAATCAGTACCTTAAACCCTTTGACAGTACAACAGCTGCTATCAAGTAGAAAAGAAACTAAGCAGTTCCAAAATATTTAAAGAAATGGTGTGTTTCCAAAAGATGCCTACACATGAGTAAATTAGGTGCAATTTGAATAGACAAAAGGAAATCATTCATTATTTTTAATGGATTTCCAAGATCAATTTTTAAATTGTTATAATTAACCTTTGGCTTGCTGCTACTATTGATTTAGACTGAAATGTTTTCAAGTTTTTGAATCAACTTCAAATTTTCTTTTTCTCTCAGAGATTCAACAAAAAGTGTTATATTTCCATTTCCCACACATTTACAGAAGCTGCACATAATACAAATGAGAAAATGCTGCCAGGTTTCTCCCTGATCCTGATACAAAGATGACTCCGTCAGAGTTGTAAATAATGTTTACTCTAGGTGATGATACAACTGTATTTCTTGACTTTGGTGGGCTTGCCTGGACCTGCTCTAAGTTGGATGACCACAGATTTCATTGCAACCTCTAAAACCTATCATTCTTGGTGAAAGCTAAAATGTGAAGTATCTCATTTTAAGATGCTGGGCTCATCTCTCCCACATTTCAATGATTCTAAGGGGCTGTGTAGAAATAAGATGAATTTTCATTGATATGCTAATAATGTGAACATTTATTTATGAATGAAATCCAACAACACCATTTTTAAATTAATTAATTTATCTATAAGGAATGAAAAATCGGGCACCAAATCATTTCCTCTTACTAGAGACTGGTTTCTGCATTAAGTTACATTGGTAACAGCATATTTTGATAGTTCTGTCTCTCAATTTTATTGTTGTTCCTTCTTTCTTTTATCAATAGTATTGTTCTGAATGCCTTGGTGGTTACTCGAGTTCATAAAAAAAATTTAGGAGCAATTTTAGTATTAACCAGGAGATGGAAGGCACTGAAAAGACCCTGAACAAATACATGGTTGAAAATGCAAGTGGAGAAGAGCAAATAAAACTGAATGACTGAACAGGTGTGCAAACCAAGAATCAAAGTAAAAAAAAATAGGTAAAAATACAAAAATCCTAACACTGTCTTCAGCAATCATTCCTTATATATCATAATGTTTGATTCTTTGAAAACAATCCAATGCTACATTAAAGAGAATCCTTTTATAGGCAAAGAAAGGATCACACTCGCTGTCATGTGATCTCCAAGTTACATAACTGACAACAGGCATAGCGACTGTAAAAAACACAGTCATGGTCTGAAAAAATATCACAAAATGCAGGCAATCAAAGCAAAACCTATTCTAAAATGGTACCACAGTGGCCAGTGATGATAGCGCTGATATGTACCGAATTTCTCAGCACAGCTTAATCTGTGTTGCTTGTGGTCCTATTTTTTATTTTCAAGTACAAAATGTTGTTACACATGATCAGGAAGTTTCTACTATAGATTGTTTTGTTCCAGTTACAAATCCAAAGTACACATTGTACTCCAAGAGGAAAATTTTTCAACCTTCTTTGTAGTTGTTCGTCTCTCCTGATAATTGCAGGATCATTCCCCAAGATACAGTAGACAGATAGAATTTCCTTTATCCCTGGGGGAAATTTGGCTTTTTACATAGGCTAATTAAATGAATATACATTTATACACAGTAAACACACTATGGTCTAAACACACAACAGAATGAATGAAAAGAAAGACAGCCTCTTACTTGGCAGTCCCTGTCCCAATGAGGCATTATGAAGGTGTATTACTGTTAGTATAAAGGAGCCCCAGTAGCATTTCTTGACACTCTTCTGCTGAATAATTTGTTGTCTCAAAGTCCTTAGTGTTAGTGTGCCAGAGGGAGGATGTGCACCATTGTTCATAAAAACACTCAGTTTTGTTTTAATTTTCTCCTTTGCTACTCCCTCCAGAGGGTCCAGAGTGCAACTCATAACTGAGCCTGCCCTTTTAATTTGTCTGTTGATCGACTGGCCTTCTCTTGAGGTGATGTTACTGGACCAGCACACCACAGAGCAGAAATGAAGACAGCTAAGCTGACTGTAGTTAATGAAATGACTCTTTCTAAACAATTATTTACTCAATTATTTTATTTATTCTAGGAACTTGGATTCTTTATTTCTAATAGAGAACTGGCTTAAGCTATGACAGAAGTGTCAGCAGAATTGTATCCAAGTTATGTGGTTTTTATTTCTCCAAGGCCATACAGGCAAGGTGGAAGACTAATTGTTGTTTTTAATAATCAGTTTAAATGTTCTTTTGTTTCACAGTTTTTTCTAGTTTGAAGTGTTGGCTTTAAGTTTGTTTTATGTATTGTTATTTATTGTTCTATAAGTCAACTAAGCATTTTAAAAGTAGAATTATTATACGATTTATTTGTTAGTGATTTTAATATTCAAGTTGACGATGCTTCTATTTCATTAGCCTCTGAGTTTTTAAGCATTACTGAGTCTTTGAATTTTTATAGTGTGCTTTTAGCCCCACTCTTCACCATGGCCACATTTTAGATTTGATTTTAAGTTTGAATGCAGCAATGTATCAGTTATTTGCACATGTAAGGGATTTGTGGTGTAGACTTCAAACCCTATGGCTGAGGGTTCAAATCCTGCTTCTGACACTGTATGACCATGAGCAAATCACTTTGCCTGCATCTGCTCCAATTGGAAAAGCAAAATAAATGTAACCAGTTATATCTCAAATTATAATAATTCTTTATAGTTATATAGCACTTTTCTCACTACTCAAAGTGCTTATTGTAAGTCTCCTTGGATAAAGGTGTCAGCTAAATAAGTAAATGCAATTTGTCTGTTTCAATTATGTATGTATAGCTATAGCATTGCTTCTTTCAAGTTGAAGTCAAAAATCTATTGGAAATTGTTCCTCTTGGCTGATCAGAGGAAATTTTTGTCTTTACATAATGAGCAGATCAGAGCCAAGAATATATGGAAACAGTCCAAGCTTCAGGTTAATTATTTTTACATGAAGGAATTGATGACCTCCTGTGATTCAAAAGTTTGTGAAGTAATGGCTGCTTATTTTAATGACTTAATTAAAATGAATAAGCATAATTCTAGATTTGTATTTTCTGCTATTTTTGGTCCTTCAAGAAATTTCAGATCAGAAGGGGAAACAATCAGGAAATGAAAAGTGCAACAAAAGGGGTAAGCAAAACCTTACTCCGACATCAAGGCTCTAAAGCACGGTTAAATGTTACAATATGTTGTCAGCATGATTAATACATGAAATTAGTACTATTTATACATATACCTACACACTAAATTAGTATTTCACTTGGATATCTTGCAATTTTAAATCGCCCTGCTGTCCACAGCATGCTTATGTTGGACTTTCTGCTGTCCTCGACCTTGCCTCCATGCTTTGGTCTCACTCCTTTTATCTGTCAGCATCCATGTTAGCATCCACACCTGCTGTGCCAGAACCAACTTTTATTATTTTTAAACTACACTGACCTGGGGCCTCATGCATAACGCTGTGCGTAGAATTCACACTCAAACATGGCATAGGGACAAAAGCGGAAATGTTCGTGCACACAAAAAAATCCAGATGCATAAATCTGTGTGAACGCCAACTTCCACGTTCTTCCGCTCCACAAATCCCAGTCAGAGTGAAAAGTAACGCACGTGCACATGCCTGCTGCCACTCCCTAACTCCTCCCAGAATTACACCTCTTTCAATATAAATAGCTCTTAAGCTCAGAGTTCTGTGAAAAAGCAATGGCAAAAGCACGGGGGAAAATAAAAGAATTTCAGCGAGGCAAGGAAAAACTCACTATTTGTTGGTTTAAACAGTGGTATAAACAACAAAAGGAAGTTGATCGAGTGACAGAGTGTCGGAGAAACTCGAAAGCTCAAGTTCACAATGTCACACAATGCCCAAAATAAAAAAGAAGTTGCTAGATATCAAAGTTGCCGTGAAAAGGCAAGTCGTAGCCCACCGTCTGAGTGTCATATGAAAGCTTATTAGGGTACAGAAAAAAGAAAAAAAAATAGGGACACAGTGGGAATAAAGCTCGAAACGTCAACTTGAATCTCAAAATTTCCACTTTAATCACATAGTTTATTTTGTCATTAAAGTAGAACATCATAAACTTCATTTTAAAATCATTTAATTTACTAGTTTTTCAAACACCATCGTAACTAAAGTAGCACGTTAAATGCTTTGTTTTGTATGTGTTCATTTATGTGCTCTATGTGTGTGAATCACTATGTGCTTCTTAAACAGGCTTTCTCTTTCTCCGACAGGACACAGAATCCATTACAGTCATGATATGACAGCACTTTGAATAATTTACTGAGATGTATACCTGATATCATTTCAGTATTCATATCATATCAATTAAAGCATGTATTAAACATGGGAACACGGTGGCGCAGTGATAGTGACGAACTGCCGCCCCATCCAGAGATTATTCCTGCCTCATGCAAGATGAAATAATTTATTGCAGCAGTACTGTCTCTTTCAAACGTACTAACCCCCAATTCCTGTCCTTCCTTTTCTTTCTCCAAGTACGCAATCGCCACACAATCAGCTCAGTAATAGACGTTAAGCCATCTGTAAGCTTAGAACGGTGATTCTTCAAAACTTTTAAGAAACATTGAAATATCTTTGTAATACATGTTTAATTATTCTATTCATCTATCCTTCCAGTGTCGCGCCAGCCCCAGCAAGAATACAGCGTGAGGCAGGAACAATGGGGCGCCAGCTTCTTGCTAGCGCTGCGACACCGTGTACTCACATGTTTACTTATTAAAAATATAGATTATTTAAATGATAACATTTTTTCTGAATAATATAATGAACATATTTTGCTGCATTTCATCTTAAAAATGATATCATCATCATATGTAAATACGCGCTTTATAAGTGGTGCAGATTGTGCAACTGTGTCGCAAGTTTACAGTGAGGTAATTGTACTTATTAATTCTACAAGGAGCACTTGATGGACTGATTGATTGCGTTTATAGTTCTTGGGATGAAACTGTTTCTGAACCGCGAGGTCAGTACAGGAAAGGCTCTGAAGCGTTTGCTGTATGAGAGCAGTTCAATAGACAGCATAGCTGAGGCAGCGTGTGCTTGATGCTGTATATAATTCTCTTTCCGATCAGCTGCTGTACAGCTGTGATTCCACATTCAGATACAGTGATATAAATACTCCAAGTGGTGCAGTGAGAGTACTATGGAAAAAGGTGATCCGCTGTGACAACCCCTAACGGGAGCAGCTGAAAGAAGAAGAATGTGCAGTGAGAGTAACAACGCTAAAGCAGCTATGGTATTTGGAATAGTTTGGCCATTCTGTGGACCATTATATTGTTACACTAATAAACAATATGTGGTTAATTTCAGTGTATATGATAAAGCCGCGTCAGGGATGTGGATCTATTAAAGAAAGGGAAACCACAATGGAACAAAAGCGCTGCTTTGACGCTGGGTGCTGCCAGTTTGCAAAACCGAGCAGAGAACTTGCGTATGCCAAGGATTGAGCTAGCGTGAAAATGTGCGTGGCTTTACGGCAAGTTTAGGTTTTATACATCATTATTTGAGCGTGGAAATGGGTGTGTGCAACATTTTTGTGTGTACACACCATTTATACATGAGGTCCCTGATGATTTACTTCAATTGGAGCGACTTCCCGTGTTTTTGCCACACCTTTTTTTTTTTACATCAGCCAATCAAAATAAAAATATAACAGGCATGATGTTAACTAGCCATGATGTTAGCTAGATATTTGCATGGCAAACAGACAAAATGATTGTGATCAGGTAAAAGGAGAAGAGAGACATTAGCCTCTAGGCAGCATTTACAATGCAACAACTGTCAGAAGAAATGTGGAAGTCAATAAGCCTTGCTCTCTGGTAGTCTACAATAATTTGGTTGGCGACATCCATTATGTTGATTAGGCACTGCCATTCTACCCTCTCATGCAGAAGCAATGAAAAAATATAAGAAAAGTGTGCAAAGGAACATGTTACTACTAACCTGATTGCAACATCTGGATGTGCACTGATGACTATTTGAAAATCTACCACTTGAAGAACATGTACCAGATTTGGAACAGTACAGCTGTAGACACAACACATACCTTTCCTTCTGTATTTATATTGATCTTTTGGTATTTACATTGTTTCTGATATACATAATAACAATTTTTCTTATTGAAAAAAAATATTTTTTTGATTTGGTTTTTCTGAGGTAAATATAACGTTAAGGAGGCTATTAAATAAAATTTGTTCTGATTGTAAGCTTGTGAAATTTGAAGAACGTCCCAAACTCAAAAATCAGACCTGTAATCCAAACAGGCCTGAGAAAATATGAAGTAGGCCTCAATTAGTACAAGGTAAGCTTGCCTTCCGAAACAGGCTTGTTGGTCTGCACAGGCCAAAAGGCGACTAGCTTTTAATTCACAACAGAGAAAGAAAAAAATACCATGAAAATCCTCGAGCAGAAAAACAAAACAATGATTTCTTTATAATGTCAGTTTTATTAACAAAACAATCAAACAACAAAACAAGAACAAAAAGTCACAAACAAAACTAAGCCAAGTCTGTAATCAAAAATTTGAAACAGAAGCAAAAGCAAGAGCAACACCAATGATGCTAAAGTATCAGAGACCTTATATAGGCTGAGAACGGTTCATTTCTGTTGCTTTTTTCACATGTATTATGATTTTCTTTATATTTTTAAATTTTACCATCATGCTTGTGATGGCATTGCACTGCCATTTTCAGTTCACGTCATTCTTGCATAATTTTGTTTCTGAGAATGGGATTGGCCGTATTGTGACATGTGACATTATCATTCAAGGCAGGAATTCAGAGTTGCCTGTATACAAGAATATGGACACTACTTTTCCAAAAAAGTTTGTGTCTAGCTAGTAAATTTTGGAAAGAATTTAAAGACAGTCAGATAGTTTTGCTTTGGTTTATTTTGAATTACATTTTTAGATTGTGTATTGTGTTTTTGACATTTGTATTAGCCTTCTCTTGGTTTTGAACTGTGTTTGATTCCAGGTAGACCTTTGGTTCTGTTCCTTCTTTGTGCATCATTTCCTTGTCCCAACTCATATTCTTTTGCTGCTGGTGAGTTCTGGCCTGGAGTTCAAAAAAGGTTTAACACAAAAAGGTGAAAGTATTGTGGTAGACAGCCAGCCTACTTACCTGACTGGAATGCCTGTTTAATGGAAGGACTGGGGCGCTAAACTGCAGCCCTCCTGGTTTGCAGTGGTACCTCGGATTCCCACAGGGCTTCATGGGAGTTGGAATTCGGTACAGCCCTTTTGGGTTTCGTGTGTGGCGCCAGGGGATACCGCTGGTACCATGGACCCCTAATTTGTTAGATTTCCGCCTCACCTAGAAGTTCTTCCAGACAATGCTAACGGGCCTGCAGAAGTACTGCTAGGTTCAGTATAAAAGACGCCTGCTGCCTCTGCTCCATGAGCCAGTGTTGGGAGGAAAAGGATGGTTCTTGCCAGGAGGAGTGGAGGTGGACAGAAAGAAGAAGTGTTAGGGGCATTATTATTAATGCTTTTGACTGTGATGACTAGTGGGAAATGAAAGGGAAGAGTTTTCCCACGGAAAAATAAAAGTCTTGTTTGTGAAAGAACTCATGTCTGTGTCTGTCTGCGTCAGATTTGGTGAGCTGGTGTGTCCCCTGTATGCCACAGTATTAAAAAAAAAACAAACAAAATTAGTGTGTTTCAGAAATATTCAGTGATAAAAAAAATTAAAAACAAGATTTCAAATTATAGACCTTAACAAAACCATAAAAATAGTTGAAAAAACAAACAGGCAAACAGATTAGAGAAGCTGATCAATCAATAAATCAATTGAGCAATTTCCAACATGAAAGAAGAAATTAATAGGTGAAACACAACAAAGTGTGATTGCATAATTGTTGAATCATAGTGTTTTTGATAATAATAAAAAAGACCTGATGCAGTGAAATGCACCATAAATATGGATAATTCTGCTCTGAAAGACTGTGTTGGTATAGTTTCTAGCACAACTGACAATATAAAAATGGTTAGATTTACTGTTAAATGCAGCCTGGCATGAATTGATGAGGAGCTCTTAGATAAATGATAAAAACTGAGCTGGCTTCAGTGTCATAATCATCTGAACTCCAGAGTTTATTTCTTTAACATGGTTTACTTGCCATTGTGTATTTCTGGGAATTGTCTCCACATTCTATAGAATAATACATCTCTTGCTATGCTGCACTTGCATACCAACATGAGGGAAAAGGGAACGACTGTCCCACTACTGTTACTGTCTGTAATTTTATCAGGTTTAGATGAGTTTGTTACTTGTCCATGACAGGTGCATATCATGGTGGGACAAATACTTTCTCACCTACTGTTTGTTGGAATTGTATTTCAGTCTGATGTGTTTAAGCAGGTGGTGAGGTCTGATTTCTACAAAGTGACTTGTCTTTGGTAATCTGGGTTCCTGCAGAAGTATCTTCTAATCAAGATTTGCTTCACGTTATTGTGGCACAGATCAGTACATGAGGAGCAAAGCCATGAAAGCCACCACCAGCAAACTGTTGTTGAACAGTGTTTAGGAATTGGGGGTGGTGGGGGTGGGGTGGGGTTGGGATCAGGGAATAAAACAATAAAAATAACCAGGTGACTTTAATGATTTTTTTTTATTTTTCATTGATAATGTTTCATGATTTTGTCAAACAATGATAATAATGTCTTAAAACATAAGCAGATGCATATTATTCCTAATGACTGGGTGGGTTTGTTGTTTCATCATTTACTGAAGGCCTCATACATCTGAGCATCTACATTTTCAGCATAGCCTGAACATTTAAAGATATTAGGCTGAAAAGCAGTTTTCAAATTGGACTGAGATTTTGTAAATTTGAAAATTGAGCCATTTTACATCAGAAAGAATTTTGATTGCTTGAGTGCAGCAGGAAAAAAAGCAGATGAAAGTGAAGGGTTAATTTTCTGCTTGACACCAGAAGCTTAAAAAGGAAGTGGATGAATGCTTGAGAGTGACCAGACTAAAAAGAGATAGAACATCAGAAACATAAGAAGTAAAAAGAGAACATAAGGTTGCAAATGATGGAGCAGATGTATTGTTAAAATAGGTCAGATTGGAGAGATAAATGTTAGTGGAAAATGAGCCATACAGAGTATTTTATTTATTTTAACCTTGAAAAGGGAAAAATCAAAAGATATTAAAATGCATGAAAAAAGCACCTTGTCTTCACAACAAGTGACACTTCACTGATTTCAGTTTTAGCCTGGCAGCTCGGATGCCTGTAAAGATGTCTCAGGTGAACACGAGGGCCCTCAAAATCTGAGGTGTGCACCAGCTACGTAGACCAAGTAGTGGCTTGATGAAATTCTGGCCAGCACTCAGTCCATGAGTTATGCAGTGGTGGCAGCAGCAAAAGGCATGTTCAGAGCTGACAATGGCTTCTCCTTAACAGTACAAGGAACTAGTAGTACAATCCCACTTTACCATCTTTGTCATAGAGTAGGCGCTGTGTGCAGATGTATTGCAAAAAAAGCATAGTTTCTCCTTTATTCTCTTGCTGTCTCTCCTGAAACCCGATTGATATTTTTCCCTATTTCCATAGGCTCTGGTTGTGTTTGACCTCCAGATGCCTTCAATGTTGAGGGTCCCCCTTTACACCTTCTTTTATATTGTCTTTCTATGAAACTTGTGCCCACCTGTTGAGCTAACTTGATGAGTTTGTGACAAGCAGGATTTAGCCCGTTTTCATTCCAACCTGATTCTGCTGCCAGCGTATGAAATTCCATAATGTACTCAATTCTCCTATTCACCTGTCGAAAAGTAAATAAATGATTAGAAAGATTTTTGATAAACTTGAGAAAACTTAGATTGAAAAAAGGTCCAAAGAGTAGCAATGTGGGTGTTTGGTGTCATAAATTGTTGACAACTATTGCAAAAGCTTTTAGTCAAACAATAACATAAGAACTATACAAGTGTGATATTCCAGGTAAGTGGTACTTTGGGTCTCAAGAACCATACAACACTGGTTTAGTAAGCCATAACAATAACAAATTGTGGGATCTTGTAGTGGCATGTTTGTGGTTGCAGCAGCTGCCGCAGCTGCAGAAGAGGGTGTGAGCAGATGGATCAGTTTTGACAATGAGTGCATTCATCATCTCCTGTAATTATTTTTCAGTTTCTTTAATCTGTTTCTTAAGGGACTTCATTTCATCCTGTATTACCCAAACGTCGTGGTCTTGACACCTAATCTCAGGATTGTGCATTTTAAGATCGAAGTATATGCAATCAGAAGAAGAGTCGAGGTAAAAAACAAAGGAAAAGAAATATTAGCAACCAAAACATGAGATAAAATTAGTAGTTATTAAAGGTGGGTGGACTGGCATCCCAACCAGGAGGGAGGGTGGTTCCTTACCTAGGCAGAAGGCCATAAGGGAAATATCTTAATGTTCAGGTGTCTAGGACCAGGTTCCAATACAATACAGTTTATTTTTGTATAGCCCAAAATCACACAGGAAGTGCCGCAGTAGGCTTTAACAGGCCCTGCCTCTTGACAGCCCCCCCAGCCTTGACTCTAAGAAGACAAAGAAAAACTCCCAAAAAAACCTTGTAGGAAAAAATGAAAGAAACCTTGGGAAAGGCAGTTCAAAGAGAGACCCCTTTCCAGATAGGTTGGGCGTGCAGTGGGTGTCAAAAGAAGGGGGTCAATACAATGCAATACACAGAACAGAACAAATCCTCAATACAGTATAAAATAAAAGGTTTTTATTTTAGAAGTAAAAAAAAATTAAAATTTTAGAAGTACGGAGCAGAATTTAATAGTAGATGATGTCACATAATAATATTTGGATATTTGGATGAGTCCTGGAGACCTCATCCATCAAGCTGCCTCCCCCATTTGGCCATTCCACAGGTGAAACAGTGCTGGGCCAGCCAATCCAACGAAAGGACCCCTCTTTCCCACGATTCCTGTGATCCTCCATCAGGGATGACTTTACATTAAGCAGGCAAACAACTTGGCAGGTGGGCCGTGGCACATTTGAGTACCGAGAAGAGAAACAGAAAAGGTGAGGGTTAGTATCCAATTATAACTATCATGTTACTTATGTTTTAGTGTTAATGACTAACAACAGAGATGCAGTATGTACAGTTAAACAGCAGCTCTAGTCAGGATATGCTAAACTGAAGTAGTGAGTCTTCAGCCAAGATTTAAAAGCTGTGACCGAAGGGGCGTCCCTTATAGAAGCAGGCAGACCATTCCACAGTTTAGGGGCCCTGTAACTAAAAGCTCAACCTCCCATTGTTATTTTATTAATGCTTGGAACCATAAGCAGACCGGCATCTTGAGATTTTAATGTGCGCTCTGGTTTTTTTTTTTTTTTTTTGTAAGTAATGATAAGTTCAGACAAGTAAGCCGGACCTTGGCCATTTAATGCTTTATATGTTTAAAGGAGGATTTTGAAATCTGCCCTAAACTTAACCGGGAGCCAGTTGAAGGATTTAAGAACTGGAGTTATGTGTTCGTATTTTCTTGTTCTTGTAATAATTCTTGCAGCCGCATTTTGGATTAACTGGAGGCTGTATAGAGAACAGTTTAAACATCCAGTGAAAACCGTATTGCAGTAGTCAATCCTACTAGAGATAAATGCATGAATTAATTTCTCAGAATCCTGTTTATTTAGAAAGTGCCTTAATTTCTTTACATTTTTCAGATGGAAGAAACATGTTTTGGACAACTTTGCAATATGTGCTTTAAATGACATGCTAGAGTCAAAGATAACTCCTAGATTGCGGGCTGATTCAGTAAAATTAATTGGGATTCCAACTGAGTTAAATGATGACAAAATATTGTTATGATCAGCATCATTCCCTCCAACAATTAACATCTCTGGTTTTATCTGTGTTTAAAGACAAGTAGTTCTCATTCATCCACTCCCTTAATTTGCTAACACAACTAATTAAGGACAACATTGGAGAAACTTCATTTGATTTAAATGAAAGGTATAACTGGGTGTCATCTGCATACGAGTGAAAATTAACATTATGTTTCCTAATGATAGATCCCAGTGGAAGCATGTAAAGTGAAAACAGTAAAGGTCCCAGTACTGAGCCCTGCGGGACACCATATCTATCTATCTATCTATCTATCTATCTATCTATCTATCTATCTATCTATCTATCTATTGAACTGTGTATAATGATGGAGTACTGTCAGCACATTTCTGTACATATCGGAATCAATTTGATAAGTAAGAACTAAACCAAGCGAGCACTGTGCCTATAAGCCTAACATCATTTTCTAGCCTGTGCAGTAAAATAGAATGGTCGATGGTGTCAAATGCTGCACTTAAGTCCAACAACATAATTACAGTGGAGTGTCCTTTATCAGAGGATATGAGAATGTCATTTACAACCCGCGTTAGTGCCGTTTCTGTACTATGACCAGTGCGAAAACCAGACTGGAATTTCTGAAATAAATTGTAATGCGTAAGGTTTGTCTGAAGCTGACTGGCGATTACTTTTTCTAGTATTTCAGAGAGAAATGGTAGATTTGAAATAGGCCTATAATTATTTAGTATGTGTGGGTCTAGGTCTGACTTTTTAAGTAATGGTTTAATGACTGACACTTTTAGTGCATCAGGTACTGTGCCATGCAATAATGAACTACTGATAATATTTAGAATAGGCACTGCAAGAACATCCATTGCAATTTTTACTAGTTTTGTTGGCACTGGATCTAGGGAAAAAGTAGTGGGTGTCATTTTAGAAATTAAAGTTAAGACTTCCTGCTCAGTTACAGGATTAAAATTACTAAAGTGCTGAATGCAATGTGAGGCAGGGTCTGCTAAGCTAGTATTTGGTTTGTACTGTGATGCAGAGATCTGGGATCTTATATTTTTAATTTTCTCATTGAAAAAGTCTGTACTGCTAATATCTGTTGGTATTTTGCACTGTTGATCTGAATTTCCATTTGTTAATTTAGCCACTGTTCTAAACAGTACCCGAGGATTTTTATTATTGCTATCTATTAATGTAGAATAGTATTCTGAGTGAGCTTTAAAGAGGGCTTTTTTATATTTATTAACTCTCTGTGTCCATGCAATTTGAAAGACATGTAGCTTTGTTGTTCTCCATCTGCGCTCCAGTTTTTGACACTCTAATTTAAGAGCCCAAGTGTTTTCATTAAACTAGGGAAAGTTTCTATGTGCTTTGATCACTTTTGTTTTAAGGGGAGCCACTGCTTCCAGAGCATCTCTCAAAGTCATATTATAATGTGATGTTAGCTGATCTAAATTGTTTTCCACGTTTACATTTGATGTTAATTGATCTAAATGGTTTTCCACAATTACACTCGACTTACTCAAAATATCTATAAATTTTGAAGCAGAGTTACAATCTAGATGTCACACTGTCTTTCTTTTAATCTGGGAGTGTGTTGGCAAGGGCAGGACTAAATTAAATGTAGTTAAGTAGTGATCGGAAATAACTTCATTTAATGAAGTAATACGTATTTAAATTTTGAATTTCATCTTTGTAAGTTATACTTAAATCTAATGTGTGGTTATGATTACGAGTTGGACCTTTGACAATCTGACAAAATCCTACTGAATTTAACAAATAAGTAAAACATTTGCTAAAAGTGTCAGTTTCCACATCAATGTATACATTAAAATCCCCCATCAGTACTACGTGATCATAATTTATAGTCAAATCAGATAGAAGGTTGCTAAATTCAGTCATGAACAATGAATATGGCCCTGGTGGTCTGTAGACTAGCACTATTATTGTGTTGGAATCTGTTGTAATATTTAAAATGGTTGCGGATAACTTTCCTGGCTGTTAAAATATAATGGAGGTACAGGGAAGGACTTTCTCTTGGGGCCATATAGTCCCCCAGGACACCAGATGGCAGCATCATTTCCATTTGTACCCCTGTACCTTGGGAATTGTAGTCCTGATGGACAGACCTATTGGGGTGTGTGAGTGCCGCCAGAGGGAACTATGGGGAGAGGACTCACTCAGTTTAAGGAGGTTCCACCTGACCTGGAAGTGCTTCTAGGGTGTAATCATTTAGCAACAGAAGTACTCCCAGGACCGGCATAAAAGAAGCTGTTCAACTTCATCCAGTAGAGTTGGAGTTGGAAGGTAGAGGACAAGGCTTGCCTGGAGGAGAGTAGAGGTTCATTTTTTTTTGAGTACTTGTTTTTGAGAAAGATATTTTATGCAATAAAATTTACTTTATTTGAACCCTTGACTGTGTCAGTGCACTTATATTTGGAGTATAGGGCTTTGGGGCACCCCCTGTTGATTACAAAGGTCAAAAGCTGTTAAAAAAACTGGACAATCAAAAAGAGTTTATAAGCAAATCAACAAGAAAAGGTATTTGGGAATTTGTGAACTTGTTTATGTAAAAAAACTTTGAGATGCACTTTTATCCCATTACATTGTGATTGATGGTTCATGACCTGTACAATAGTATCTCAAAATAACACCACTGATAAATAAACAAATTGGAAGTAGAAACAGTCCAAATAAAATGAAACAAACAAAACGAAACCAATAGGCAAAAAAACTGATGTTACCACCAGTACATGTGAAGTAGAAAACCCAAAACCTATACATGAAGATGAAAACATTGGCTACAGGAACTCTCACAACAAATTAAAAAAATAAAGAGGATCTTGACACTGTTGAGCAAGAGATGTTGCAGTTTCTTTTCCTTTGAAGGACATTCTTGTTTATTTAGGACATTTAGAAGCATTTTTACACTTTAAAAGTCTGTGCCCCATAATAGGCCTGTGCAGGCCTAAAATCCTGCCTCTTGAGTTTGGGGTCTGGCTGCATGGAGTGAACCTTATTTTGCAGCTGACTAGTGAGGTCTTGGTCTGATCATTTAATATATTTTGTGAATTGCACTCCCTTTTGTAATTTGTGCGCTGCAGTTCTTAGCACTGCCCAAATCTCTTCATAATCACCATCATCAGCACAGGCTCCGTTAACTTCTGCGTGTATGTCTAACAATGCACTTACTGCTTCTCCTTCCAATGCCATGTCATGGTGCTCTGCTATTGTGGCCAAATGGCTCATACCACTGATTATGGCAACCTGCCATTCAATATCTGTGCATGGTAAGTCACGGACATCAGCCTCAAGACTCTCTAGAAAATCCTCAACGGCTCATAAAAGATCACTTTGTGGTGATTGCCACTTTGCTAAATAACGCTGTAGGTCTTCTATAATTGTTCAGTTCTAGTCCAGTTCTTGGATTATTTGCTCATTTTATTTCTCTTTTATTAGGTAGCATACCCTAGAAAGTTCTACTTACTATAGCATGCTAAGATGGTGTTGTGTGGCTGTAGTAGATTTACCTTTTTGTAGGCTGCTGTCAAGGCTAGGTCTCATGCTGTTTATCTGAATAATTTTCCTCTAGCTCAGTCCGCTATGCTTTTCCACCTTGGCACCTCTATATACTGTATTTCCCACCTTGGCATCTACGTATACATTAGCTATGTTACCGGGAAATCTTCTGAGACCTTGAGTCTCAGCTATAGTGTGGCTGATAAATCAGTTGTGTCAGAAGTACCATGTAACTAAGTACTTTTCTGTTAGCAGAATTATTTTTTACATTATCAGATCACTTGAGTTGCTTACTGTTGAACGTGCTACATACAATTTCCTATGAGTGAAATAATTCTGCTGTAGATCAAATCCTGCTTTTCCCAATGGATTGATTTTTTTTGCTGGTCAATGCAAAAGACACATTTGCAGGAAAGTGTATTCTTTTAAGTTGAAGCAGGTAATTAGTAGGAAAAAAGTAAATTTTGAGTATATTTTATTATCATTTGTTTACATTGTTCACACAAGCATTTGTTTTCATAATTCTTGTCATTTGTATATGTTCAAGGTTCTTCTTTTTTTCACCATACCCATAGCCAAACAATAATGTTCTAACAATGAGTACTGTTTTACTAATTACAGACAGAAATGATGTTTACAGGCTGCACACTTACTTGGCCATGAGAACACTTTAAACATTGTACAAAAAAGAACAAGTGAACTATGAACTGTAAGGACTGGAAAAAGCATCTACAGTCAGAGGGGCCAAAGTGGTGGTGTTGGTGTGAATGAGATTGTGGCAGAACTTCATATTAAAGGGATAGTTATTAATGTTACAAAGGTGGTTTAAAGTAGATTCATTCAAAGGTAGAAACGACTAAAAATCTTGATTCTCTATTAGTATCAACACCTAATTAGTAGTGTCTCAGTATACAGTGGATTTGAATAAATGTCTACCAACAAAAAAACAAAAATTACTAATTATGTTTACTCACTCAAAAGTATCATGCTGTTCTCCTCCTATCACATTCTGAAAAACAGCATCGCTTTCAACTATCGAGAAAATTGAGCTTCATTGTATTCTATCATGGTTTGGCTCTGTCAGTTAACACTAGAATTCCTGAAGCCTACGAAAAACCTCGTAATTCCGGCCCACCATAAATCCCTTTGCACCTCTCCATTAGTGTCTTTTGTTTTGTAAATGTGTCGATATGCACAAGCCGCAAGCAGCCTGCTGTCTCATCCCCCACCCCTTGACAGAGACAGAGCTCAACTCTTCCAGCTTAAGCCAAGGCTCTTTATCTGCGTGTGAGATCTGGAGTTGTATAGGGTAAATAATACAGAGTATCATTATTTGGAATACATGCATTTCATGTGTGTTCTGTGTCTACAAAGATCTGGGAAAGTATAGGATGAAAGAAAATGTGAGAAATGCAAGAAATGCCGAACAAATACCTAAAGTAGAAACTTTTTCCATATTATACAAATAATGACATGAAGTGTATAATGTGTGAAGACTTTAGTTCAAATATCAAATTAACACATGCACTTTTATTCAAGGATATAACCAAGTACAAAGTGTGCTTGCTGAATACGACTTCGTTGAACTTTGCTGAATATTCCTTCTTTCACTTTGCTTCTGCAGACAGTATATATTTCCAAAAAACAGCAAAACTATTTCTACTATTTCTCTGTGCAAATGCTGTCAGCTTTGTGGCAGAAAGGGGATGTGGTGTGTTAGAACTTTCTACAGCATTTTTAATGACAAATATCAACAAATAAAAAACATGGCTTGGCCAATTTAAATTCTCTACAATGTCACTAAATTCCAATCAAATTGGTCAAGGCATTTTTGAGATTTTGGGGTATTTAATTTTCCAAGGTGGGGGGGGGGGGGGGGGGGGGGGGCTAGTCCTAAGTACTGATATGTCAGAATGTCCTTTCTTAGTGGATACCTTCTGCTCTTGATATACGATCCTGCCAAATTTCCAAATGGAGCACAAGCAGGTGAAGAGACTTGCTAATGGTCACACAGTGACAGTAGCAGGATTTGAACCTACAATATCAGGATTTGGTCCAATGCTTTAACCAACACACCATACTGCTCGCCAATAAAGATTGATGAGAAATAGTGTTTATGTTGAAGAGTTAGTGAGTGAGTCCAATTTGCATTTTATATAAAGATTTATAATCAGACATGTGATACAATAGAACACTTTGAGGGCTTGGTTCATGTAAAAAATAGTAGGAACAATAAGCAGTGACACAGTCGTTAACTTCCTTTCCCTCTTTAACCTTAGATTGGATGAGGATGCCCAGGACGATCTCTGACATCATATTCCCAGAGACTCAAAAATTCCCACCCATTTTGGCATTCATTTATGGACCTGATACCCAAGAGGACAGATCATCCCTATAGGAAGCAACCTCTTATGGCTGAGGAAGCAATATTTTGGATCATGTACCTATCAGGTAAACTGTTGACTCTTGTCTTCTGATTTAGCTGTGGCTTTAGGTCTGCCAGACTTGTTTCTGTCAGAGTTTTCTCCAATTTCCAAGTTCCTTTTGATGATATAGGAAACTTTACTCACTGATATTTTGGCTTTCTTTGCAATTTTTCTAAAGAGAAAAGCCAACCAAAATGACACCTTTTATTGGCTAACTAAAAAGATTACATTAGATTACATCTTGCCTGAAGAAGGGGCCTGAGTTGCCTCGAAAGCTTGCATATTGTAATCTTTTTAGTTAGCCAATAAAAGGTGTCATTTTGCTTGGCTTTTCTCTTCATTCATAATGGCTAACATTGTACAACACCCTAGTAATAATTTCTCTAAAGTAAAGGCCTATATTTTTAAGGGTTGTAATGGTTTGTCTGTCTTCCTTTGTTAATTATTTGTGATGATTTTGAACGCTTGATCACTTATCAACATTCAGAAACTCCAAAGCAGCCAGTTTCAGCTTTCTCTGCACAAATAGAAGGGTATATTTCAGGCCAAAAATTGCAACGCTTTTTGCATGTTTTTTCGAGATAAAATGTAACAATAAGGAAGTTGAAGGAGCAACAGCAACATATTGCATAAAAATAAATGTGTGTTTTGGTAAATGGTTTTAAAATTATATCACTTGAGTGAGTGACATTATTAAATGATTCTATATTTTTTAAACCATAGGTATCTTGGTGGAGGCACGATGGCAGCACTGCTAACTTGCAGTGAGGAGACCAGGGTTTGTGTCCTGGGTCCTCTCTATGTGGAGTGTGCATGTTCTCCCCGTGTCTGCATAGGTTTCCTCCCTCAGTTCAAAGACATGCAAGATACGTGGATTGGTGTTGCTAAAACTTGGACCTAATGTGTGTTTGTGTATGTGTTCGTCCACCCGCCTGGCAATAGACTGGATCCCTGACCTGGCTTTGATCCTGCCTTGTGCCGTATGCTGGCTGGGATAGGCTCCAGTGTTCCCCACGACCCTGTTCAGGAGTAAGTGAGCTAGACAATGAAGGAATGAATGAATGATATCTTGGTCAGGCCTAAATATCATAGCAATATATGAAATTTTACCCGTTTAGATGCAAGAAATAAGGGAGGATATCTATATTTCAGTGGACTCTGTTTCATGTACATATGGTACTTGCTTGATGTTCTTTTGGAGTAACCAAGGTTCCAGATTTAAAATCTCTTGAATTGCTTCGTAGACATTATCATATGTTTTTTCTAAAGAAATGTAAAAATTTGCATTATTGAAAGTTGCACCCTCTGCACCTTATTCCATTGACTGTCTTTCATTTATTTTGGAACTGAACTAACACATTGATTCAGATTTTAAAATTTAAAAATGTTTTGTTTGAGTGGATGCAACAATTACAAATGTTTGTTTTGCTCTTTTTGGTGATTTTTAATCCTTTAATTGCTGTATACAATTTTTTGTATCAGGAATTAGTCATTTTTTGCATACCCCAACTTACTCTCTAAACGGAGGTATAATTTTTTGTTAATAAGATTACTGTTATTAGATCATTGGTCATTTCTTCCCATAGTGTGTTCTGCTGTCTTTGACCACTTTGAGCCTATATCATCATCTCTGTTGTCTGATTTTGTGCATCGCATGCGTCCTATGAATTGCCCCCGGAAATTGTCCCATCTCAATTACTTAAGGCGATTTTTGATTCTATCGGACCAAATATTGTTACCTTAATAAATGCCAGCTTTATTTCTGGTTTTGTTCCTGCTGCCTTGAAACGTGCTGTGATGTAGCCACTTCTTAAAAAACAAAAATCTGGACCCTCTAATATGTCAAATTTCCGGCCAATTTTTCAAGCTGCTTTTTTTATCTAAAGTCTTAGAAAAAGTTGTCCTTACTCAATTACAAACATTTCTGGATGAAAATAGTACACTGGAAAAATGTTTCAGATCTCATTACAGCATTGAAACAGCCTTATTAAAGTATTATTAATGACCTCCTCTGAACTATTGACACTGGAGATTCTGTCATTCTTGTGCTGCTAGATCTTGCCTCAGCTTTTGATACTGTGATTACATGCGATTCTTGTATCCCACCTTGAACAGTATGCAGGCACTAAGGTAATGCCCTTAAATGGTTTAAATTTTATCTGAGAAATAGTTTTTCTGTTCACTTGGGTGAGTTCTCATCCTCTTTAGTCCCACTTACTTGCAGTGTTCCGTCCTTGGACCAGTTCTCTTTTTGATATACATATTACCTTTAGGCTACATTGTTAAGAAGTATGGCTTTTCCTTTCACTGCTATGCTGATGACTTTCACATTTATTTGCCACTAAAATCAAAGCAGAGCAAGACAATACAGACCCTCCATTCTTGCTTGAATGATATTAAAACCTGGATGGCAATGAAGATTCTTAAACTAAATAATAATAAAACTGAGATTGTGGTGTTCTGAAACTTTGAGTGTCTCTGATATTTATCTTGGACCCCTTTCCATACATCATAAAGCTGCAGTTACGAACCTAGGAGTGATCTTTAACAGCTCAATCAGACTTGACAAACGGATAAATTCTGTTGTTAAATGCACCCTTTTCCAACTAAGACATTTAGCAAAAGTAAAGGCTTGTCTTTCTTTTAGTGATCATGAAAAGGCCACCGATGCTTTTATAACCTCTCGTTTGGACTATTGCAATTCTTTGTAGGTAGGTGTTGATCAGGCCTTGCTATGACCCCTACAATTAGTCAAGAATGCTGCTGCTCGCTTACTGAATGGCTCTCATTAGTGTGATCATATTTCAGCAATACTGACCTCGCTTCATTGACTTCCAGCTCATTTCAGAATTAATTTTAAAATTCTATTACTTGTCTTTAAATGTGTGAATGGAACAGCTCTGTCTTACCTCTCAGAACTTCTTCACTTGGATGTGTTATTAAGAGCACTGCGGTCTACTAGCCTGTGCCGAGGTTGAGGCTGAAGCAAAGGGGGATTGGGCTGTGGTGGCTGCTCCTTTTTCCTGGAATACTGTAGCTCACCATATTATATCAGGTCTGCTCCAACACTGGCCATCTTTAAGTCATCATTAAAGTCTTATTTTTTCTCGCTGGCATTTGATCCTGCAATAGGCTGACATATTTTTGTGTATGTTGGCTCATGTACATTCATGATAATAAAAATTATGTATGGGTGTGGGCATTTTGAGTTTATCTTTTATGTAATGCTTGCCTGATCTTGCAGTTTTGTGATGTGTACTGTACATAGATATTTAAACTGCTTCTTTTACCCTTTCTTGTACAGCACTTTGGTTCAGTTTTGCTGTTGTTGAGGACTGATTGAGGTCATTTATGTTAGGTAGAATGCCTAGAGGGGGCTGGGTGGTCTTGTGGCCTCAGAACCCCTGCAGATTTTATTTTTTTTTCTTCAGCCATCTGGAGTTTTTTTTGTTTTTTCTGTCTTCCCTGTCCATCGGACCTTACTTTTATTCTATGTTAATTAGTGTTCCCTTATTTTAATTCTTATTTATTTGGTCTTTTTTCTCTTTTTTCATCATGTAAAGCACTTTGAGCTACATTATTTGCATGAAAATGTGCTATATAAATAAATGTTGTTGTTGTTGTTGTTATACAGGATCCACTCTTTCAGCTGGCTTTTACTCCTTGCTGACCCAGATGGCCTTTGAATAAAACACTACCAATAAGGATAAAAGGAAGTCATTACTTGGCTTTGTAATAATGAAAAAACAGCTAATGTTTTATGAAGTTAATAAGTTAATCTCTGTGAAGGACACACATCAAAGAAATAAGTACAAGCAAAAAATGGCTGTGTAAATATCAGTTATCCATATGATATTGTCACATAAAGTTATAATAAAATGTCAAGGCACAAGTAAGGATTATGTGTGTTCAGTTGTTGATCTGCGGCATTGAGTTAAAGTACAGATAATCAAAAGCTGCTAAATTCTTTGAATGTGTCCATTTTCTTGTAGTGATTGAGCGTTTACTGCTTTAATTTGCCTACTGTGATTTTATTTTTTGAAATCCACACTACTTGTTATAAAGATCGGCTTTGAAACTGAATATGTGAACCAAGAAAGGCTATAGTTGCACTGTATTCAGTGCCTTATAAAACGTAATTTTCATTCTGTTTTATGTGTAAATTAAAAGTTTTCTCCTGAGAAGGGTTTCTAATGGAAAGGGACAGAAAGAGAGGTGAGTGGAATTGCCAAAAGAGGAATGGAGAGGATCTCTATAATTTGTTAAATGAAACAAATGTGTTTCGTAAATGAGGTCACTAAAACAATATCAGTTTCAGAATAAAACATGCCTGACAGGTATGTTTTATGTATAAGGTATGTACAATAATGACAATAATATATAAGGAAGGATGAAACAAAACTGAGATACTAACATTATGTGGCAACTGATCTAATTAAGATGATGTACTGTATATATCTGAACAGATCTACTGTATCAAATCCAATTTATTTTAAAAAATACATAAACTGTACAACTTATATATAAACCAGTATATGTATACATCTGAAGCAATATATATCTGAACAGATGTATTCAAAGCAATATATATATACTGTACAGAAGGTTTAGGCAGGTGCATTACCAACCGTTTTCCTGGTGTCTTTTACGCCCAGTGTTGGACTGGACCCTTTGACTGCCCATTAAGCACACGCATGTGACACATGAAACTGACTTCCACAACCTCACCTTGGTAGCAGAGTTTGGCTGTTCCTCACACCGTTTTAAACCTCCTACACAGCTGTTTCTGTTTCAGTTAATGACTGTGTTTCAACCTACGTATGAAAATGATGATCATTAGCACCTATTTGGTATAATTGGTTAATCATACACCTTATCTATCATGGCCGTGTGCTTAGACGCTGCGGCTGTGTGCTCTCCGACTCAGATTTTGGTTTTTACACCCTGCCAGCATAAATACACATATAGCCTGCAGGACATTTTATCTATCGGCCTACGAAGTGAGAGTTGCTCGACATCCGAGTTTCTCCACGTCCACAACATTCCGGACGACATCGCACAGACACTGGGCTCTCCATGGATTACAATCCCAGCTTTGAGGAGTCGGCGGCGGCGCAAAGAATGTAAACAAAAGAGGGGGTGCAGAGGCGGCATGCTAGCGAGGCTAAGGAAGCAGCCACACAAACCACCGCTTCCAAGCATTTTCTCCTCAAATGTGAACAAACTGGATGAGTGGAAGCTGCGGATGGCAACGGAAAAGATCATCAGGGATTGCTGCATCCTGCTGATCAAGGGGACATGACTGAATCCACTCATACCAGACACGGCTATCTAGATAGCAGGTTATACAGCACACCAGCAAGACAGGACAGAGAGATCCGGTAAGAAAAGAGGCGGGGGACTATGCATTTATGTGAACAATAGCTGGTGCACAAATTCCACCATAGTCACCAGACACTGCTCTCCATACGTGGAGTTTATGACAATTAAATGCAGACCCATATACCTCCCCTGTGAATTCAATGCCATACTGCTGACTGCTGTGTACATAGCACCAGATGCTGATGCTAGCTCGGCTCTGGGGCTTTTGCATGACACCATCAGCAGTAAACAGAGCAAGTATCCTGAGGCTGTTCACATCATTTCTGGGGACTTAAATCATGCAGATCCTAAAGCAGTTCTCCCCAAATTCCATCCACACATAAAGTGTGCAACCAGGAGAGTAAAAACACTGGACAAGATGTACACAAACATCAGACAGGCCTATAGGGCTAAGCCCCTAGCACACCTTGGCCAGTCTGATCACATGTCCCTGCTTCTGATCCCTAAATATACCCCCCTCAGAAAACAAGCTCCCACTATGACCAGGACTGTTACCATATGGCCCAAGGAGGCCTCCCAACAGTTGTAAGACTGCTTCCAGAGAACCGACTGGGAGGTTTTTGATCACCAAGACATGGAGAACCACACTACCGCAGTCCTGGATTACATCAGGTTGTGCACGGACAACGTCACCAGGGACAGACGCATAAGGATTTATCCCAACAGGAAGCCCTGGATGACGAGAGAGGTCCAGAGTCTGCTGAAAGCCAGGAATACTGCTTTCAGGTCTGGGAATGGGGCTCTATACAGTGTAGCCAGAGCGAACCTGAAGAGAGCCATCCGAGAGGTCAAGGCAGTGTACAGAAGGAGGGTAGAGGACCATCTGAGGAGCAACAACACCAGGCAGGTTTGGCAGGGTGTCCAGCAGATCACTGGCTACAAATCCAGCAACTCCTTAGCCGCTGAGGAAGACACTTCTCTGGCAGAGGAACTGAACATCTTCTTTGCCCACTTTGAGGCGACACCAACAGCAGCTCCATCACAGCCACCTGTTCACAACAGCAACATACTCACGGTGGAAGAGTGTGAGGTGAGGTGGGTGATGAGGAAAGTGAATCCGAGGAAGGCTGCAGGACCCGACGGTGTGACTGGATGGATGTGGAAAGACTGTGTCGGATCAAGTGGCCAGAATCTTCACTAGGATGTTCAACTAGTCCCTGTCCCAGGCCACTGTCCCATCCTGCCTCAAGTCCTCCATCATTGTTCCGCTTCCGAAAAAATTAATCACAAACAGTCTGAATGATTTCTGCCCAGTGGCACTCACATCTGTCATCATGAAATGCTTTGAGAAACTGGTGCGGATCATATCATCGCCTGCCTGCCAGCAGACCTGGACCCATTTCAATTTGCTTACAAAGCAAAAAGATCCACGGGGGACGCTGTGGCCACAGCCCTTCATGCTACCCTGACCCACTAGGAGCAACAGGGGAGTTACGCAAGACTGCTCTTTGTGGACTTCAGCTCGGCATTTAACACCATCCTCCTATAACGACTGGTGTCCAAACTGGCAGATCTAGGACTTCCATCACTCACCTGCAGTTGGATACAGGACTTCCTGTCTGGTCGCTCCCAGAGGGTTAGGCTGGGTTCCCACACCTCCACTGCTGTCAGCCTCAACACTGGGATGCCGCAGGGTTGTGTGCTCAGCCCGCTTCTTTACATCCTCTACACATATGACTGTGTTCCCACACACCACAGCAACTCATTCATAAAGTTTGCGGATGACACGATTGTGGTCGGACTCATCTCGGGCAAAGAAAAACAAAACTAACATCCAATCACTCATCATTTTCGGGGCCTGTATGGAGAGGGTCCTGGTGTTCAGGTTTCTGCGTATTGAGCTGGAGGATGACCTGACCTGGAGCACCAACACCAAGGAGCTGCTGAAGAAGATGCAGCAGAGACTGTATTTTCTGAGAATGCTCAGAAAGAACCATCTCCCCAAAAATCTGCTCCTTGCCTTTTATCACTGTTCCATTGAGAGTGTGCTTACATACAGACTGTGTGTGTAGTACGGCAACTGCACTTCCTCAGAAAGGAAAGCGCTCCACAGGGTCATCAGGACAGCAGAGAGAACAATTGGTTGTACCTTCCCCACTCTGGAAGAAATCTACACCTCCTGATGCCGCAAAAAAGCAATACACACAGGATTCATCACATCCCGGTCATTGCCTCTTTCAGCTTTTGCCATCGGGCAAGAGATACAGAGCAATGAAATCCAGGACAAACCGCCTTAAAAACAGCTTTTATCCAAAAGCAATCATGGCCCTGAACTCAGAATAAAACTGCTCCATATCATTCTCCCAATGTGCAATATAGACCTTAAGTCAACCAGTGCAATTTGTACATTTAACCAGTGCAATTATTATACAGTAATCCCTCGCTATATCGCGCTTTGCCTTTCGCGACTTCACTCCATCGCGGATTTTATATGTAAGCATATTTAAATATATATCGCAGATTTTTCGCTACAATGGGTCTTTTAATTTCTGGTACATGCTTCCTCAGTTGGTTTGCCCAGTTGATTTCATACAAGGGATGCTATTGGCAGATGGCTGAGAAGCTACCCAGCTTACATTTCTCTTTCTCTTGCGCTGACTTTCTCTGAT
This sequence comes from Erpetoichthys calabaricus, assembly GCF_900747795.2. NCBI lineage: Eukaryota > Metazoa > Chordata > Cladistia > Polypteriformes > Polypteridae > Erpetoichthys > Erpetoichthys calabaricus. The sequence continues at coordinate 142,156,917 of NC_041397.2, read as the reverse complement.
CCTGACGTAGGGGGATTGAGCAGGGGGGCTGTTCACACACCTAGAAGATACGGACGCTAGTCTAAAAATGCTGAAAGATTATCTTCACGTTGCTATCTTTTGTGCAGCTGCTTCCTGAAACGACATGCTGCACCATGCTTCGCATACTTAAAAGCTCGAAGGGCACGTATTGATTTTTGCTTGCTTGTTTTTCTCTGTCTCTCTCTCTCTTTCTGTGCTCTTGACGGAGGGGGTGTGAGCTGCCGCCTTCAACAGCTTTGTGCCGCGGTGCTTCGCATACTTAAAAGCCAAACAGCCCTATTGATTTTCCTCTGCCTTTATGACAGTCTCTGCTCCTGACTCCTTTGAAGAGGAAGATATGTTTGCATTCTTTTAATTGTGAGACGGAACTGTCATCTCTGTCTTGTCATGGAGCACAGTTTAAACTTTTGAAAAAGAGACAAATGTTTGTTTGCAGTGTTTGAATAACGTTCCTGTCTCTCTACAACCTCCTGTGTTTCTGCGCAAATCTGTGACCCAAGCATGACAATATAAAAATAACCATATAAACATATGGTTTCTACTTCGAGGATTTTCTTATTTCGTGGGTGGCTCTGGAACGCAACCCCCGTGATGGAGGAGGGATTACTGTATTTTGTAAAGTACTTTTATTACTATTCGGTTTGTTATTATTTTCTCTCTTTTTGTCTTTTTAACTCTTATGCCTCACACTGAGTTGACAGCACCTTCAATTTCGTTGTTCCTTTATAAAAGTGACAATGACAATAAAGATCTATCTATCTATCTATCTATCTATCTATCTATCTATCTATCTATCTATCTATCTATCTATCTATCTATCTATCTATCTATCTATCTATAATCCTACAAAATCCTTGACTTTGTGTAAGTGTACCTAGAAGACCTAATACTGGTTTGAAGGCAAAGGGTAGTTACACCAAATATTGATTGGATTTACATTTTTCTTCTGTTAGCTCACTTTGTATTTTGTAAAGTTGATAAAAATAAACAATTAGAATTGATATTTGTGAAAGCATTCTTACTTTACAGCATTTTTTCACACCTGCCTTATACTTTTGCACAGTACTCTATGTATGTGTCCACTAAGGAGTGTCAATGAGCAACAAATACTAGAAACAACTACACAGAGACAGTCCCGGGTTCAAATGAACTTATTTTATGTAACAATAGTACCACTTTACAGGTTTGAATCTGCACACTTGTATGCATAAGCCTTGTATAGTTCTGCTTTGCTTTGCTTTCTTTTCATTTCTCTTCCACTCCTCCCAGGTGAATGTTGTCTTTCTCCCCTCCCAACTCTGAATGGCATGTGGAAGGTGAAATGCTCTTTTATAATCTGGACACAGGAGTACTGTACTACTGGCTCATCAGCACAGTAACCAGGGAGCACTTCTGGGTCAGACGTAAATTCCTCCACGTAGGGCTCCCCCAGCAGCTGCATCTAGTGGCACCTGAGTAACCTAGCAGGGGTACCCACACAAACTACAACTCTCATGCAGCCCTACGGGCATCCAAACAGGAGAGATGCTGACACCCAGTGTATTATGGGAACACATGGCTCCAAGAGGCAGTTTCCCTCTGTTTTTTCACTACAATGGCTTCCTGACCAGGAAAGGTACAACTAATCACTCCGGCCAGGATGCTCATCTGTCCACATCTTCCTTTACATCGCCCCTCACCAAGCTGAGCCTTATACAGTGAAATGGCCAGTCAACGCAAGGGGGGTTAGTCTAGATCTTGTTTGGCTGTGAAGCTCTTCCACTCTGTTGTCCTCCGTACCAAAGGGAAAATTAAGTCATCAAATTCTGCATGGCACTGTCAACAGGTTTTGTGATTTCATTTTTTTTTCAGATTAAGGTCCATTGTTCTGCTTTCTGATCATTTTTCTGAAGTGGGCAGCATCACCATTTATGTCCAGACATTTGGCATTTAAAACATCTCAGTTCCTTAGCTGAGGACCTCTCTTTATACTATATCATAACCTATCTATCATAAGCAAATTATATATATATATATATATATATATATATATATATATATATATATATATATATATATATATATATATATAATTATTCATATAAATGCAGTGAATTGTTTAAATACATTTTTTTAAATATTTATATATATTTTTATTATGCAAGAAAGCACACATTTATTCTGCTTCAATATATTATTGTATTAAAAGGCCATTGGAGAAAGCTCACAGGGGAGTACATTTCATGACAGATATGAATGACAGCAGCTGTCCTGACTCTTAGCGTTAGTTCTTTTCTTTCTGATTCTTATTGTTTTTTTTTTTGTGTATCTGTATTGTTTTGCTTAACACTAGAATCCCTGAAGCCTACGAAAAAAGTCATAATGTCAGGACACCTTAAATTCCTTCACACCTCTCCATCAGCGACATTGTTTTGCAAATCAACACAAGCAGCACAAGCAGCGAGCAGCCTGCTATCCCATCCCCAACCGACACAGGTGAAGTTCTACCAGCTCAAGCCAGTTTGTCTGCATGCGAGTTGCCTGGAGTTGCATAGGGTAAATAATATATTGTTATTTGGAATACATACATTTCATGCGTGTTCTGTGTCTACAACGATCTATGTAAATGCAGGATGACCGGAAATGCTGAACACATACCTAAAACAGAGACTTTTTTATGTTCTACAAATAAGTGGCAAAATGCTGATGTGAAGAGTATAATGCGTGAAGACTGAAGTCCAAATATCTAATAAACAACAAAACATGTATGATTTTATTCAAGAATATAACCAACTAAAAAAAAATCATTCAATTCACATGTTGCTGTCAATGAGTAAAAACTGAAGCTCAAATATCAACTGACAGAAAATCAGCTGTCTGCTTGGCAGGTGTAGAGATAAAAGCTGCTGCCAAATAAGCAAAAGGTTGCAGGTTCGAGCCTGAACTTTCCTCATTTTGAATAGTGAGATGCTATTATTATTATTAGTATTATATAATAAAAACATACATTTGATTTGAGTCTGTTTAACACCTGGTGTAAATCTGTATGATTTCTATCAATAGCTGCAGAGGCAAGAGGATTAGAGGACAGGGCTTATTTGTGGAACAGAAAACTGGAATTGTCAAAATTAAAGAGCAGTTTACCCAGAGATAGCACACTGTGTTTAATGTTGTTTGGTATGTAAAGGCTATAAGCAGCAGTAGAGCAGCAAAGAAGTTGTGTTTTATTATATTGTTTTGTTTGTAAATTATATATGTTTTGTTCCTTTATGGGCACCTTGTTCAGAGTATTTCTGAAAAATGACTGTAACTCCTGTTAATACATAAAAATATAATTAACTTTTCTGCACATATGAGCACACAATTGTGTAGGTGCTGTTTTGTATTGCACAAATAAAGGACTATCTATTTATCTTTGCAGTTTAAATTTCTGACTTGAAGGCACAGAAAAATCTCAGTGTTAATATTGAGGCATATACTGTAGTGTATATGGGGAAATGTTTTAATATATGTATATTTAAGTGATCATTTTACGTTATAAGCATTAAATTTGTACAGGTGATTTTGATGTATATGTTTTAATTTAGGGTTTTTTATTTCTCGCATATTTTCAGAACACTTCTGATGAAGCTTGACAGTTGTTTTGACAACCATAAAAAAGAGTTGATGGAAGTAACAGAGGAAGATGCAATCATTTGATGTATTTATGGAACATTTACACACTACATCAAAAAGAATTGGTAAACCTTCTGAATCAGAGCTATATATTATACAGTAGAGGAGAAAATAACATTATAGTGTTGCCATATTGCCTTTTTGGGATAAACTGATTATTATTATTATCATTATTATTGTTTGTTTCCCTTAAAGTCCACCTTTTAAAGCTGGACTAAGCAGGTTTTGAAATTTGATAAAAACTGGTGGCACAGTTTGAAAAACTTGTTAAACTGTTTATAGCATGAATGTTATAACTGTTTAAAGTTAAAATTAAAAGTAAGCAACTTCTGGCAGTACATCCTGTACATACTGTACATCCTCCCAAAACCTAGAGAAATGGATGTAAAGTTAATATTTCAACTGGCTTGGTTTGTGCCTTGCAATGGAGTTGAGTCTCACTCAGGGTTGTTTAATGCTATTTTTATACCCTTTTTCTTTGTGATTGTAATGAGTAGAATAAACAAAATGGGGAACAAACACAGAGTATCAGCATGATATCTCACTGTTCCAGAGTTTGAATTGCAGACCAGGGCACTCTCTCTCTCTCCTGGGATGTGTTTCTCGATGCAGAACAGATGAGAGCTAATACATTCCCTTTTGTAACCACAGAGAGAATAATTATAAAAGAGAAATATGGTACAAAAAGAGATACAGTATATACTTTGCTTTAAAAGATAACATTCATACCCAATAATATAATATATAATCATATATACATACATATTCTATCTATCTATCTATCTATCTATCTATCTATCTATCTATCTATCTATCTATCTATCTTCAGGCCAAAGAGAAGCCAAGAGACATCACAGCCAAGTGGGGGGAATGCTGACAACCAGATCTCCCATCCGGCAGGAATGTCGACGACATGAAGGCGTGTCTGACTTTGTGCTGGACCCTCGTCATTATAACCACTCACATATTTACATATTCATTGAATTCTTGTCAGATATGGGCAACTACCAGACATAGCATTCTTGTCAGACATGGGGACAGGCTGTTTATTTCTGGACTAAACCCAAATAACTTTTTTGCCTGTTCTCATCATTTATAGCAAATGGTGTTTTTAACCATATTGGTCAAGCAGACATCATCACTTTTAAAATAGCCTGCTTGTGTGTCTTTCATATATTTCCTGCCCATCTCTCTAACCAGCCTTCCAGTTGTCATTTGTCCACCTCTCTGCCAGTCTCTCTCTTTCAGCTGAATTCCATGGCTTTGAAATATATTTCACAGATTATGCTGGCACAAAATAATTGTCTTGCTACAAGCCTTCATGTTTCATCCTTTTGTTTTTTTTATAGGTCCCAAAGGCAAAGAATAGTATTAACAAACCAAAAACTATTTGGTCCAAAGTAGATTGATTTTCTCTAAGATGGGATAGAGAAACGTATGCTTTTAATTACATAAAAGAAAAATGTTACATTCTATATGAGAGTGTAAACTTCATGGCATATGTATAGCACTATAGGCATTTTCAGTAGTGGCCTATACAACATGAGAAATGTGTTTATTGTGAAAGTATAACCAAAAAAGTATAAAACAGTTGGGTCTCATTCCAGAAACTCCCATTTAATGCAGGGAAATGGTGAAGCATTTGTCAAAGTTATATTTTACATCTTGATTACATCTTGCCTGAAAAAGGGCCCTGAGTTGCCTCGAAAGCTTGCATATTGTAATCTTTTTAGTTAGCCAATAAAAGGTGTCATTTTGCTTGGCTTTTCTTAAAGTTATATAAAAAGTGTCACAGTCTCATTTTCAGGCAGCTTTTATACAGATTTGCTCTCTAAGCTAGCCATGGTCAAAATGATAACAACTTCATGTGGTTGTCTTTTTTGTATTGAGGATGGTGTGTAATAGGTGGAGTCAATGGAATGCGGGCATGGCGTTAAATACCTGCAGGCAGACAGGATTTTCTCTGGCTGGGGAACATGAATGGATACTGTTACATAAGCATCCCATTGCTATTCACTTAAACTGGTCCCCATAAAACATTCACAATATCTGTGTTTCTGACAATATACAATCAGTATTTGAAAACTGATTATTAAAACATTTATGATTAAATGTAACTGTACATGTATAGGTGGCTAAAAAGAAAATTATCACCCTTTAAGCAAATCAAAATGAATTTTTAACAAATTACAAGTGCTCTCTGAAATTAGTCCATAAACAGAGATATGGAATCTGCCCAGACCTAGGGGGTATTTTTCGTACGTGGATTACTCGTTTAGCCGGATGTAATTGTTGATGATTTGGCCTGATCCTGGATCTGTCTGTTTTTCAAAACTCTTGCTGGAAGTGTTGTCATAGCAACACATCCTAATCCTCAAACCTGCTCGGAGCAGGTTTGTTCAGCGTAAACAAGTATTAGTTTACACACGTAATCAGTGACAGTGCGTGGAAGTCATCCAGTCATGGCTTTGCCGTCATGAATGAGGGACCAATAGATATTGTTGTGCAAATTATACGAAGAGAATTTCATATAGAGAGGGTTTTGCGCAATCAGCAAGATCCTTTATTGCTCCTGGAGGAAATTCTTTTCGAAAGATACCACTTTAGCCGAGGGGGAATATTGTACCTCAAAGATTTATTAGCACCTTATATTCGAAATCAAACTTGGCGAAGTCGGGCTCTCACAACCACACAGACAGTTGCCATTGCTTTGAGGTTTTTTACAAGCGGCACTTTTTTATATACTGTAGGCGATGTGGAAAATCTAACTAAAAGTGCAGTTTGCCAGGCAATTCATAAAGTCTGTTTGGCTCTGAAATATTTCCTTCGGGTTTTCATAGTGTTTCCTGGACACCTGCGTGTGCAAACAATAAAAGAGGCGTTTCATGCCATTGCAGGTAGGTAATACACAGGCAAAAACACCCACAGTTCCATGAAAAATCTCACAATCAGCCTAACATTCTCATTACCAAGATTTCCAAATGTGATTGGGGCACATGGGACTGATCAGAGTGGAGTTTGATCAAACATTATTTGGAAAATGTACCTCTCCTCCTGATGAATAATCAGACACAGTGTCTTCATGAAATATTTGACCTTCGTCAATATCTCGTTGGTCAGACACAGGTTCAAGGGATATGACATTCCCTGCAACTGACCCAACAAAAAAGAGGGCTATATGGAACATACCTATGGCACACATTGAGGACAAATATATGCAATGACCATCCTTTACCTGAAATGAAGTGACCACTGCATCCTGCCACTGGTTCTGAGGAGGAGCTTCCCCCTGGAATGCCCTCAGAAACAGGGCGATTGGGCATTTTGCTGGAGAGCAACTCTTTTGCAGGGGTTAGGTCTGGACCGCGTGGACCTCTACCTGTTTTTTGCCTGTCTGCCTTCTTATTAGCTTTAAAATTAATGTTTTTTATATTATATATGATTCTTTATGTCAACAGTTCTTTAAATAGTTATATGCCAATATTTACCAGTTTGAAGTATATTCTTGTACTTCACTTTAACCTGTTCCCGTGTTCTCCTTGTGCTCATGTTTGATCTGGAATTATGACATATTAAATAATAATTAATCTGACACATAGGAACGCTGATTTCAGTAAGTACAATGCACACTACTTTGCCAGCTGTCTTTTCTGGTTTGGGCTGCTTTTGCAGTGTTACCCCTTGTGCATATTAAATCTTGAAATTCTTCATGTCCTTCGAATAAAAGGTCTTGCGCCGCGTGTGTGAAAAAAAAATGCGCCCATTCTTTCGTCATTTTGTTACAGCCTATCAAAGACTTGCTGATCATGTTTTCTAGACTCAAAATATATGGGCTTTTCACTCAGTGCGGGCGCACGCATTCATCTCGTATGATTAGATCCAGCTAGACTAATCTAATACACGGCTGTGTTTGAAAAACCGACCTATCCCGGATGAGTGTCACCGGCATTAACTTATCCAAGATGAGGCACCTGATCTCGGATGATTTAAGCGATGTACAAAAAATACCCCCCGAATCTCTAAACTATGCGATTCTTCAATTCCACCTGGGGGTGCAAACATTAACTCAATGTCACACAATATAAATAATATAATAATATTAAAAAGTCTGAATTAGCATAAGCCATCTTAATTTGGGGTGCTCATAAGAAATATAATGATTTACATTTAAATTTTATACAGGCCCGTAGAGGAGTAGATCCTTAGTAAATGATCAAAAATCAAAAATAACCTCTTACTCATAATCACTGACCGTGAAATAATCTAAACCGATACCCCAAATTCTTTTGTTCTTATTTGTTATTTTTAACCTTCTGGTTGTTGCCCGTAGAGGTTTTGGACCACTAGTAAAGAATCATAAATCAAAAATAACATTGTATTTGTGACCAGCAACTTCAAAATGGCATTCAATGACTCTCCACATGCCTACTGTTTTGTTAAAAGGAGTCTTCCAATGGCGAGTGAACCACCTGAGGTCAGTTGCTGGGACATGTATACCTTCAAGTCCTTCTGATCATTTTTTCAGAAAACACTTATTGGTTTACTCTTTATCAATGCAATATTCTTCACAAAACCTGGTCTAACAACAACATAAAAATTAATTTTTTCATGGGGTCTAGAGGGCCAAAATTAGGGAGGGCGAAAGGCTTGATGTCTTACATAAATAGATATTAAGATGAGCCGAGTGATATATCATGCGTTGTGCTGGGGGGTTTCTCTTACTGGTGAGTCAGGAGACACCACACAAAAAAAATAAGTAAACTCAAAGTATTAATAAATAATTCTTATGAACCCAATAACACAATTTCTGTGGCAGGGCAAACTTTTTGTGTTGGATTTATTCAAAAGAACAGGTTGATCTACTAGAATAAGTTGGTAAAGCTTTTCTTCAAGTTCTTTGCAAATGTAATGAAATTTAGCCAGACTAATTACTATTATGATTTTTAAGGAAAATGGTCTCATCTCTATATACATCATTATGATATAATTTTTCAAATTAATTATTTCTTATTGTGCCTATTGTTCTTTTTTTTCTAATAATTTACATAGGTGTAGGTTTTCCCTGGTCTTTTGGCAGTTTTAGATAATTTACATTTGCATACTCAAATTATCACTCAGATGGAGATTTACATAGGAACAGAATGTCTATAAACAAAAAATTCTGCAAATGAAGCAGAAAAAAATATCTCTTCTGGCACCCACCTATCTAAGCAATATAAGTTTTTTTTTTTTAACTAAGTAAAAATATTTCATTTAAATAGAAAAAATATTCAATATACAAACCATTTAATATGATCTTTAAAGTTATAAGTAAATATGAGCAGCTTATAAAAACTTCATTAAAGGTGTAAGCAATTTTTGTTAAAAGTAAGTGTAAGTAAACTTATGTATTGTATATTATATGAAGTACTCTTGAAATCGAAATAGCATTGGACTGGTTTACATTATTAGAATGTGATGTTCAAAGTTCTGAGTAAATGTGACTGAGTGGTAATAAATAACACTGTGAATACATAATATAGATTGCTATTAAGTTGAGTAAATGTTGTCCATTTGTTGCTACCAAACTTGCTAACTATACTGCTATGGGGGATCACCACTTACTGTAAGTGTCTTGAAAAATCAACAGTAAAAATATTACACCTCCTCCGTACCACGAGGGGGTGACCGCCCTGGTGGCTATGGGGACCACGGGAAAGGAGCATGGAAGCTCAACCCTATAGGGGCCCATGGTCACTACCAGGGGGCGCCCAGATGCCTGAGGAGCCCTGGCCCTCAGCACTTCTGCCACACCCAGAAGTGCTGGGAGGAAGAAGACCAGGGAAAACCCGGAGTGCTTCTGGGCACACAGCCGGCACTTCCGCCACACCAAGGAGTGCCTACAGGAGCTCATTGGGAGGCACCTGTAGCACATCCGGGTTAAGATAAAAGGGGCTGCCTCACTCCATTTGATGGCTGGAGTCGGGTGTAAGAAGGACAGAGCTTGGAGGAGAGGAGTGGAGGCAGACCAGAAAAAGAGAGAGAGAGGCATTGTGACAGAGGCCAGAACTGTGGGTGATTAGTACAGGAGTACTTGGTTGTGTGCATCACTGTAAATAGTATGTATAATAGACGTGTATTGGTTATTGAAACCAACGGTGTCTGCCTGTCTGTGTCCGGTCCAGTTTCCACACAGGATATGGTCACCTGGGGCCTCATGTATAAATGGCGCGTACGCACAAAAACGTTGTGTACGCCTGTTTCCACGCTCACATCGCGATGTATAAAAACTAAACTTGGCATAAAGCCACGCACATTTTCATGCTAGCTCAAACCCTGGTGTACGCAAGTTCTCCGCTCGGCAAACAGGCAGCACCCAGCGTCAAAGCAGTGCTTTTGTTCCAGTGTGGTTTCCCTTTCTTTTTTAGATCCACATTCCAGACGCGGCTTTATCAAATACACTGAAATTAACCGCATATTGTTTATTAGTTTAAGGCATCTGATTGTAATTAACCTGTAACAATATAATGGTATTGGTCCATGGAATGGCCAAACTATTCCAAATATCATAGCTGCTTTAGCGTTGTTCCCCTCAATGCACAACTCAGAGTATTTATCCCACCGTATCTGAGTGTGAAATCACAGCCCTACAGCAGCTGATCGGAAAGAGAATTATCGGGATACAGCATCAAGCACACGCTGCCTCAGCCATGCTACCTATTTGAACTGCTCCCATATGCCAAATGCTTCAGAGCCTTTCCTGTAGGGACCTCGCGGTTCAGAAACAGTTTCACCCCAATAACTATAAATGCACTCAATCAGTCCATTAAGTGTTCCTTCTAGAACTGTTTGTACTTATAAGTACAATTACCTCACTGTAAACTTGCGATACAGTATAAAGCGTGTATTTACATATGATGACAATATCATTTTTAAGATGAAATGCAGCAAAATGTTTATTACATTATACAGATAAAATTTTAACATCATTTAAATAATTTATATTGTTAATAATTAAACATGTGAGGACGCGGGGTCGCAGCACTAGCAACGAGCTGCTGCCCCGTTCAGGGATTGTTCCTGCCTCATGCTGTATGCTTGCTGGGGCTGGCGTGACATTGGATGGATAGATGGATAGAATAATTAAACAGGTACTATGAAGATATTTCAATGTTCCTTAAAAGTTTTGAAGTATCGGTGTTCTAACCTTAGATGGCTTGACATCTATTACAGAGCTGATTGTGTGGCGATTGGGAACTTTGAGAAAGAAATGGAAGGACAGGAATTGGGGGTTAATACATTTGAAGGAGACAGTACTGCTGCAGTAAATTACTTTATCGAAGGTCGCGCACAGAGCAGCAAGCATCTTGCGGGAGGCAAGAACAATCTCTGGATGGGGCAGCAGTTCGTCACTATCACTGCGCCACTGTGTTCCCATGTTTAATACATGCTTTAATTGATATGATATGAATACTGAAATGATATCAGGTATACATCTCAGTATTTCAATTATTCAGAGAGCTGTAATATCATGAATGTAATGGATTCTATGTCCTGTTGGAGAAAGAGAAAGCCTGTTTAAGTAGCACGTAGTGATTCACACACATAGAGCACATTAAAGAACACATACAATACAAAGCACTTAACATGCTACTTTAGTTTCAATGGTATTTGAGAAACTAGAAAATTAAACGATTTTAAGATGAAGTTTATGATGTTCTACTTTAATGACAAAATGAGCTACGTGATTAAAGTGGGCATTTTGAGATTAAAGTTGACATTTGGAACTTTTCTTCCCCACTGTGTGCCTATTTTTTTCTTTTCTTTGTACCCTAATAAGTTTCCATATGACACTCAGACAGTGGCTACAAGTTGTCTTTTCACGGCAACTTTGAAATCTGACAACTTCTTTTTTATTTTGGGCACTGTGCGACATTGTGAACTTGAACTTTTGAGTTTCTCCGACACTCTATGTCACTCGATCAACTTCCTTTTGTTGATTATATCACTGTTTAAACCAACAAATAGTACGTTTTTCCTTGCCTCCATTTGGTATCCGCTGAAATTCTTCTATTTTCCCCAATGCTTTTGCCATTGCCTTTTCACAGAACACTGAGCTTAAGGCATAAAGAGGCATAATTCTGGGAGGAGACAGGGTGAGACAGCAGGCGCGTGCACAAACGTTACTTTTCACGCTGACCGGGTTTTATGTAGCGGAAGAAAGTGGAAGTTGGCATACGCACAGATTTATGCATCTGCATTTTTTTGTGCGTGCACACATTTTCGCTTTTGTCCGTACGCCATGTTTTAGTGTGAATTCTATGCACAGCATTATGCATGAGGCCCCTAGTGTTGATGTGCTCTGCCTACAATAACAAAACAAATCTTCACTTTAAAGGACAGACATGATGCAATTAAAGTGCAGTTAGTGGTTACAACTGCCGACTTATAATCCAGAGGTCATGAGTTCAAAACCAGCTCCCCCAAAATTTACTGTTTTGAGTAGTGAGCTGCTCTTATTGTTAATATTATACAATTAAAACATACATTTTATTTGTGTCTGTAACAGCCGGTGTAAATTCATAGTACTTGTAAAAGTTAGTGGTTCTTTTTTCACTTTTATTCTCTCAGTCACGATCACGATACAACACCTCTCTGTACTATTCTTTTCTCTGCATGTCCTGGAGTACAAAAGAAACACCCCCATGCCCCAAAATGTAGAGGCTGCACGGGCAAGATCGAAAAAAACAATGCGGTCACTGATTACAAGCGCAAAAAGGCATGCGAATAAATATGAAGAATATGAATAATGTTGCATCAGTGCCATAGTGTTTTCTGAAATGTACTATACAGGTCATAAAATGAGTTATTCCAAATATCATATATACCTATGACTCTGTTGTTTTGTCAGTGTGGCTTTGACATCATGGACCATAAGGTGCATACTAATTCAGTGTGAGCAGGAACACTCAAAAAAACTAAATAAAAAAAATCAAGTGACAATGAGATACGAAGAAGGCAGATTCACCAGCATTTGTGTGTCAGCTTTTATCACTCCAGATCAGAGAATTTTCAGTTTGATTATCTCAAAACACCACTCACATCTACAGTTATTCCCAGTTTCAGATAAAAAGTTACCGCATCAGATCTATGTGGGGGGATGGGTGTTGTATCGTGATCGTGACTGAGAGAATAAAAGTGAAAAAAAACACTAACTTTTACAAGTACTATAAATGTACACCAGCTGTTACAGACACAAATCAAATGAATGTTTTTATTGTATAATATTAACAATAAGAGCAGCTCACTACTCAAATTTGTGGGGGAGCTGGTTTTGAACTCACGACCTCTGTATTATAAATCGGCAGTTCTAACCGCTGCACCAAGGAAGCTGTCGTATTGTATTTGCACCTTTTGTGAAAGTGTTTATTTGATATTTGGCCATCAGCCTTCATACTTTATACAGTTCATGTCTACATTTTGTCATTTATTACTAAAACATGAAAAACGTTTCTGTTTTAATGATGTGTTTACACAGATTGTTGTAGACACAAAACACACATCAAATTATTTCCCCTTACAATTCTGGGTAGCTCACTCCCTGATAATCAATCAAGGCAGGAATTGGGAGAACTTCTTGCTCGTTCTGAGGCAGTGGGATGGTATAGCAGGCTGCTTGCTGCTTGGGCTTATCGACACATTTAGAAGACAAAAGACACTGAAGGAGAGGTGCGAAGGGATTTAAGGTGGGCCGGATTTATGAGTTTTTTTGTTGGCTCTGGTAATTCTAGTGTTAATGAGCTGTATCACTGACTGGTTTGGGAAATGCAATGTATATAACTGCAAGTCCCAATGAAAAAAATCAATGGGTTCACTCTCCCTTGCATCCAAGACATACTTCAGAAATGCTGCATCTGCAGGGCTTCCAACACTGTAAAGGACCTGTCTTAGCCCTCTCTTAGAATCTGTGTCCTGGCTGCCATCTGGTAGAAAGGACTGTGTAACAGCTTAAGGTTATGGGCTATGAGGTTTCTCAACACCAAAATGTCTAGTTTGCACTATAGTTATGTTTGTATTAGTATGTGTCAATACATTGCCATGCCAGATTTCACTTGTGCAGTTTATATTTAATCCTAACTAGCCAACCCGCTGCGTAACATACGCCGCATAATTATGTACTGATGGGTGAACACTTGCTGAACGACACAGTTGTCCAAATGGGGTGGGTTTGTGGATACCACTGTGAGTGAATGAAAAGATGGACCTCTGGAGAGAGCAACATACAATTGTCCGTGACTGAAAGCGGGATCGTCTGTGACGATGGAGGCCACGCTGGTGAAAGTTACTTCGTCGGTAGGGATAAATTTCAGCACTTGTTCATTAAGGTGTAGCGAGTCTTCGTTGTTGACGCTTAATATAGCTTGCGTACTGAGTTGTTCCGGAGTCACAGTTGAGAAACACTTTTTTAATGTCTTTTAAGCACAGGGAAAAAAATTAACATGTGAAACATCCATAATGTAATAAGCCACCAAGAAAAGTAACATTGCAACAATGCACGCTACGATCCGATCGCTGTAAACAGAAGTGAAAACAAAATCGAGGCCGGTGCATTCTTTAACTGCCTTGTAGCGCAGTGGTAGTGTTGCTGTTTTGCAGTAAGGAGACTTTGGAAGATTTTTGGTTTGCTTCCCGGTTTCTCCCTGTGAGGATAGCGCTTTGAATACTGAAAACACCGGTATATCAATGTAATGAAGTATTATTATTCTTATGCGTCCAGCGCTCTCTCTCTCTCACGCGCCTGTATGCGTGTGTGTGTCGCTCGCTCTCTCTCGCTCGCTGCACATGTTCCTGCAGGCATATCAGTAAGTGAACGAAAAGATGGAACTCTGGAGAGAGCAACATACAGCTGTCCGTGACTGAAAACTGGTTTTGGCAGATACATGCACATCTTTTTGAAAGTTTGGCCCTGTGCCTTATCAATTGTCATCGCAAAGGCAAATCTAACAGGAAATTGTCTTCGTGTTAAAGTAAAAGGCAAATTATCCGCGACAAACAAACTGTTTTACACGCTGCATACCAACCCGCGGCGTAGTATGCGCCGCATAATCACGCCGCTTTTTTAATGTTTTTTAAACAGAGGGAAAAAATGAACATTTGCAAAATCCGTAACGCCGCTTTCAGTAAGTACAATGCACACGCGTTTAATTTGTCAGCCACTTTTTGCCAGCTGTCTTTTCTGGTTTGGGCTGCTTTTGCAGTGTTACCGCTTGTGCATATTAAATCTTGAAATCCTTCGAGTAACTAATTAACTAACTAACACCCACCCACCCAGCTTGTGAGAAAAAAATGTGCCCGTTCTTTCATCATTTTGTTGCAGCCTATCAAAGACTTGCTGATCATGTTTTCTAGACTCAATATACAGTGGAACCGAAGCAATTTCCCCTATAGGATTGTATGTAAATACAATTAATCCATTCCAGACCGTACGAACTGTATGTAAATATATTTTTTTAAAGATTTTTAAGCACAAATATATAGCTAATTATTACACCATAGAATGCACAGTGTAATAGTGATCTCTCTCTCTCAGCAGCACGCGAGCCTCCCCACCCCCCCCCTCTCTCTCTCTCTCAGCAGCACGTGAGCCTCCCCAGCCCCCCTCTCTCTCTCTCTCTCTCAGCAGCACGCGAGCCTCCCAGCCCCCCCCCCCTCTCTCTCAGCAGCACGCGAGCCCACTCCCCCTCTCTCTCTCAGCAGCACGTGAGCCCCTCCCCCTCTCTCTCTCAGCAGCACACGAGCCTCCCCAGCCCCCCATTCTCTCTCTCTCTCTCTCAGCAGCACGCGAGCTTCCCTCCCCCTCTCTCAGCAGCACGCGAGCCTCCCCAGCTCCCCACTCCCCCTCTCTCTCTCAGCAGCACGCGAGCCCCCTCCCCCTCTCTCTCTCAGCAGCACACGAGCCCCCTCCCCCTCTGTCTCTCAGAAGCACGGGAGCCTGTCGCTACCCGATCTGCGGTGCCTACCCGATTTGCGCGCGCATGCGCATGCATGCGCAGAGCTTAACTAGTACAACCCTGCACGATCTGCGTTTTTTTTACTTTGCGACACGAGTCCCCATCTGATTTGTCTCGCGCACGCGCTCTCTGCTTAATTAAAATTAATTTCACGACGCTGCCCTATTTGTTCTGCGCATGTCGAATGTTTTACGACACACGAGAAAAAAAGTTACCACGGGATTTTAATTTCTCGGTCTGCATTAACAAATAGAACTTCTGCCATTCAAGTGAGAAGGAGAAAGAAGAACGCTGTAAAGAATAGGAGCATATTGAATTTTTCTCCTGGCAGAAGAATATTTTTCACTTCTTGAAAAAATGAAGACTTTTCAGTTTTACAACGACTTGAAAGAATATCTTTTACGGGAAGAATTTAGCAACAATTTAATGGTCAGAGAGCGAAGTGAAATACGACGTGTGTCCGTGAATTTTATGATTAAAGGTACTGTATGTAATGTTTATTGAATGCTTTTCAATTTTTGAGAATACAGTATATACTGTAATATAATCTAGATATATTTAGGATTATCTGACGTTTTGTTTAATAATTGGAATATTACAAAATTTACCGTTTTAAATAGGCTGGTGATTTCAATGAACGCGCATGAATGTTTTGAAATATGCAAAACTTTTAATAAATTGTGTTATTAAAAAAACTGCTCAGGTGGACTTTCCTGTTGTTTACTGATTTACACTTGATTAACACTAGAATTACCAGAGTCTACGAAAAAACTCGTAGATCCAGCCCACCTTAAAACCGTTCTCACCTCTCTTTTGTCTTCTAAATGTGCCGATTAAGAGGAGCAGTGAGCAGCCGGCTATTCCATCCCCCACCGTCGCAGAACGTTCACTAAGTTTTCCCAGCTCATGGCTTGTTTGATTACCTGGGAGTGACTGAACTGCTGGAGTTTTAGAATAGAAATAATAGATCGCTATTTGGAATACATGCATTTCATGCGTGTTCCGTTTCTACAGTAATCTGTGTAAACACATTGCTACAACAGAAACTTTTTCATATTTTAGTAATAAATGTTACAAAATGTAGGCATAAACTATAGAATGTGTAAAGCCCGAGTTCCTAAGATCAAATAAACACTTCCACAAAAGCTTCACACACCATATAACAGCTTCCGTGGCGTAGCGCGCTAAGATTTGCCTCTCAGACCAAGTAGCTTTTCTCTGCCTCACAAACATGAGTTCAATTCCCCGCTGGGGATAAAGTGTTACTTCTTTTTTTTCTTTTTAACCTCAAACGGGCATAAAATTTGTAAATTGGTATGCACTGTCAGTTAATGAGATCGTTATATTTTCATGTGGGATGCTCCTTTTAAAATATTTTTTTAACAATTGAGACTGCAATTAACATGAACAACTGTCCTTAAAACTTATTTTTTTCAAGATCCATAACACACAGACAGACAGAGCACTGCGTAATACAGAGACAGACAGGCAGAGATATACAAACAAACAGGGAAGGCACATGTACTGAAAGAAAAAAAAATCAACATGCCCCTCCCCCGATCTGGCTCTTTAAATAACAGCGCAAGTACAGACGCAAACCAAGTGTAATCAAGAGTCCTGGTTCGATCCCCACTCACTCCTATATTTGCCGTTTTCAGTAGTAAGCTGCTCTTTTTGTTAATATTATACAGTACACACATGCACTTGATTTGTGTCTGTACTTGCGCTGTTACTTGGAGAGTCAGATCGGGGGAGGGGTGATGTTAGAGCGGGTGAGCTTATTCAGTGCTGCAGAAACAACGCACATGTTGATTTTTTTTTCTTTCAGTACATGTGCCTTCCCTGTTTATTTGTATATCTCTGCCTGTCTGTCTCTGTATTACGCAGTGATCTGTCTTTCTGTGTGTTATGGATCTTGAAAAAATAAGCTTCTGATCTGACTCAAACAGCGCCAGTATAACTTCACACCCAACCTGACGCTGTTCGTTTTCAAATAATATTGCATTACTTCGACGATGTTTTCTGATTGGTACTATTTGCGTCATAAAATGATTTCTTCAAAACGTCACATATATTTGTCTCTTTCTTTTTTTAAAATGTGCGTTGTAGCACTCAGCAACTGGCCACCTGCATGTTCTTGCACACACTAAATCAGACAGCGCTATATGCAATCATCAGATTCAAATGTTAACAGTTATATAGCACAGAATGGAAATCAGCAGTTCTTAGCATTCCACCTACTGTAACTTGCTTTCTTTTTTCTTCAGTTATAGTCTTGAATAAAAGTGCACTTGTTTTGTTATACTTTTACATCAACATATGTTCCTGTGTTTGAGCTACATGGGCATGCTCAAAAAATACACGTATAATGCCACGAAAAGTGCATGCAGACACTTCAGTTCGCAAGCATTGGTACGACAATGCAGTCACAAGTACACTGCAGAGCATTATCGCGTCTTTATGTGAAAACAGCAGTGTCCGATGGGGAGTGTCTGATGATTGCATATAGCGCTGAAGTTACTGCTCTTTACTATGCTTTCCTCTGCATGTCCTGGAATACAAAAGAAACAGCATACAGCAACACGTGGGGACTGGCAATACTGGGGGAAAAAAACACGCGGTCGTATGTATCGTGATACACTGCAGAACTATAGCGCGTCTTTATGTAAAAACAGCAGTGTCAGGTGGGGGGCGGTAGGGATGGATCCTGAACGCGACTGAGACAATGAAAAGTGAATTTAAAAAAAATAAAGCTAACCTTTATAAATACCATAAATTACACCGGCTGTTACAGACTGAAATCAAATGTATCATTTTATTCTAAAATAGTGAAAATAAGAACACTTCTCAAATGGGAGTTGTGCAGGATCGAACTCATGACCTTCTGATTCCCAGTCAGCGACTATTACGCCACGGAAGCAGTGATAGTTAAGTCATGTCAATGTCTCACACTAAGACGTTTTTTTTTTGGCGGTGGCTTTTTTTTGTACCTTTTGTGAAAGTGTTTCTTTGATATTTGGACTTCAGGCTTCATACATTATATAGTTTATGCCTACATTTTGTCATTTGCTACTAGAATATTGTAAACCGTTTCTGTTTTAACAATGTGTTTACACAGATTACTGTAGAAATGCAACACATATGAAATGCGTGTGTTCCAAATAACAATCTTATTATTTCTACTCTAAAACTCCACTTCACTCCCAGATAATCAATCAAGGCAAGAGCTGGGAAAAGCTTGTTTACGTTCTAAGTCATTGGGGGGATGGAATAGCCGGCTGCTGGCAGCTTGTCTTTATCAGTACATTTAGATGACAAAAGACGCTGGCGGAGAGGTGAGAAATGTTTTAAGAAGCGATTTAAGGTGGGCCGGATCTACGAGTTTTTTCGTAGGCTCTGGTAATTCTAGTGTTAATGGATTAGTAGGTTTTCTCTTTTTGGGAATATGAAAATCTGAACTGCCTAGATGTATCTCAGATCAGGTGTCTAAATTTTACAATTCTTTTAAAGAATGAAGTAAATTGGTATCCACTAACGAATGTTAAAATGTGTTTTTTCTCATGCAACTCCCCAACATTAGACCACAATATTTTAGTCTGTGTGTGAATCCTCGCAATCCCAGTAACTGTTGTGTTTTTCTCATTGTATGAGTTTCAATAGAAACAAAGCCAGGCTGTTTCATTTGCAAAGTAAAGCACACATTCTTAGGGGTATTATGCTTTGTTACTGGGTAATTGGTGTATGCCTTCACTTATAATGTGATGTGGTCATATTTCAGTTACATGCAAGCAACTTTTGTATTCTGTTCTTTCTTAATTTTGGATAGTCCATCATCCATGCCCTGGCTGCTCTACAGGGTGTATCAGGACAGGAGGCAGAAGACTTATTTCTTGGTGGCCCAGAATACAGTATCAGGTAAAAGTCAAGTCTAGGAATGTTTGAAGTAAGTGTTTAAATATTTCTTGTTTATTATTTTTATATTTTACTTGCCTTAGTGAAGTGGAAGAATTTAACTGAAAGATAGGGCAGCAATTAAAGAAGGAGGGAATGCTGTGATATCTGTTAGAATGGAAGATGATGCTACTGCCCAGTGCTTCCAGAATCCTTCATTTGAGTCTTGGGTCTGAATCTACTGCGTCATTGCCAAGTATTCTGGGGTAATGTATCTTGTTTTGTTTACATGTTGTTTTTCTCCATATTCCAAGCTCATTTACTTGACCTTAGCTTTAATAAACTGGATGGCTGTCTCCTTCACGATTTGATTTTAAAGTACTATACTATTCATTACATAAAAAGCTCTGAACAGTTTAGTCGCTTCCTGTATTTGGTACTGTCTCTCCCCCATCACTCCTCAGTGTAATCTTTAATGCACAACCATTAATTTGCTTATGAAAGAACTGGTGAAGCAGCTTGCACATGTACACCAAAAATATAGAATGCCGGCTATAAATGAAAAACCTTTCAAAATACTTTTAAAACTCCATTTTTAAACTTCACCTCTGCTTAATTCCCATTTCTATCAGTTTATGATTTACTTCTGGTTTATGAATGGAACTGCATACACTTTGAAAGATTTACACCAGATAATAACAATTGTTTTTTTTTGCTGTTTTTCTTTTTTTTGTCCAGTGATGCCCTTTGCCATGCACCCTGGTCAAGTCTCGTGCAACTGACTGTGGTGCTGAAGAGAGAAGATTTCTGAAGACCCTCTTGAAATGGAGCTGCAATTGGATTAACACCACAACAGTATGCTTGCTGAGAATGTGCACAGGGGCCTGGGGAGGCTGTGACCTTGTGACCCTGAGACATTGTTTTGTCAAGCATCCTGACCAACTTGACCTTTTTGTGTTCTTCAACAGGGCCATCTGACCATCAGATATATTTAAGGAGAAGGACCTTTCAATTTTCCTCTTGTGTACTTTTTAATTGTATATATATTTTTTCGTTTTGATAAAGTTATATATATTTGTTAAGCAGTTTAGCAGTTTGGGCTTTATTAGTATTAAAATATGTTAGAAGTTATTTGTGGAATAATTTTAATAATCAAAATAGCAAAACAATGTAACTTTAAATTTTCTGTGCTCTGGGTAAAATATGTTAAAGCTATGTGGTGATTTTTTTTACTTCTTTGGGTTTTTTTGTACATTTGACAAATGTTTTTTTTAGGTGCATTGCTCTCACATTGTTCACTTTTGCTGTTCTCATAACATTTATTCAATAAAATTTGCATGAAAAGTGTGTTTCCTTTTTCATTATTCAGTTATTAACTCACATTTAAGACACTATATGGGTGAATAAAAGCCATTTAAATTTGAGTACAAGACGAGCAATAGTATCACAGAAGATGGTGCTGGGGTTGTGCTTTATGTGGGTTAGACATGAAATGAAGATTTCTTTTTCTTTAAAAAGACTGTTTATGCAATCCACTAGTATCACCGCAACAAAATTTTGTAAACCATGATGCCCTATGACATGTGTATTTCATTAATAATATGTAAAGTTATTTTTAAAGAGTTTTTCCAGGGATGAAAAGTGCATCAACAGTTCATTTTTACATATATACACACTTATTTTGACTAACTGCATGAAAGCCTGGTACAACAGCTGCACCAAACCTGCCAAAAAAGCCCTGTAGTGGATCATAAAAACATCACAAGACGTTCAATGGAACTGAACTGCCATCACTTGATCAGCGATACAAGATTCCCTGTGTAAGAAGGGCTAAAAACATCATCAAGGAGAACACTCATCTTGGACAGAACTTGTCTGAGCTTCTCCCATCTGGCAGGCATTTCAGATATATAAATGCAAAGAATTATTATTATTATCAATCTGTATGCTACAAATGGACAAAAAAAAAAAAAACTTTTTTCCAACTGCTATAAACTTATTGAACTCGTATATCTCCTCAATCTGAAATCGTTTTTATTGATCATGTACAATTAATGTAGGTAGTGTAGGTAATCTATACTGCTGTGCATTTATGCAATAATAATCCATCCTGGTTACTTTAACATTATATATGGCATCTTGCCAATATTTTGAACATATTTTGTATGATTACTCAGTTTTTAGTTCATACTTTATTTATTTATTGTATTATTATATATCTGAACTATTTGACATTGGAATTTAAATGCAACATGAAGTTGACACAAGTAATTTCGTTGCGTTACTCAATGTCAATAAAGTACTTGAATACATCTATTTTTAAAACTGTCATTTATTTTTTATATGTAGACTATAATAACATATACAATGGTTAAATACTTCTTTGTACAATGGGAACTGAAAAAAGAAGTGCTATGCAAACTAAACGAAGCGATCTCAGTGATAAACAATTAACGTGTATAATGAGGAGTATGACAAGCTTAATTCAGCCGTGAAAACAGAACGTACAATGAATATTTAATAATATTATCATTATGGTGAACTACTACGGCATTTAAACGAAAATACTGTACTGCCCGTTGTGTATCGACATGCGCAGTTGAGAGCGATCCGTGCCGTAAAGCGAAATGTTTAGTATATATTTTTTTTTATTATTAAGCGCATGCGGAGTGTGTTATTGCATACGTATTGAACGAAAACATCATCGCTCACTTTACGGTGCTGCCCAATCTGTTTAACGCATGCGTGAACACTTTACGGCATGCTAGGCTTTCAATACGCCTGCGCGCGCAAATCTGGTAGGCACGCAGATTGGGTAGCGACAGAGCCCTCTCTCTCTCTGTAACATTGCAGCAGTTGTATGAACACTTTTTTTTAAAATGAGTTTTAAGCACAGGGGGAAAAAAAGGAACATTTCAACAAATCCAAACTTTATTTAAAAGCCAACCAAGATAGTAACATTGCAGGAGTTCACCATTTTTAATCAGGCGACTGAGAGTAGTGGAGTCAGGCACAGAGAAGGTCAGCTGCTGAGAAAGCGTCTCGACTGTTGCAGGGCGGTGAAGCAGGTGAGACGCTAATGAAAAAGAGGCACAGGGCTTATTGGTTTTTAAAGACTGCTTCCTTCATTGTGTTTTAACCTCAGTTTTAAAGGATTGCACGTCTCTCTCTGTCGCGTTGCCTGTGTGTGTCCCTCTGTCTCCCTGTTGCGCTGCCTGTGTGTGTGTGGCTCTCTCTCTCGGCTGCCTGTGTTTGCCTCTGTCTCTCTCTGGCGCTGCCTCTGTGTGAACCAAGGTTCCACTGAGGTTGACTAATGAAAAGTCAACATGGCTCAGAGGTCCATGTGCACTGTTGCACAGACGAACATAAATGACGTTGTTTTTTCTGAGGCGTCGCGTCCGAGGTGGTGGGTGTGGCTCTGCGAGTTGTCGTCGTATCCAATGGTCATAGAGTTGGTGGGCATGGCTCCTTCCTACTTGTCGGCGGCTTAGTGAATCCACGCCCCTTCCTGCGTGCTTTCATGGGTGTCTTGTTTTGGTGTACGTGCTTTCATGGGTGTCTTCCCCTTCTGGCGTCGACTTTGTGAATTATATATATAGATAATGGATTGCCTTGTTTTCCAGTATGGGTAACCCCTGTGCGTTTATGCACACATTTTATCTATATATAACCTCTTTTTTTGTATATTGTACCATGGTTCTGGGGATTTATGGTATTTATGGTGTAACAATAAAGATTAATAACAGTAACAAGTATGGTAAAAAATGGTGCCAATGTCATATCTTAAAATGTACAATTGATTGCTCTTTGTCTTGGATTGGGTGTGACAGCTGAAAACTCAGCACAACTCAGTTCCTGTCAGTGAATAACATGGAGATGATCTTGTATGCCAAGGAAAGAGTTGAGCAATTGGAAAACTGTTGCCTTGTTTGACAAATTCTGAATTATGAATCTCGAATGTCTGATGGCAATAATATAGGATGCTGCTGATGGTGTAATAATTTCTGAGATATACATTGGATTTTTTCACAAAGTAAGTGAACATTTCTATGCTACAGGACAGTGTCTTTGTGACACCAGTATACACAGGATAATGGTCCATGCCTAACAATCCTTTCAGTATACATGTTTGTGATTTGGAATACATTATATATACTTTTATTAATAGTTTTGTTGTTATTGTATTGCCATTTGTTTTTTGCAGATGCCTCCATTTTGTATAGTTGGACCTGGGCATAGCCCATGGTTGTTGTGGTCACATACCCATTTGCCAAATTGTATTAGTGTCTCTTTCTTATAAAAGATGACCGTAGACTATTAGTTGAATTCTAGTTGTGGGATCATTTTCTTGTTATGGAAACAGAGTTCTAGTTTTGGCAACAAACTTTGACTTGGGCATTTTTTATTTTTGTTTTGTTTTTTTGATCAGCACAATTCTGTCTTCCTAGATTCAAAGCCATGCAAATCTAATGATCATTGTTTTGTCTTTTCCCATGGCTATTTTCATTTCCCTGTCATTTTTTTACATGTTATCCTTTAAAGGAGAAGCCTTCCACCATTGACACAACTACAAATCCTGGAATGGTTTCTGGAATATGAAGAAGTTAATTCACCTTGAACAGTAATATTTAGGAGTGATCCACCACTAGTTAATTTGCAACAGCTATAGGGCTTATGAGACAAGGGCCACACTTTGGCCTCTTGTTGAGGCCATAATTTGATGAATTTAGATTGTTTTGAGGGTAAATGTGGGCAAAGATGCTGCTGATGTAGATCTACATACCTAAAAAGAAGCCAATCAGTCTAATTCATATTGTTTATTGGTTTTAAACTTATGTGCACCTCATAAGCTTCTGTTAATGCCATGGCTCTCTTCTGCAAGATACAGAAACAAAACACCGGTCAAAAACATAAAAGTATTACTCAAACATGCTAAGGTTTACAGGCACACACTCAGCTTTCTGAACCATGTGAATCTCAAACTGATACCGCTGGCATTGTTTTTTCAGTTAAAACATCCAGTACAGGGAAACAGAGGCAAAAATAAAAGTTATTTCATTAATTTACATTCCAAATTATGTCATTTATGTTCCTAAGCCAGAAACTGCTGGAACAAGACAATCAAATGGGCAATTACACAGCTGAGGTATTACCTCTTGGGCTGCGAGTTCACCCTTGTTATGGATCATGCATCTTTACAGTGGATGACCCTACACAAAGAGTTGAATCTGCGGGTCACCAAATGGTTTCTTGACCTACTGCCATATAAGTTTTCACTTGTTCATTCATGAAGCTCTCTATATTCCAATACCGATGCACTTTCTCAGGTTCACGACCTCTCGGTCAGGAATGCCCAACCCTTAGGGTCTGGGATGGTAGGGGGCCTTGTCACACATGTGTGCATAGGAGGCAGCTAAAGGGTCTGACCCATGCCAGACCAGGGGGTGGCGGAATGCATTAACTCTTTTTCTCACTTCTCTGCACACCAGTTATGGGAAATCCTTCCTGGCCCTGATGACGCCACTTCCTGTTCCAGGCCCACTGATGATATTACTTCCGGTTCCGACCCTACTGATGATGTCACTTCCGGTTCCCCGGGCCCAATGACATCACTTCCAGTTCCAATCCCAGGGATGACGTCACTTCTTTGTGCCAACAAGACAGTTCAGTTGGGGACTTGAGCCTGTACTGCTCTGTACCAAAAACTTATCCATTGCAGCCTGGAACAATATAAGGGTGGCTGCCTCAAACCTATTTTTTGTGTGGCTCTTTGTCGTACTTATGACACCCAAGTGGGGGGAAAACTGGATAAAAGCCTATAAAGATATGGTGAGATTGTGCAGGCTTTGAACAATGAAAGGGGTGAGATTTGAACCTGGTCTACTTGCAGTGCCTTTTGTCTTAAAATTGATCAACTGTCTTCCATTAAATCTTTTGGGAACTGCATGTACTATTTACCTAGTATTAATTGTATAGACAGTTGTGGGCATTATCCTGTTGGCATCAGATTTCTTAGCATACAGGAGCTCCGCAGCCCATCTTACTTTGTACTTGACCTATCTGAACTTGTTCAAGGTTTAACAGGAGCTATACAGAATGTATTAATATCAATTATATTTTAAGACAGCTAATCACATTCACAGTCCCCTGTTGTGATTTTGCAAAATATATTTCAAGCCACTTTCAAGTTGCCTGCTTTGATGAATGAATAATGTTGAATGGATTCCATTTTGGGGTGAAGCTAAAATCATGAAAGTATGAAATATCAAGATAGCACTTTGTGGTTCATCAAGTAGCACTTGTCTTTCCTTGGTGTCTCAGTGGTCTTCATATACTCTCTGATAGAGTGGCCACTAGCAGTTAAGAAATCATTCCCTATGGCTGGAAGGTAGCCAAAAAATTATTCAATTTTGTTTAACATTTAAAGAGGCTCTTTGTAAAATTACCACTACAGGAGGTGTTGACAAGACCAAAACTATGATCTTTGGCAGCTATCCCAGAAACAAGCTCTGTGGGTTGCAGTTACACTTACCTGCTGGTATGCTGAGCTCCTTATTTTACATCTCCTTAAGTTATGTTTGGGATTTCTTACTGCTGATCACCAACACAGAAAACCAGACAACTGGATTTATATAGTGACTAATTTCACAAGATAGAAAATGTTGACCCTAAATCCATTCATAAAAAAAGGGTAAAAAATCTTAAATTTTGCCTTTATTTTTAATAATGTTTTTCTTAAAAACATATGGCCAATGTGAATATAAATATATCTCAAAAGATCCAGTGTACAATTTATAACTGTGAAAGATGGCCTTGTTCTGAAACTCAAGCATAGATATTTAAGGGCTTCGACTTCAAGGTTGTCTGACTTGTTTATCTGGGTCTTTTCATCCTTGGGTTTATTTACTATTTGAAATTAATTTTCTTTTTCATGATTTAGTGAATTATTCAATTCCACACACTCTTAAATTTATTTTAGTCCAACTGAACTACAGTGCTTATAAAAAGTATTCACCCACATGGAACTCTGAAAAAGAATGCATCTCCTTTGTTTTTTTGTTTTTTTACACTGATTAACAGAAAAAGGACTCTTTAATATCAAAGTGAAGACCATTCTCTACAAAGTGACTTATTTAATTACAAATATGAAACACACATTAACTGATTGTATAAGTATTCACCCTGTTCACAGCTGAGTTTAGAATCTCCTTCTGGCAAGCTGCAGTGTCAGGTGCCACGCTCCCATAATGCTGTGACTGCTGAAGCACTCAGGAAATAGCTGTTGTAAGCACAGTCTCTCTAGTTTTATCTAATGTAAATTGTAATTCTTTCTGAGTTATCATAGGTTTCTTGGTGGTTCTCCTTGCATGACCATTTAGTTTTTATGTGCTAGACAGATTTACACTCTGCCATACTCCTTCCATTTCTTACTGATTAGTTTAACTGGACTCCAAGGGATATTCTGTGACTTGGATATTTTCTTCTATTCACCCCCTGACTTGTGCTTTTCAATTAGTCCTTCATGGAGTTGCCACAAACCTGGCCTTCCAGATAACGTGCATGTATACAGTGATCCCTCGCTATATCGCGCTTCGCCTTTCGCGGCTTCACTCCATCGCGGATTTTATATGTAAGCATATTTAAATATATATCGCGGATTTTTCGCTGCTTCGCGGGTTTCTGCGGACAATGGGTCTTTTAATTTCTGGTACATGCTTCCTCAGTTGGTTTGCCCAGTTGATTTCATACAAGGGACGCTATTGGCAGATGGCTGAGAAGCTATCCAGCTTACTTTCTCTTTCTCTCTCTCTCTCTCTCTTGCACTGACGTAGGGGGGTGTGAGCAGGGGGGCTGTGTGCAGCTGCTTCCTGAAGGACATGCTGCACGGAGCTTCGCATACTTAAAAGCTCAAAGGGCACGTATTGATTTTTTTTATCTGTCTCTCTCTATCTCTCTCTCTCTCTCTCTCTCTCTCTCTCTCTTCCTGCTCCTGACAGAGGGGGTGTGAGCTGCCGCCTTCAACAGCTTTGTACCGGCGGTGCTTCGCATACTTAAAAGCCAAAAAGCCCTATTGATTTTTTTTTTGACTGCTTGCTTTGCACTCCTTTGAAAAGGAAGATATGTTTGCACTTTTAATTGTGAGACAGAACTGTCATCTCTGTCTTGTCATGGAGCACAGTTTAAACTTTTGAAAAAGAGACAAATGTTTGTATGCAGTGTTTGAATAACGTTCCTGTCTCTCTACAACCTCCTGTGTTTCTGCGCAAATCTGTGACCCAAGCATGACAATATAAAAATAACCATATAAACATATGGTTTCTACTTCGCGGATTTTCCTATTTCGCGGGTGGCTCTGGAACGCAACCCCCGCGATGGAGGAGGGATTACTGTACTACAATAAACTGGAAACCCCTGGATTACAACAGGTTATCTCTATTTAACTAATTATGTGATGTCTAATACTGATTAGCTGCACCAGTGACAGTTTAAGTGTGTCGTATTAAAGGGAATGACTACTCACGTGATCAATTATTTTGTGTTTTATATTTATAATGAATTCCCTTGGTAGTGATCTAAATTCACTTTTGACATTAAAGAATCTTTTTCTGTAGGTTGGTATCAAATTAAATCTCCCTTGATTCATTTTTTTTTTAAATTTTATTGATTTTATTGTATAATCATTCCATACAAACAGATCAATTTTTACAGAAAATAGAATTGAAAACAAATCAACCCCCATCCCTGAGAAAGAGAGCATGGTCAACAGAGTAAAACTTGTAAAAATAAATAAATTGATGAGTTTAATAGGCAGATAAAGATAAATGGAGAAGAAAAAGAAATGGGAAGAGAATCTGCTTCCTCAGTGCTTTAAGAGCTTATTCTAAAATATTATTGATTAGATCCGACAGGTTTTGAAAAAGTTCTGCACAGATCCTCTAACTGAGAATTTGATTTTTTCGAATATCAAATAATATACGTCAGTTACAAACTGACTTAAAAGAGGAGAGTTAGGATTCTTCCAGTTTAGCAAAATAAGTCTGTGTGCCAATAGTGTAGTAAAGGCAATCACACTTTCTCCTTTGTCCTTCTCCTCTTTAAGCCCATCTGGAAGTACACCAAACACAGCTGTTAATGGTTTAGGAGGTATTGTGACACCAAGGCTGTCTGAAAGGCACTTAGTACTAGGGTGTTGTACCGTGTTAGCCATTATGAATGTAAAGAAAAGCCAAGCAAAATGACACCTTTTATTGGCTAACTAAAAAGATTACAATATGCAAGCTTTTGAGGCAACTCAGGCCCCTTCTTCAGGCAAGATGTAATACAGAAACTGGAGTCCCCTGTGTTTATATACACAAAGAAACAACATTGGTAAATCTTTAAATGAGAAATCTTAAATGTAAAAAATTAATAGATTCATTCAGGCTAGGGTTAATTTAACAAGAGAGAGAAGAACAATGTATGGACAAGATCTTTGGATAAGATAACTGTCCAACAAAGTCTTTTGAAGTTTGTAATGAGTTTTTCAAAACAATGTGGATCTGTAGACAGGTTGTCTGTCATTCTGAGAGATGTAAACAATCCTCATATCTGGCAATAAAACTCTTGCCTTTATTCAAGCCATGTTGTAATGTATTCCCATTCTTTTGTCTCTTGCTGTGTTTTGAAGTTGACCATAAGCACTGTGACTTTAAAGTCCCTCTCACAGTGTCCATGGCTGTTGAAGTGGGCCGCTACAGGGACATCTGTGTTGCCACGTTTAATGTGGAACCTGTGTAAATTCATTCTCTGGCGGAGAGTTTGTCCAGTTTCTCCCACATAGAGTGCAGTGTCAGGACATTTCATGCAGAGAATTAGGTAGACTACATTAGATGATCTGCAGGAAAATGGTCCCTTTATGTGATGTTCAATTCGGCAGTGTGGTGTAACTATACGGTCTGTATCATAAATGTGGACACATGTTTTGCATCTTTTCTGTAGGCATGGAGATGTGCCATTTTCAGTTGGTTCACATAGGGAGCTTCAAACAATTACTTGCTGAAGGTTTGGTGGTTGTCTGTATGCCAGGAGGTGAGGTTCAGGAAATACATTTTTTCAGTGTTTGGTCATTGTTTAGCATTGGCTGAAGTTCTTGTATAATTTTTCAAAGTGTTTCAAGATGTGGGTTGTAGGTAACAGCAAGGGGGATGCGGTTCTTGTTGTCTTTGTTTTTATATTCCAGAAGGTTGTCTCTGGGTATGGCAGTAGCTCTTATTATTTGAGTGTCTGTTGTTTTGGGGGTATAACCTTGTCTGATGAAATCTTGTCTGAGCTCCTGCAGTTGTTTATCCCGGTCTGTCGGGTTTGAGCAAATACGATTGTACCGTATTGCTTGGCAAAAAATAATAGAGCACCTTATATGCTTGGGGTGGAAGCTATCACTTTTTAGGTAGGTCCATATGTCTGTTAGTTTGTGAAAAACAGAAGTTACAAGGGTGTTCTCTTTCAGTTGAATAGTGGTTTCAAGGAAGTTGACTTCTGTTTTTGAGTAATTCAGCTTCAGCTTTATGTTGGGATGAAAAGAATTGTATTCATTATGTAAATGGAGGAGGTCCTTCTCACTGATAGTCCAGATTATGAAGATGTCATCTATGTAACGGAGATACAACATTGGTTTTACGATGCACATTGACATGAAATCTTCCTGCAATTTTGCCATAAATTGGTTTGCATAGTGAGGTGCAATCCAACAGCCCATTACAGTCCCCATTTGTTGCAAGTAGCAATCTTGTCCAAAAGAGAATAGATTATGTGTCAGAATGAATTTTATCATTTCTGTTACTGACTTTGTGGGTAAATCATGTTGTTTGAAGTATGTTTTACATGCCAATAGGCCATCATCATGGGGGATGTTTGTGTAAAGGGCCTCAACATCCATTGTGGCCAGTAAGGTTCCCTCAGGTAAGGGGCCTAAAGCAGACAGTTTTTTTAAGAAGTCAGTGGTGTCCTGGATGTAGCTGGTTGTATTGCGGGTGAGGGGTTTAAGGATGTGCTCCACCCAACCTGAAATATTCTCTGTAAGGGAGCCAATTCCTGAGATTATAGGCCTTCCTGGGTTCCCTTCTTTGTGGATTTTTTTTTTCAGAGACAACCTTCTGGAATATTAAAACAAAGACAACAAGAACTGCATCCCCCTTGTTGTCACCTACATCCCACATCTTGAAACACTTCGAAAAATTATAAAAGAACTTCAGCCAATGCTTCAGCCAAGGCAGGTTCTGTTTAACAAAGTTTCTAATTTGAAGATAATGAAAGAAACGTGTTGCTGGAAAGTTAAATTTGGAATGTAATTGTTCATAGGATGCAAAGATGTCTATATAAAGATCTCTAAGTAATTTAATCCCAAATGTTTTCCAGATATTAAAAACTGCATATGTTTGCGAGGGTTGAAAAATTTGGTTCTCATGCAGTAGTGCCAGAGATAAAAGATTCTCCATCTTAAAATGCTTTCTACATTGGTTCCATATTCTGAGTGAGTGAAGCACAATTGGGTTATTAGTATATCAGCGATAACTTGCATTAATAGGGGCACAAAGCAGGGAATATAAAGAAGTACTGCAGGATTTTATTTCTATTGCGCACCAAGCCTGTGTATGTTCATCTATATGTGTCCAGGTTTTTATAGCTTGTATGTTTGCTGCCCAGTAATAAAACTGAAAGTTGGATAGAGCCATGCCACCTTCTGCCTTAGGTCTTTGTAGGGTCACTCTTTGAATACGTGGATGTTTTAAGTTCCAAATAAATGAGGTTATGGCTGAATCTAATTGCTTAAAAAATTATTTATTGATGTATATTGGAATGTTTTGAAATAAAAAGAGAAGTTTAGGAAGGATATTCATTGTTAATTCTTCCAGCTAGAGTGAGATGAAGGGTTGACCATCTACGCAAGTCTTGCTTAATTTTTTCCATACAGACAGCGAACTTTTGTTGATAAAAAGCTTTATGTTTACTTGTGATATTTACCCCTAGGTATTTAAAGTGATCTGCAATAATAAAAGGGAAGGTGTTCAATCTAATATTGTATGCTTGAGAATTCACTGGAAAGAGCACACTTTTATTCAAATTAATTCTGAGACCAGTGATCTTTTGAAATTCTGTAAGTGCTGTTAAGACTGCAGGCTCAGTATTTTGTAGGTCTGATATAAACAGTACCATATCATTTGCATATAGAGAAATTTTCTGTTCAAGTCCTTCTCTGATAATCCCCTTTATCTAATAAGCATTTCGACAGTGAACTGCCAGTGGTTCAATGGCAATTGCAAATAGCAGTGGTGACAAGGAGCATCCTTGTCTGGTACCACATTATAGTTTAAAGTAGTCTGAACAAATGTTGTTAATACAAACTGAAGCTTCTGGATTGGTATACAGTAGTTTGATCCATGCGCAAATGTTCAGGCCAAACCACAAATTTCTCTAATGTAGTGAAAAGGTAGTTCCATTCAATCATATGAAATGCTTTTTCTGCATCCAACGATAATAATATCTCTGGGGTGTTTGATTTTGCTGGTGAATATATTACATTAAACAGGCATCGAAGATTGGAAGCTAAGTGTCTGCCTTTAATAAATCCAGTTTGATCTTGTGATATTACCAAAGGCAGCACTTTCTCCTTCCTTCTAGCTAGGACTTTGAAGAGTATCTTAACATCATTATTCAGAAGTGAAATTGGTCTGTATGCTGCACATTGTAATACATCCTTATTTTGTTTAGGAAAGACAGTGATTAATGCTTTGCGAAAAGTTTGAGGTAGAATTTTATTGTCTTCAGCTTCTGTAAATGTTGCTAATAAGAGGGGAGCTAGCTGAGTGGATAATTTCTTATAAAATTTGACAGGGTAGCCATCAGGGGCTGCTGCTTTCCCACTCTGAAGTGACTTTATAGCATCTAGTAATTCTGATAGCGCCAGAGGTTTATCCAATTCCTCTGCACTAAGAGTATCTATTTATGGTATCTGGAATGCATCCAGAAAATCTCCCGTGATTCAATGTTGCAACACAATAAATGTGAAAAACATTATATATACACTCTTACTTTTCAGATGGCATTGTCTGTCGGTACTGTGTCTCTTCAGAGAATGCTTGGGTACCGCTGCTTTGACTTTGTGTCCCGAATGAGGCACATTACCTGCATTGTGAGGGAGTGTCAGTTAAGCCACTATGGCCATGTGGCGCGATTACCTGAGGGTGATTTGGCTTGTAGGATCCTCATTGTTGAGGACCCGAGTGGCTGGACCAGGCCAAGGGGACACCCACGTAACACCTGGCTGCAGACAGGTAGATACTCATTTCTGGATGGTGGAACTCGGCCGCGTGATAGCCTGCGGGGTTGCCAACCAGGATCCCAAGCTGTTTTGTGGTGGGTGCAGCAATGTGCTGTACCAGTGCATGCTTCCTAAGTTGACCTGACCTGATTGTCTGGAAGGTGATAGAGTAAAGTTTATAATCTTTAGCTGTAGCATAAATCCTGTTACAGCTCATCTCAGTGATAGTTCATTATTCTTTCATTATTTGTTATTTGTAATGAGATATTTTAGACCAAAAATTAATGGAATAATAAATATACATGGGTAGTGACTAAAGTATTAAGTATATTAAAATTGTTAGGAAAAACCTCACAATACTGAAATGCACAATATCATAACTAGTAGCTTTATCTTTCATCTCACACTGGAAAAAATAGAGTATCCTGTTTTTTTTACATGTCCATAGATTAGACCAACAGGCTGACAACATGTCATTTTGAGCACATGCAATGAAGGAAGAAATCCCTGTGGCTGACATTCACATTCAACTTAGACATGTATATGGAGATGCCTGGCTGGCTTCTAACAGTGCCAGACGATGAGTCAAGGATGTTAACAGTGCGAATATGGACATCACCGATCAGCCCTGTCAAAGTCACCTATAAAAACACTCTGCTGGAAGCAACAATTTAAAAATCAGAGAGACAGAGGAATGACAAAAGAGAAATGTGCCTTTCTAGGCAGCAGTTCTCTTCTGTTTACCAATGACAATCTTCTTTGTGCAAGACACAAACTTGCCAAGGTATGCATTGAAATAATGTGAGGTTTCTATCCATTCATCCATTTCTGGATCTCCTTAATCCATGGGAGCCAGTGCTCATCCTGGTAGCTGTGGTTACAAGGCAGGAATCAACCCTGAGCATGGCAAGTAAATACAATTTTGAAAATTTAAATTACACAAAAGCTCTTAATAATGATCAAATTTATCAAAATAATGCAAAAATAATGAAAATGATTGTGAAATGAATATATGCAAAGGGAATTGTAAGAAGAGTTGGGGTTCCTTGAAGGATGCATCATTTATTGCCCATTTGGGAGAAAAAAGAATGGTGGGAAAAAACAAGTCCAGTCAACATGTGCCGCCTTCAAGTTTAGGTGCTAACTGACTTCATTTTGTGGTCTTCAGAGGTTTTTATGTCCAGGGTGGTAAAGCACGACGTAGGGCATGAGTTGTTTTACTGTTCCTCTTCTGCGTCATTATCTTTCTGGGTAGAGGAAAGAAAGACAGGCACATGAACTGATTTCCATCCATCCATTTTCCAACCCGCTGAATCCGAACACAGGGTCACGGGGGTCTGCTGGAGCCAATCCCAGGGCACAAGGCAGGAACCAATCCCGGGCAGGGTGCCAACCCACCGCAAGACACACACAAACACACCCACACACCAAGCACACACTAGGGCCAATTTAGAATCGCCAATCCACCTAACCTGCATGTTTTTGGACTGTGGAAGGAAACCGGAGCGCCCGGAGGAAACCCACATAGACACGGGGAGAACATGCAAACTCCACGCAGGGAGGACACGGGAAGCGAACCCAGGTCCCCAGGTCTCCCAACTGCGAGGCAGCAGTGCTACCCACTGCACCACCGTGCCGCCCATGAACTGATTTGCAAATTCAAAATGTTTCTTCCATATCTCCTTTGAATTGATATCTATAAAGACTGCACTATGATCACAGATATTGTAGGACAATGGTCAGATCAAGTTTGAAAACTTCTTTTGCCATCTCTGCAAACCTGTAATACACATCATACAATTATCTTTCTGATACTTTTTCTTTCTGGTTATCTGAAAGAATATTTAGGTCACTGTTGATGATGGAATTTATTGTAGACACAAAATATGTTATACTATTGAAAAATCCTTTAACACTAGAATTACCAAAGGCTATGAAAAATCACATAAACCCGGCCCACCTTAAATCCGTTTGCTCCTCTCCGTCCGCATCTTTTGTGTTGTAAATGTTTTGATAAGCGCAAACAGCCTACTATATCCTATCCCACCCACCACCACAGAAATGCTCTCCCAGCTCAAGCCTTGTTTATCAGGTAGTGAGGTAGAGCTGTATGGGGTAAAAAATATATCGTTATTTAGAACACATGCATTTCATGTGTGTTCCGTGTCTACAAATATCTTTGTAAGTGTAGGATGACAGAAATGTTGAACACATACCTAAAAGACAAACTTTTTTCATGTTTTAGTACTAATGACAAAATTTTGGCATGAAGTGTATAATGTTTGAAGACAAATAAGCACTTTCACAAAAGGTACAATTATAACAAAACAAGTGTGCTTTTATTCAAGACTATAACTGAAGAAAAAGACATCGGGTTAGTGTACATCGTTGTTACGACCCACAGGTCGTGGGTTCGAGCCTTGCCGCGCTGCAATATAAACATTTTGAGTAGTGAGCTGCCCTTATTGTTACTATTATACAATAAAAACATACATTTGATTTGAGTCTGTAACAGCCGGTGTAAACGTATGGTGCTTGTAAAGGTTAGTGTTTTGTTTTTTATTCAGTTTTATTCTCTCAGTCGCGTTCACACTCAGGCCAGATCTGACACTGCGTTTTTCAAATAAAGACATCCTATAACAGAGGTGAACTGAAATGAGGATGAGGGTTCTACATCGGAGAAAGAGAACAGAAGCATTCCCCACCCCGCAAGAAACATTCACTCACATATAAGAACAATAAAG
Organism: Erpetoichthys calabaricus; assembly: GCF_900747795.2. NCBI lineage: Eukaryota > Metazoa > Chordata > Cladistia > Polypteriformes > Polypteridae > Erpetoichthys > Erpetoichthys calabaricus. The sequence goes on along the minus strand of NC_041397.2, from coordinate 142,121,320 downwards.
CTGCACTAGGAGTAAAGGCAAAAATGGCACCGTTTGGATTCAGCAGGAGGTCCAGCATCAACCTGCCAGTCAGTCTGCCCCACAACTGTCCTCCAATGAAGCAGCACGGCTTACACAGTTCGCCAATGTATCGGGCAAAGTCCTGTTTGAGATTATGTTTTGTGATGGTCTTTACATAAGAAACATTTATATGTTACATATATAAAGGCCAAATTGAATGTTATTTACCTTGATTTATTTACTTATCTTCCTACAGCGTAAAGTCACAAGTAGACTGCAGATCTTCCTGTGTTTGATTGACAAGGGCATGCTCACAAAATAAACGTGTAATGCCACAAAAAGTGCCTGCTGACACTTCAGTATGCAAGCAATGGTACAAGAATGCAGTTAGACTTCTTTTTTGGGCACATACACCGTCCAGATCTAAACACTAGCGTGGAGAGTCGCTCGCGTACTGAAGAGTTTATAGCTGCAGGTGGAAGCTGCCCTTACACTTTTGCCGTCACTCTACTTTTTATATAAAAGTCAGATCGAATGTTGTTTACCTTGATTTATTTACTTATCTTCCTTCACGTAAAGTCACAAGTATACTGCAGAACTTCCTCTGTTTGACCGACACAGGCATGCTCACAAAGTACATGTGTACTGAAGTGACTTTAACTGCAGGTGGAAGCTCCTGTCGTACCCAACGCAACTGTATTTGATCTTATTCAGGAAAAGGTCCCTGTTGCCCCACTGGAAAAAGACTTTCCGAGATTAAGGTCATATGTGGAGCTTCCACCTGCAGCTGAAATGTGTTTTCTATCCACATACAACAATCAAGACATTAGAAAAGACAATGATTTGTGTAAAGTGGTGGCAGCATTAACATAAGCCACAGAAGGGTGGCCAGACCTGACACCGCTTTTAAAAAGTCATTGAAGTTGCTTGTCTGAAGTCGCCTTACCATCTCCTTCATGAGGCTGTCTCATACCTGTATGTGGCATCAAGCTAAAACAATAAGATTCTTTATTGTAATGAGGCCTGTCATTTTTTTTTTACTGTTTCTGGTTGAGTAATTTCCAGCACCCCGTTCCCATTCTAACTACTGGTTAGAATCTGCAATGTGTTGTGCTGCACAGATGAACGACAGCAACCACTAAATCTTAAATTGCTGTACGCATGAAATCTCCATCAAGATGTAATACAGACTGAAAAATTCACTAATGGCAGGTGTAAATATAATCCAGCTAAACTATGTGCAGTAAGGATAAATTCTGTAAATGAAATGGATTTTATAGGAGGCCCGTGAGAAAATAAATATCCATTCTGGGCCTTATATGCTAAATTTTGAATATTGTTGAAGCTGGCCTCGTAAGTTTGCTTTAGCTTGATTTTTAGTTATTTTAGTAGTTTGCTGCTAGGTGAAATAATTTGAGAATGCGAATGCAGCGTTGTATTAATTCCCGCCTCACACCCAGTACTGTTAAAATAAGCTTTAGCCCCTGCAAAAATATTACTGAATGAATAAAATAACAATTTGTTACATCATGTGTATGAGGACGTTTCACAAGTTGAGACAGCAAGTAAGATGCTGAAAATATAAATACATTTTTGAATCTGGTAAACAAAGGATAAGTTTTAATGTGATTTTGTTTTCAATAGAAAAGGAATAAAAAGAAAGATATTTAAGGAAAAGAGCCATCCATCTCTCAGCTCCCACAGTGCTTTTTAAAGTAAAATGTTTAGAGCAGATGGCAGTTTTGGTTTCAGTTCTTCCATTAAAGAATCAGAATACTCAATTTCTTGGGGTTCAATAGTGTACCCTAAAATGTTGATACCTTTTCCCCTGTACGACCATTTGAAATGTAGCTTTGTGGAACTGAAGTAGCATGGCCAAGTAAATTTACTCTGAGCCTAAACTAACCTGGAGGCAAGCTAAATCAGAATTCTGATAGCAATCATAAAAGAGAGAAAATCTCAGAGTATTTGACTGAGCTTTGTCCATTTCTATGTGAAGTCTGGCTAGCGTAGGCACAATTTAATTATAACATTCAGCACAGACAGGATTACTAAGGTGGAGGTCAGTAAGAAGGCTGGTGGTCGAGAATCTCATCGATCATATAGGGTTACCTGTGGATAGCAAAAATACGAATTCAGCTCATTGTTACAACTCACAGTGTAGTAACTATCTCTGGTAATACCAAATGCTTATTTGAAGTATACAGTGGCAGGCAACCAGAGTAAAAACTGAATACACTTTTATTTACACTAGAGTTAAAGTAGCTCTTAGCATGAGGTGTAAAAGAATCTTTTGTGACCTAACTGAGGTCAAGGAAGGTGACAATAAGGATTATGTGTATCTTATCTGTTTTGGGGGCAATAACCATCCTTTTTACACCCTCATTTTGAAAATCTCGAGGCATGATGTTTTTACCTCTGAAGTCACTTTGAGCATTATAAAGGTAGAAGAGTAAATGATACCACTGAGTAAAAAGAAATTAGGGGGCTGCTGCTGAATCAGGGAGAAAAAACAGCCTTTGTGATCGGCTGTCCTGTGGCACCTTTTAATTCCCTTTGATTCATCTAATCAAAAGAGTACTGGTCTCAGAAGTGCACATCCACTTGCACTTATATTATTACTTCCCATGATTAACTGCAGGCTACAGAGATCTAAAGTAACCTCAAAGTGATGAAAAAAAAAGAATTCAAAATCAGTCATTTTATAATGTGATTCATTGAAATTACTGTTCTTTTACTAACTCTGTGTTAAGTATGCTGTTGACCTATTCACATGTCATGAAGAAAGATTGCCTTAAAGACAAGAATTTTATCCCTTATCATCAGTGTTTAGGTAGCTTAGTGCTATAGCAGTTTATATATTAGATATGAACTGAAAAGATGCTACAGAAAGTTTTTCAACATCATTTTTATTATTAATAATCTATTATAGAAATGTTTAAACATAGTCATATATGACTGAATGCATTTTCTGCACTCCTTTTTCTTCATAACCTCCACCAGTTTCAACACCCTTGCACTTGTGCAGAAAAGAGTTTGCATACCCTTCTCATACCAGCGAGAGTCCTGAACCTGCAACAACTTCTTCACTTCTTCCATAACCTTGTCAAGCTGGGTAGGGGTCGATTATTGTGTTTCATGGATTGTCTTCTGAGCATATTATTCCATTTGCTTGTTTTAAATTAAATTTTTATGTTTTCCTTTTGAATTAAAAATAATACATGTATCTGGAAATTAATACATTTTCATAAAAAAGCCCCTTAAAAACTTACAAACTTTTGTGGGTTCCAAAGAAGTGGAAGAACCAGGCTATAGGGTAAATGGGAAGGAACAGTCCTCTGTAGGGCCGGCATTGTGCTATGAGTTGGCACATAAGTCTTGGTTAAAAAGCTAACCGTGAAACACTTATAATTCCATCGCAAGTGTCAGTTTTCTTCGAAATGCAGCCTCTGGTAACAATTTGATAAAATGTTCAATCACAAAGTGACACTGGCTGCATCATCCAAATACTTGATCTGGGACACAGGGCCATAACTCGACAAAAAGCAACACTGATGAGCAAAACTTTGCACCAATTGGCAAATAAAAGGATGCTCTTTTGTGCACCCAAGAAAATAGAAGTGAACCATCTACTTCTTCCTTTAACAACCATTAGAATCACCAGATCTATGCTCTCTCTGCATGCTCAATGCTCTCGGCCTAGCCATGGACTGAAAGAGTGGAAGACTTGTCTACATTGGAGTGAGATGTGGGTACCACAAGTCCGAACCTTGCTAAACTGAAGCAAGGTGCATGTGCAAGAGATGGACCATATATAAAAGCTACACATTTGCTTTGCTAAAGAGGAGAGTTGACTGAATACCAATTTCCCAGCAGACATGAACTTTAAATAGAAAGGACACTTTATGTAAAATCTTAAAAAGAAAACTGCAGTATTTTCCACATTCGCACAGACCAGAGGAAGAAGAAGAAGAAGAAGAGCTACTGCAACAAGATAGAAGAGCACCCTAGACATCATTCCATGAGAACAAAGCATCACCTACACCAAACCATACATCCACATACTTCCAGTAAGTATTATAGTTTTATAGTTAGGATGAAACTAGCTAATGTATTATGGTATCTGTATTACTGCAACTGAAAAGTAATAACCTTTGTAAAAGATGGGTTTTTAACAGTGATTTGTTTCTCTTCTAAATCTAGTAGGAATGTTTAGAGCAGCATCTCACACATACCCACATGCACCCACACAAAGAACAAACTATGTGTGTGGTAGTGGGGCTGGGGGTAAACCAGTGTAAACTAGCTGTGAGCAAATAAACTCCACAATGTAGACACTAGAAACTTATCTGTTTTGACCACATGAATTGAAAGATCACAATTCATAAGTTTTGTGCATTTATCTAAGGAACAGAAAAAAATTCAACTAAGATAGCATACATTTATGTTTTCTGTTGTTTTTGTTCTTCGTTTATATATCTATATACATATACGAGTATATGTATCTATCTATATATACTTGCATGTATCCATCTTCTGTCTTTATTTATTGAATAAATTATATTGCAGACATATTAATATTAATGCAGCAAGCCTGTTTGGGTTATTTGTCAAAAAATAATATATTACTACGTCCAAAACCACAACAGAGAATGTGAAAGTTATTTAATGTGGACTTTCGCTATCACCCACCAAACATATGGAACATAATGAAAGATACCTAGATACACAGAGGCTAAACATAAACAAAAATTAACAATAAACAATATCAACATAAACACAAATCAAAATTGAATTGAGCCACTTGTTAGTTAGGTTATGATAAACTGATACAAGTATTTTCTTAGTTATGTTAGAATGTATGCCTATTTATTAGAGCATAGTCAATGGGAGGTTCTATTACAGTATAATCCCCACAAGCTAAATTATAAATGGAATATTCTAATTATTTCTTTGTCCTTTGACTATAGAATAGTTACAGTTTATGATCTGCTGTTTAGTTGGTAAGGTATGGAGGGCAAACAGTTTCAAATTGAACATACAGAATGCACTAAGTGAAGCCTATGAAAATTTGCTATTGAGAAATAACACAACCTTTAGAAACATAAGTGAAGTTTAAAACGAGAAAGCTAAGATTGTAGAAGAAACTATTTTTTTTTCTTTTTTGCCTTTTATTCTGTGTGTGTAATAACATTTTTTCTGAATTTTTGTGATTTTTTTCCATTTTCAATTTTTTGCTAAACTTTTAAAATGAACTTTATTGAACTGAAAAAATTCTTTTGTTACGAGTTAGACTCATGCTGGATCCAACTTTTCCAACTCAGTAGCTGCATAATTTTAGGAACCTGGAAGAGACGCAGCTACAAAGAATGTGAACTCCTGTCAGCGTTCAGTAACAGCAGGTATCTCTGATAATTATTTTTGCCCTAGTCCAACATCACTTGGTGTAGATGTCCTGGAGGTTAGTGAGTGCACACCCAGTGGTGTGTTCAGCCTAGCTCACCAGATTGTTACGGTGCTGCTGTGTGCTGTTCCCAGTCTAGGCAGTAATACTTCCTGTTTGGATACTTTCAATGATGAATGTGTAAAAGTTCTTTAGTAATTGGGAGGGCAGCCAGAAAACCTTAATGTGTTTGAGGTGGTACAGACATTGTTATGTCTTCTTTACCAAGGTGCCGAAGTGTTTGGAGCATATTAGATCCTCTGTGATGAGGACACTTAGTTTTCTGAAATGGTCCATCCTCTCCACGTGAGTGCTGTTTCCTCTTAAGTCTATAATCAGCTCCTTTGTCTTGCTGACATTCAGGAGTAGGTTGTTATCCTTACATCAGTGTGACAGACTCTTCACTTCAACTAGGTATGTCTGTTCATTGTTACTAGATATCAGGCCTATCACAGATGTTATCAGCAAACTTGACGATAATGTTAGAGTCACATGCAGTCATATGTTTAGAGGAAGTGCAGCAGACGACACAGAAAATATCCCTGTGGAACACCTTTGTTGAAAAGGAAAATGATATGTGACCACCCACTTGAATCACCTTGGGTCTGATTGTCAGGAAGTTAACATTGACTGTACTTTGGTCTTGAAAGTAATGCTTATGTGTTTCAACCCCAGTGACACCTCCTTCTTCAAAGTGCAAAGACTTTCGCATCCCCAAAAGACAACCTGGATGCTCCAAATTAACCACATAATAAGTTGTTGATGTTCCTTTAAATTCTGAGTTAAGCATATTTTGGGCAAACCCTTTAGGGCATTGTTGTCTTTCCCTCTAGCATTTGGCATAGGCGTTGGTATAAATATGAGCTCAGCAGCATAGCAGCACAACAAAGAAATGTAGAATAGTTGATATAGTCTAGAGATAGGGAAGGATCTACAAATATCATTATATTAAGTTTTCATTTAAACCCATTGGTAGAATTTATACATCTTCTTCTTGAACCTCAAAGTAGGCAAGAAGAACCCAAGTGCAACATTGAAAATGGTTGCACAAAAAACACCTAGTCAAGAGGGAGAAAATTAGTCAGATCTGTAGAAAATACCACTCAGTAAAAGGCAAGTGTATAGTGCAGTACAAGGGCAACAAAAATATTTATTTTAAATAAAAATGGTCCACTCTGATAAAGATTTATAGGTTTATGTTGAACCTCATAACTTGCTTTTCCCTGTGCTTTGCCACAAGCAGGGGGTATGTGCAATGCAAAAACTGTACCTGAAAGGGGAGTGTCAGAGGACATAATAGAAAGTTCAAGAAAATGGTAGTTCTCCCTTGTTTAACTATGAACAAGGGAGAAGACACAAACTCCACACAGAACATACTCTAGCCAGGAAGTAAACGGGGCATCACTTTGTGCTGTGACACTGTGCCACCATGATTAATATGGTTGTATATTAAAAGTACAAAACAGAGCAAATAAAAGAACATAAAGCTCGGACTCTGTAAGGCAAATGTGAGACTGTGTCTGGAGTAGTTTTCTTTTACATATTAATTCATGTTTTTTTAACTGCACAGACATTAGCAGAACTTAAAGTCTTGACCAAAAAAAGTATCACAATTTGAGGGTGACATATCTCTTAAATAAATTAAAGGATAAGTGCAGTAAGTCAAGCTTATTTTTTCATATTCTCTGCATATGTTACTTTGCCCTAGAAACAATCATAATAATACATTTTATTTAATAGGCACCTTTCTTAGCACTCAAGGTCACCTTACAATGAATTAAACAACAGTAATAAAGACAAAAAAAGCAGATAGCACAATATAATTAAATAGAAAACAAATCAATCAAATAATAAAATAAAAACAGATAAGATGATAAAATCAAATAGAAAACAAATCAATCAAATAATAAAATAAAAAACAGATAAGTCATTAAAATCAAATAGCAATAAGGGTACAGAAGTAGTACCAAACATCGAAGATGACTGGCTGTAACAGTTCATAATTGGTAAGCCAGTTCGAAAAGATATGTTTTGCAAGCAGTTTTAAATTATGTTATTGAGTCTGGCTGATGGATACGAGAGGGAAGAGAATTCCGGAGTTGAGGAGCACTATGGCAGAATGCTCTAGCTCCCATAGAACAGAGTTTGATGTGTGGTACAGAAAGTAAAGCTGCAGGTAAGGAGTGAGCAAGAGGGAGTGTAAGCCTGTAGGAGATCAGTAAGGTAGGGAGGAGCAAAACTGTGGACAGCTTTAAATGTTAAGAGAAGTATTTTGAATCATATTCCATCGTAAACAGGAAGCCAGTGAATTTGGGAGAGAATAGGTGTGACATGTTCAGTTGATTTAGAACACGGTAACTGTCCTAGCAACAGAATTTTGCATAAGTTGTAAGCAATGGATACGTTTTTTAGGGATGCCAGATAGAATAGCATAATTTATATGTGAAGTGACTAAGGCATTAACCGATACCTCAGTACTGTGTTGTGTAAGAACAGGACAAGATCTAGAAATGTTTCGGAAATGGAAGAAGGCAGTCCCCAAAACATTATTTATATGGGATGAAAAAGAGAAGGTATTGTTTAGAATGATGCCCATGCTCTTAACCTGAAAAGAGATTTTTATTATAATGTTGTTAAGTAAAATTGAAGAAATGTTAATGTTAGTGAGTGTAGATTTAGAACCAATGAGGAGCATGTCCGTTTTATTGCTATTTAGTTGGGGAAAATTGTGAGTCATCCATGACTTATGTCTTGGAGACATGCTATAAGAAGTATTTGGAGGGAAAAGAGAAGTGGATTTAGTGGATAGATAAAGCAGTGTGCATCAGCGTAACAATGAATTTTAATACAATGTTGTCAAAAGATATTACCTATTGGGAAGATGCAGTTGAGGAAAAGAAGCAGCCCCAATACAGAGCCCTGCGGAACTACCTGAGTAATGACTGCATTCTGTAACTTAAAGCCCTTTGCTTGAACAAACTGCCTCCTGTCAGTGAGGTAAGAAGAAAACCATTAATGGACAAGGACTCCAAAACTAGCTAGATGTTTCAAAAGTATCTGTTTTGATATGGTGTCAAATGCAAAACTGAGTCTCATGTCAGCTCCCTGGAGAAGATCATTTGTAATTTTGACCAGGGCCGTTTCTGTGCTGTGTTTAGGACAAAACCAGATTGAAACTGTTCAAAAAGGTTATTTTTTGAAAGATGGGACTGAAGTTGGGAGGCAACTATCTTTTTGAGAACTGTTGATATGAATGGAGGATATGAAACAGGGCAATAATTATTAAGAATATCAGGGTCTAAGCCAGGTTTTTTCAGAACTGGAGCAATTGATGCTGTTTTTAATGAGAGGGGGACCTTGCCAGTAGTAAGGGAGGAGTTAATTATAGTAGTTATCATGGGGGAAATATGTGATAAACAGGACTTAACAAAGCTTGTAGGTATTGGCAAGTGAACAAATTAGATTTTGTTATAAGCTCTGAGACTTCAGTTTCACTTTGCAAACTGAACTCTGAGAATAACGTGATTGGTAAGGGAATATGTCATTTTCTACAGGGAAAGAAGTAGCAAGTTGCTGGTGGATTTTTTTCAATTTTTGAGTTGAAGAAATGCAAAAAGAGGGCGGCACGGTGGCGCAGTGGTAGTGCTGCTGCCTCACAGTAAGGAGACCTGGGTTTTCTTCCTGGGTCCTCCCTGCGTGGAGTTTGCATGTTCTCCCCGTGTCTGCGTAGGTTTCCTCTGGGTGCTCCGGTTTCCTCCCACAGTCCAAAGACATACAGGTTAGGTTGATTGGCGATTCTAAATTGTTCCTAGTGTGTGCTTGGTGTGTGTGTGTGTGTGTGTGTGCGTGTGTGCGTGTGTGTGTGTGTGTCCTTCGGTGGGTTGGTGCCCTGCCCGGGATTGGTTCCCTGCCCTGCGCCCTGTGTTGGCTGGGATTGGCTCCAGCAGACCCCCGTGACCCTGTGTTCGGTTTCAGTGGGTTGGAAAATGGATGGATGGATGGAAATCCAAAAAGTACAGCAGTGCTTAACAGTGAAGTTATGGTAAACAACATTTTCTGGTGGTGCAGTTAGACTATTCACTGTAGAAAAAAGAGAGCATTTTTGTATTGTAACATATGATCTGAATACATTTCCTTATGTACAACTAGACCCATCTTCTTAGCTAGATGCTCCAACCATCGGCCCATGGCCTTTAGCTGACAGAGTTCAGGTGTGAAGCAGAGAGCAGTGTGAATAAACTAAACAGTCTGTGATTTTAAGGGCGCCAGTGTATCAAAGACAGAAGACAGAGCAGTATTGTAATGTTTCTCTAGTTCTGATGGTGTGGTAGTAGAAGGAGAAGCAGGCTGTAATTGCAATAAACTAATAAGGCTCTCTAGGTTTACATGCTTGACATTACAAAATGAAATCACACACTGGACCTTTAATTTACTGAGAGGCAAGCTAGCATCAAATATAATCATTTTGTGATCTGACATGGGTAATTCAGTATGAATAAAATTGTGGGGTATGATGCTAGAGCAGCAAACTAAGACTAGAATATGACCGTTGTTATGAGTTAAGAAGTTCACATATTGAGTTAAATTAAAACAGTCAAGCATTTCGTTAAAATCATTTGTGAGTGCATCAATTGACGTGTCAAAGTGTATGTTAAAATCACCCATGAGGATGACATTAGGCAACATTGCACACAAGGTAGCTAAAACAGTAAAAAGTTCTGCAATAAAAACACTTGATTTTAATAGGTCTACATAAAGCAGCAAATATAGTAGGTGAAGGCCCATTGTGTTTGCAAGCTAACAGTTCAAAGGAAGAATGCTCTGGGAGATGTATCAGTGATATTTTTAGATCTTTGTGGTGAGTTATTGCAAGACTGCCTCCCCTCCCCGAAAAATGGGATTTAGAGATGCAGTCAAACCCGGAGGAAGCGCTTGATTTAAATAAAAATGATCACCTTTTTGCGGCATAAACCGTCCATCTTAGTGCCTATAATAAAATCACTAATCAGCAGGGCTTTGTTAGAGATGGATCGAGTGTTTAATAATCTAAACTTCAAAGTGTCTATGAATGTATATTCCGGTGATTTTATCAAAGGAATCAGAATATTATGATCAACATATCGTTCAAAAATACGTGGATGATAGCGTCTTTCAGACCAAAATGAATGAATAGACCCAGTGTTACTGCTGAACCCAAAAACGATGATTAGATCCCCGGTGAATGTACTTTGGACGAAGGAGAATGCCCTAGTGCAGCAGAATATCAGCAGGAAGTTCATGATTTGTCAATAAAAGTCAATAAAATTCATCTGGTGAATATTTTAGTTTTGTAGAGGTGACTGCATTTAACCCAGCCACAGGGATTACACAAACCAGTGTGTTTCTTCGTGCTGGTCCAAAGTTTGGATAAATGGGGAGAGTTACGTCAAGAAAGGCATCCAGTGTAACATTTTGCCAGATCAACATGTGGACAACAATACCGGATCGGTCGAGTCCCGGGTTAACAACAATCGCCAACAGTACTGTTAGCCAACAGGGTGCTGGCGGAAATTGGTCTACTGTTGGCCGAAGGAGGAGAAGAAGAGAGGGGAGATGTTTCTGGAGGAAAGAGGAGAGGAGGAAGGTCAAGAGAGTGGAACTGAGGGTAGGAACTTTGAATGTTGGCAGTATGACTGGTAAGGGGAGAGAGTCAGCTGATATGATGGAGAGAAGGAAGGTTGATATATTGTGCGTGCAAGAAACTAAATGAAAGGGGAGTAAGGCCAGGTGGATCGGAGGTGGATTCAAATTGTTCTATCATGATGTGGATGGGAGAAGAAATGGGGTAGGAGTTATTGTGAAGGAAAAGTATGTCAAGAGTGTTTTGAAAGTGAAAAGAGTGTCAGACAGTAATTATTATGAAGATGGAAATTGGAGGTGTGATGATGAATGTTGTTAGTGCATTTGCCCCACAAGCTGAGTGTGTGATGGATGAGAAAGAAGATTTCTGGAGTGAGTTGGATGAAGTAATGGACAGTGTACCCAAGGGAAAGAAAGTGGTGATTGGAGTGGATTTCAATGGACATGTTGGTGAAGGGGACAGGGGAAACAAGCAGGTGATGGGTAGGTATGGTGTCAAGGAGAGGAATGAAGAAGGTCAGATGAAAGTGGATTTTGCAAAAAGGATGGGTATGGCTGTGGTGAATACACATTTTAAGAAGAGGGAGGAACATAGGGTAATGTACAAAAGTGGAGAAAGATGCACACAGGTAGATAATATCCTATGCAGAAGAATCAATCTGAAGGAGATTAAAGACTGCAAAGTGGTGGCAGGAGAAATTGTAGTTAGGCAGCACTGGATGGTGGTCAGTAGGATGACATTGAAGATCAAAAAGAGGAGGAGAGTGAGGGCTGAGCCAATAATCAAATGGTGGAAGTTGAAAAAGGAAGAGTGCATGGTTGAGTTTAGGGTGGAGGTAAGACAGGCACTGGGTGGCAGTGAAGAGTTACCAGAGAGCTGGGTAACTACTGCAGAAGTAGTAACAGAGTTTGGCGTGACATCTGGACAGACAAGGGAAGAAAAGGAAACCTGGTGGTAGAATGGGGAAGTACAGGAGAGTATGCAGAGGAAGAGGATGGTGAAAAAGAAATGGGATAGTCAGAGAGATTCAGAAAGTAGGAAGGAGTGCAAGGAGATAAGGCGCAAGGTGAAGTGAGAGGTGGCAAAGGCTAAAGAAAAGGCATAGGATGAGTTGTATGAGAGGCTGGACACTAAGGAGGGAGAAAAGGACCTGCACCAATTGGCTAGACAGAGCTGGGAAAGATGTGCAACAGGTTAGGGTGATAAAGGATAAAAATGGAAACATACTCACAAGCGAGAAGGGTGTGTTGAGCAGATGGAAAGAGTACTTTGAGAGGCTGATGAATGAAGAGAATGAGAGAGAAAGAAGGTTGGATGATGTGGAGATAGTGAATCAAGAAGTGCAACGGATTAGCAAGGAGGAAGTAAGGACAGCTATGAAGAGGATGAAGAATGGAAAGGCTGTCGGTCCAGATGGCATACCTGTGCAAGCATGGAGGTGTTTAGGAGAGATGGCAGTGGAATTTTTAACCAGATTGTTTAATGGAATCTTGGAAAGTGAGAAGATGCCTGAGGAGTGGAAAAGAAGTGTACTAGTACCTATTTTTAAGAATAAGGGGGATGTGCAAAGCTGTAGTAACTACAGGGGGATAAAATTGATGAGCCACAGCATGAAATTATGGGAAAGAGTAGTGGAAGCTATGTTAAGAAGGGAAGTGATGATTAATGAGCAGCAGTGTGGTTTCATGTCAAGAAAGAGCACCACTGATGCAATGTTTGCTCTGAGGATGTTGATGGAGAAGTATAGAGAAGGCCAGAAGGAGTTGCATTGTGTCTTTGTGGACCTGGAGAAAGCATTTGACAGGGTGCCTCAAGAGGAGTTGTGATATTGTATGAGGAAGTCAGGAGTGGCAGAGAAGTATGTAAGAGTTGCACAGGATATGTATGAGGGAAGTGTGACAGTGGTGAGGTCTGCGGTAGGAGTGACGGATGCATTCAACGTGAAGGTGGGATTACATCAGGGATCAGCTCTGCGCCCTTTCTTATTTGCAATGGTGATGGACAGATTGACGGGCGAGGTTAGACAGGAGTCCCCATGAACTATGATGTTTGGTGATGATTTTCTGATCTGTAGTGAAAGTAGGGACCAGGTTGAGGAAACCCTGAAGAGTTGGAGATATGCTCTAGAGTGGAAAGGAATGAAGGTCAGTAGGAACAAGACAGAATACATGTGTGTGAATGAGAGAAAGTTCAGTGGAATGGTGAGGATGCAGGGAGTGGAGTGACCGAAGGTGGATGAGTTTAAATACTTGGGATCAAAAGTACAGAGTAATGGGGACTGTGGAAGAGAGGTGAAAAAGAGAGTGCAGGCAGGGTGGAATGGGCGGAGAAGAGTGTCAGGAGTGATTTGTGACAGACGGTTATCAGCAAGATTGAAAGGGAAGGTCTATAGGACGGTAGTGGGACCAGCTATGTTATATGGGTTGGAGATGGTGGCACTGACGAGAAAGCAGGAGATGGAGCTGAAGGTGACAGAGTTAAAGATGCTAAGATTTGCATTGGGTGTGACGAGGATGGACAGGATTAGAAATGAGTACATTAGAGGGTCAGATCAGGTTGGAAGGTTTGGAGACAAAGTGAGAGAGGCAAGATTGCGTTGGTTTGGACACGTGCTGGGTTTATTGGGAAAAGGATGTTAAGGATAGAACTGCCAGGCAAGAGGAAAAAAAGGCCTAAGAACAGATTTATGGATGTGGTGAGAGGACATGCAGGTGATGGAGGTAACAGAGCAAGATGCAGAGGACAGGAAGAGATGGAAAAAGATGATCCACTGTGGCAACCCCTAACGGTAGCAGCCTAAAGAAGAAGAAGAGGTGACTGCATTAGATAGCAGAGTAGACAGAATAACCTAAGACAACCAATTGAAGTTTATCATAGTAGATTTCCAGTAATCACCCAAGCAAATTTCAGATTCGCAGCAAAACCTTGTACCTGTTCATTACCTACTTGGCACAATTAAAATCACACATTAGACAGTAGAATATAACCTCTGGCATTTCCACAAGTTTGACAATTGACAAGAGACTGTTTCCAGCACTTAGACATCAGCAAAATGGATTTTGAACACTATCTGGCAGTTAATAGTGACAAGTCCACTATGACTTCTAGATCCATCTTATAAGGTGTTCTTTTAAGTTTAACACCTCTCATTGTCTATTAAAATCTGACATTTTTATTCCCTACGTTAATTCTTTAAATTTATTTATGTTAAATTTCACCTGCCTAAGCCTGTACGCTGTCCAAGTCCCTCTGTAATAATTCAACAGATTCATCTGCCAATCCACCTAGCTTGGTATCATCTGCAAATTTTACCAGCTTGTTATTTATGCTCCTATCTAAGTCATTTATATATATTAAAAATTGCAGCGGCCCTAGTACTGACTCCTGAGGAACACCACTCTTAACATCACCCAATTCTAATAAGGATCTTCGCACCATAACCCTCTGTTTCCTGTGTCTGAGCCAGTTCTGCACCCATACATAGACTACACAATGAGCTCCAACTTATTTTAGTATAATACCCAACCGCTCATGTGGGACCTTATCAAATGCTTTCTGAGAGTCAACATAAAAAAAAAATCATATGTACCACGTTTGGTCATATCATTTTGTTGCTTTCTCATGGAATTCCAGCATGTTAGTAAAACACAGCTTTAGATAATGGATAATAGATTCAGATAATAAATGAAAGGATAAAATAAAAATAATCCATACACTTCTTTATAAAATAAAATACTTCTTCATTTCCCATAAGAGACTTGTACCTATGTGATTAAGTAGAAGAATTTTTTTTACTTTGGCTTGGTCCTGGTAGGTTAGTCACATCTATGTTGTGCTTTTAATGCTATAATGTACCAAAAAGTAGGAAAAACAAACAGTCCCTGTTGGCACAGAAACAGTATTACAGTATTCCCTAACGGGAAAAAAGATTATTTGCAATTTATCATTTAAACATAATCATGCATGTTTTTAAGCACAACTGCTGTGCACCACATGAAAGAAACTCAGATCAGGTATTTGTTATCCATCTGCTCAGTTACATAATTTGCAAAGAAAAGAAAGCACGTCACCCAGAAACAGCTTGACGGAGACATCAAAGCTTATACTTAGGTTTTGGGAAGAACACTTAAAAATGCAAATTGATTCCACACTAATTATAAAATACATCAATAGAATAATACAGAACATAAAATAACGTCTCAAGAGTCAAACTCCCAAGGACAAAGATGTGCTGGTGAACTGAAAGGTCAGTTTTGATGTTCTGAATGTTCAGAGATCTAAAAAAACACTAATACAATTATGAGGGTTATTATGGAGGTCAAAAAATGTTGACGTTTAAAGATGTTATATATGGACATGGTGGGTCAGCTCCACTGTGTATGCACTGTTACAGTGGTGACATGACTATATTTATACATGACCTTTTGCTACATTTTTATCAGGTAGGCCTTATCACCATATTAAGATTAAGACTAATACCACTATGCACCATTATGAGAGTAGTAACGTTCCATATTATCACACCATAAATGCAATGCTTAGAAAAATAAGCCTGTTTTTCATACCAAGTATGAAATTTTATGTGATAATCATTTGTAAAATGGATACTAGCTGATATTAGACTTTTTGTGAATAAGCTGCAAAAAAAATTCCATATTTAATATTCATATTCATATCCTTCCTCAATCAAATTTTAGAGCAAAACCTGAGCTAAACATCGATGGTCAACACATACACACACAGATGCTATCCACGTAAGCACTGTTTATGAGTGATACCTGCATAGCCTATTACCCCTTCACAAAGGTACTCATTAGCTTTGGCGTGAGAATCACATGGGTGTCTCCAGATATAATGTAAACCTAAGGCTACATTGGTTCCCAAGAATAATTTAGGCACATAAAGGCTGACATTCCTTCACTTCACTTTGTCCCCAGATATAGTCTAGAACAAATGTTAAAATATCTTGATCTCCAGGAATAACCTAGACACATGGAGGCTGATACGTTTTGGTTAAAGCCACTTATCAACCAACAATGCATAACTCTCACCCTACAGTTCACCATATTGGGAACGTCCCCCTCAGCCTGCTAAAGCTGTGGGAATGAAAGTGGAAATCTTCCCACACTAGGTGCCCTGTAATTAACACACACACACACACAAGGCCAACTTATTACTGCAACCTAAAATGTAACATTATGAAAAAGACAGCTTACCGGCAATAAACAAAACCCTTCTAGACACATAGAGACCATGCCAGTTCCCCATAACAACAAAACCAGGATACAACCCAGTCTCCTGGAGCTAAGGTAACAACTGTAAAAACTCAAAATCTCAATTTTATGCAACTGAAATTAAATTAATAAAGAGCTGCATTTTTTTAAGCACATTTTCCTAAGAGTCGTACAAACGTTTAATTTTTGACAGATTCAAAATATAGTCTTTGGTGCGAATACATAATTAGAGAAATTTTTCATTGAAAAGTACTGCCATGACCTGAATGTTTAAAGAATAGCCAATTATTGGTTTTGTTTCAGATGACTGCCAATGACAGCATTCAGTTTCATCCTCCTCTTTTTGTTATTAGAACTTGAGAGAACTTTTTGTCCCATTTCTATCAATTTTAGGTATTTTTTTTCTTTTGCTTTGGGTCTTTTATTGCTTTTTGCTCTTTGTTTTGATTGTATTGTGGCATTCAAATTGTTGTGGGGTCCATTTTAAAAATTCATCTAACAAGCACAACACTCTTACTGGCTCTTTGTTCCCTTGTTTGGAGTAGGCATGCTTTAGAAAAAGAAGTGATAAACTTTGTTTTAAAATAAAAATAAAAAAAAGAAAACTGAAAAGAATGATTTCTGTTGTGGAGGCCCCAGACCTTTTATGTGTGTGTATGTATCTTTGCCTGTTTTAAAATGTAGCAATTCATGGATTCCAGGCTCCAGTCCCAGAAAAGTTGGGTATGTCTACAGCTATCTTGTTATGTTGAACTGAATGTGTTTTGCTATTGGAAACTCTTTTTTTTTGTTTTTCTTTGTTGTCTTTTTTTTTGCAATGGCTATACAGCTTCTGTAAAAGTGTTCATATTGAATGGTGGACATCCGGTCTTTTCTATCATGACATTCAACCCTGAGGGAAAGTCTCTTTCAAAAAAAATTAATAGTTTTTATTTTTTTTTAGAAAACAGACTTGAAGACAAAGAAATGTTAAAAGGGACAAACAAATAATCATTGTAAACAAGCTAAAGATCATTAACTGGGATTGGTACAGAATATCAAAAAGACAAATTGTCAATATAACTCTAATCTGAAAGTCCTAACCAATTCTAAAAATTAGATTCCTTTAGCAAAACTTAAATTTGTGAATTGTAATTTGTCTAATGTTAGCCAAAAACTTTAATGCTGTGAGTTGGATACTGCCATTTTATTTAGGAAAAAGAAACTGACATCACAAGAAGCATCATAGCATGAAATGACCAACAATAGATAAGGGTTCAATAAACTATATGATAGGCAACAGGAGATCATAATGATGATGTCCACTGATCATAAACAAGCATATAAAAAGATTCCTGTTTTCAAGAAAATGACCTTAACTTCACAATTAGAGAACTCAGCACAGTGGTGCAGAGTCCTGCACATGGACATTGTCCTTAGGGAGATTATACATTAGCTCCATATCGGCATCAGTATTCATCTGAGTGCTTCCTTTTCTCCTCCACATTCAAAAAGATGCACAGATTATGTAAACTGGCAACTGTAAATTGACCCTGCGATGGACTGTCACCCTTTCCAACTGTTTCCTGCCTTGTGTCCAGTGCTTCTGGGCTAAACTCAGTCCCCCAACAATACTGACTTGGATGAAGTATGTTGGGAAATGTGGTGTTATGTCTTATTAAGCCTCCTCATAATTT
Organism: Erpetoichthys calabaricus; assembly: GCF_900747795.2. NCBI lineage: Eukaryota > Metazoa > Chordata > Cladistia > Polypteriformes > Polypteridae > Erpetoichthys > Erpetoichthys calabaricus. The sequence goes on along the minus strand of NC_041397.2, from coordinate 142,103,347 downwards.
GGATTTATGTGTATGCTCCACTCTGTATTTCATTTTATAATAAACTCATCAGACCCAATATTTGGCACAGCTAGAGGCACAATTATCAGCATCAGTTAGTAAGAATACATTTTTAAGCTTGCTTCAGGCAATGTCACAACTGAAAGCCTTTTAAATAAAGCTTGTAATACACACATTTATAAAATATATTTAATTACAGTTCACTTTATACAAAAATAGAACTTTATTTGTCCTCAGGGGAAAAATCTGGCTTTTTACAGAAGCTCTTTAATAAATAAATAAATACATAAACAGTCAGATAAACAAATATATACAGACAGACACAATATGGTATGAACACACACCAGAATGATAAAAGGAAAAAAATTAAGAAAGAAAAACTTCTGACTTACTGTAGCAGTTACAGTCACAGTGAGGCAGACCAAATTCTGTTGGTTTAAACGAGCCCCAGTGGTGTTTCTTTCTGCAGAATAATTTGTTGGCTGAAAGTCCACAGTGTTAGTGTGTCAGAGAGAGGATGGGCAGCATTGTTCATAATGGCACTCAGTTTTTATTCTCTCCTTTGCTGCTACCTCCAGTGTTTCCCTGATCCTGACCTTTTAATTAGTTTATTAATTTGGTGGACATGTCTTGAAGTGATGTTACTAGACCAGCACACCACAGTGTTGAAAATTGCACTGTTAATCTCGGAGTTGTTGAAGATGTGAAGTATGTCACTTCCAACATTAAAGGAACACAGTCTCCAAAGGAAGAAGAGCCTGTTCTGCCCTTTTTTATATAGTTCCTTTGTGTTCTGAGACCAGTCCAACCTGTCATTGCTATGGACTCCCAAGTACTTGTAAGAGTGGCCATAGCAGTGATAAAGAAGATAGCAGTACATATGACAAAACAAAATGGCCTCAGACAAATAAAGCAAATGTCAATATGAAATTAATGTAGGGAAGCTATAAGGGAAAATTTCAATGTTGCATCTTTACACATTGGTCTGCATGCTCTCCTATGCAGCAAATACTCTTCAAGACGGAGATGATGAGATCATATGATATTTAACTCAATAACTATAGTATCTATACAGGTAGTACATATTCAATGGTAAGATGTTTTGCCAATAACTTTTAAGTTGTAATTTTATTATATAAGTGAGTACACAAACTTTCACAGTGCCTCATCAACCTAAGCATCTTCTAATTTGTTAGCATAATCCATTATGAACTATGCTGTTCATATACCATGCTCCCTCAAGCTTGTTCTAATCAAAATTGTCTGTTGGAACCTTTGCAATGGTGATCTCGACTACATAAAAACATATGAACATAGGAGAGATCTGACGAAAGAGAGGAGACAATTCAGTCCATTAAACTTGTTTGTTAAGCTTAAGATTATCAAGTGGATTAAGTGGTGGAAATCTAATGGAACCCTATAAGCAACTACCAAAGCACAAAGAAATCTGGAAAATTAGTTCACGGGGTAAACCAAGAGTTTTTAAGTAAACAAGGGATCAAAGACCAAAACTAGTTATTTCAATTTATATAGTTAAGACTAGACATTTTCTAGGTTGTTCCTTTATAATACAAAAGATTGAGATCTAAATTACATAGCCACCATGATATCACATGCCACACAGTACACGGCCCACATGACTAGCTGGATGTAACATCATACGAAGCATTTCAAAACATTACTGTGATATCAGAGACATTTACTCAAAAGAAGAGAAAATAAACAAACAGAAAAAGATTGTTTCTTTTTGAATCCTGTCATGTAAGCCCACTGGTAAACTCTGAAGGGAATGATTTGTTTTCTTTAGTTAATGGTTTAGCTAGCTGGTCACAGTCTCTTGTTACCATCAGAATGGACATGTCTGTGTTTTTCCTTGTCTAAGCAGTGTGGCACCCGGACGGGGTTCACGCCCGGCCGGGACGCCCAGGAGGACAGGAGGAGAGCTCATTCCTCCTCCAGAACGCAAGGGGTGTCCGCCCTGGTTGTATTGGGGGCTTGGAAGCTCTACCCTGTAGGGGCCCGTGGCCACCGCCAGGGGGTGCCCTGATGCCTTGGGGACCCTGTACCCCAGTGCTTCCGCCACACCTGGAGGTGCTGGGGGGAAGAGAAGAAGGGACACCTGGAGTGCTACCGGGTACACAGCCGACACTTCCGCCACACTAGGGAGTGCTGGTGGAAGATTGCCGGGGAGCACCTGGAGCACATCCGGGTGTGTATAAAAGGGGCCACCTCCCTCCAGTCATTGACAAGAGTCGGGAGGAAGAAAGATGATGTCGGGAGGACGGCAAGGAGGCGGCCTGAAGAGAGAGAAAGCATTGTGTTGTGGCCAAGACTTTGGGGTCTTTGGGGTTTGTGAGCACAATATGGACTTTGTAAATATTGTACATAAACGTGTGTTGGGTGACATGAGCGTGTCTGCCTGTCTGTGTCCGAGCCAGTCTACACAGTGGCATAGTCGGCAGGATGCGCCACCTGAGTCAAGGTGGGGACCTGTATTGTTGGAAAGTTTTGTGAAAGGCCCGGCACAGCAGGCAAACTCACCCACGTGCCGCAGGGGCGGTGTGCACCCAACCCCGTACGTACCAGGTGTGTCGTGGACCACGGGAGGTCCGCCGTTGGACTTATTGTTTCAGGGGCGGCTCATGAACGCGGCGGCAGCAGGGAGAGCTGCCGGGAAGAAGACGCTGCACACACGACAGCCGCAGCAGCCGCAGAGCTTCCCAGAATCTTGCCCTCGAGTGTGGAATGAGGGCGAGGAGGCGGCAGACCGGAGGTCCCTCCTCGTAACAGGCACGGGATTGGGCAGCGTGTCCTGTCTTCCCGCCAATGATTGGTCAGAGGCGGGAGCAGGGAATGCCCATCTCGTGCCAAGAAGAAACCTGAGTGGGCTGCAGGGAAGAGCCCACGGAGAGCAGTCGGCGAGTGCCACCGCTCGGAAGGTAAGCACACCGCTGACTGTCTCTCCCTCTTTGGCAGCGATATTGCAGGGGCTGCAGAAAGAGTTCCAGCTCATGCTATCGCTGCCGGCCGAGCGATGTGCCCTCCGGGCGGAGACGCAGGAGTCAGGAGGGATGGCAGTGGCGTGTGATCGAGAGCCGCAGAGGAAGGAGGATCGACGCGCTGCAGGAGCTTCTGAGCGGAGAGGCACAGCGGGGAAGGTAAGTGGGACTGACCCTGTGAAGCTCCGGACAACAGCGAGGCTGGGTCTGCCCTTTTTCCATGGGCAGATTCGAACTGTCACGGCGTCCCAAAATAAAAGGAGGAAGCGGCTTGGGGAAGCCAGTTCCTCCGATACGCGAGGACGCGCAGCTGGGTGCGTGTGTTCCTCGAAGGGCTGCCCTCTGCCGAGGCAGAGGGAAACCCCGCAAGCTGGGAGGCGAGACAAAAGAGTGCCCCAGTTGACGGTCCAGTGGCGGGGGTCATGGAACTCTCGGGCTGGGAGCTTGAGAGTAAAAGTTTCAGGGCGCCGGACGGAGCGGAGAGCGTTGGCCCAAGCAGGGAAAAGGCACACAGAGGCACCGCGTCAGGGCAACGTCTCCGCCCCTTGTTTTTCCTTTTTTTGTAGGGGATTGGGCCCTGGGCTGACTCCGATGGACCTGCCACAGGGGAAAATACGCCCTCACGGGACTGTCCGCTGGCCCCGTCGGGTTTCAGCGTGGAGGGGAGTTATGTGGCAGGTGGCCGGGTGTGGTCCGCAGCCGCCTGCCTATTTAAGGAGCAGCCTCCCTACAATCAAGGCTGGAGTCGGGTGAGGAGGTGGACGAGGTCAGAGAGGAGGCGGCAAGGAGAGGCCCTGAGTGTGTTGTGTGAAGGAAAGAGAGACGGCCAGTGAAAGAGCCAGGACTTTGGGAGACAGTGGGGGTTTGTTGGTGTGGTGCACTTAAGACTTGTATATATTAGTGTATAATAAACGTGTGGTGATGGCTTTAAATGTGTCTGCCTGCCTGTGTCCGGGACACCTATTTCACAGCAGATTCTGATTAACACCTTAAGATTTCATGTCCATGAAGGTAACTGATCCACAAACAAAGTCACCAAGCCTCATTTCTGTTGGTCTATGCCTCTACGCCACCCACCCAAAGTCAGCTCTTGTATGTCTTTTCTGTTCCTGCAGCCAAGTAACTGAGGCTAGGGACAGCTTTATTGCTTTGCACAGCCTTTCATGTTACTGAAACATGGCATCTTTCTTGTGCATCTCGGTAAGCAGTCATTTTTTTAAAATTCCTGTTTTCCTTGAGTTTTGAGTTTAAGAGGCTCTGACATTGGTCATTAGTTCTCATCTGCCTTTTCCTGACTCTGAATTCTTGCTCTTCCTTAGTAAATAATTTGTGTATAAGAAAGTCCACAAGTAGCATCTTATTGTCTGCTTCTCATCATAATTTTGTCTGTATTTTGGCAAAGTGAAAATATTTAGAAGATGAAATAAATTTATATACACATCTAAAAAATTTCTACACTGCATTGTAATTTTTAAGCTATTCGTAAATTTATTTTCTGCCATATTTTCTGTTATTTGTATTGATTTTGTAATTGTATTGACCATTGTAGCAATAAAAAAATGTCCACAGGAATCAAGAGGTTGCTAATACTGCACTATATTTCAAATGTATTTGTAAAGATGCGCTTTGTACAGCTCATTACAATACATTTTAAGGCTGCGCTTATAAGAATGATGACATTTTCTGAACCTCTTTAAAATAAGTGGCTTAAGAAGATTTAGAAATGTGATGGATGGAATTAAAAGGGATTTCATTCTCTCAGTCTCATCTTCTTGCCTTATTTTCCAATACTTTTAGTACAGCAGATTTTTAACCACTTAGACTGAACTTTGATCTGTTAATAAAGCAAGCAGTCACAGCATAAAATGCAACATGTTAACATTTTTATTAATGAAATGCACCAGTCATTAGATTTTTTTTTTGCAAAGGTAAATTATTAGTACATAAAATTCCTCTTAATACGCTAGTACAAAAAAAAAAAAATCAGAGTTAAAAAATCAGTAAAAGCTTTAAAGATCTGTATGTGTTGCAGAATTCACTCAATCCTCATTCTTCTAGTCATTCATTTCCAATTTTACTGATCTTATTGAGTAGCTAATGGTCATTTCTGAAAAATCATAAGGTAAATTAACCTTCAAGTACATTTTCTTAAAATATTTTAAGGAATCATATTCCATTGACATATTATGCTGCAGATTTCTGTTATTTATTTATTTATTGTGTTTTTGATGTTCAATTATTCAGAGAATTTTCTGGTCATCTTATATAGTGATGAATTGTTCAGTGTTGCTGAAGAAATCCAATAAGTATTGTCTGACATAGAAGAAAACAGTTAAACAAAATTACATTATTTTTGTCAAAAATGTATAACATCAGATTGTGATTGTAAACATTTTTATTTTACAGAAAGAGCTGAAGATTTTTTTTTAATTTACCATTGTTTGTGTACAGAATAAAAAGCTTATTTTATAAAAAGTTTATAATTAATACGTGACACTTTCAGTGACTGTTCTTTTCAGCTTTATTGATGCAGTCCTGAAAGCAAAACATACAGGAAATTACAGAAATTTCATCATAAAGGGCATGTCAGTAATAATGACCTCAGAAAATGATTTTAAAAAGTATGGCTTTATAATAATAATAGGAATAATAATAAAAACTCAATAGGAGAGATGAAAAACTGTACATCCAGATTCCCATCACGGCAGTTATAATTGTTTTTTCTTAACCAGCCTTTTAATTTCTTCAACCAATTAATAATAATAATAATTATTATTATTATTATTTATTTATTTTTTAATTTATCATTGTGGCAACTATCTGTCAAGTACACCTGACAGCTTACCTAATTCAGCCTTCCTTAAAAATGGTGGTACTACACAATGTGTTATCTATAGGGGAAAAGACCAAAGATTCAAAAGTGTGATTTATTTGGATTTATAGTAAAGCTTCTGTCTTTAAGAAAAGACATTTATTTAAAATTACATATAAAACATGAAGGTATGTAAACTGATAACACCCAGTGTCTTCTGTCCAAGAAGCACAGCATTTGCATGTGAGCAGTGCCCACTATTAGAATAGTGCAAACTGTTTGGAAAATTTTTAACCTTTCTATGGACAAAAATATGAGGTCTATGAGGTTTAATTGTATTTTGTGTTCAATTGTAAAAAGATCGAATGCACTGCAAAAGCATACATTTTAGATCACACAATACATCATTTTCAAACCCTGATAAAATAATGGATGTGGCACCAGTCCATCACAGAGCGCACCCAATCACATACACCTTTACATTGGGTAAGTTTAGAGCTGTCAGTCAACTTAAATTACATGTCTTTTGGGGCGCAGAAGGAGAATTGGAGAACCTGAGCAAAAACCTGCACACAAACTCACTTCAGATAGCAAGATACAAGGTATGCTGGCTCTGTAGGCAGTAGCACTAACCACAACACCATCATGCTTCCACATATAATAAGTTTGACCTTCTATATTTCAAATGTTACAGCTGGGGCATTAATAATGTATATCAATTAAACATTCCTTTAAGTGTAAACTACTGGTTCATTTGGGCAGATCTGACCACAACCTGATTCATCTCATTTCCAGGTACAAGCCTGTTATTGGATGGTGACCTGTTACCACTAGAATAGTGAGGAAGTAGAGCCTGGATGCTGCAATGGCTCTGAGTGACCGCTTTGAAACCACAGACTGGGAAATGATGTGTGAGTCACATGGAGATCATATTGAGTAACTCAGTCACCGCATCACAGACTATATTAACTTTTGCGTAAACACTGTGGTGTCCTCAAAGACAGATTACTGAGGAGCTAAAAAGTCTCATGAATGACAAAAATAGAACATTCAAATCTGATGCCAAAGAGGGTTCTAAAGGACATACACTCAGAAAAAAGAAAAAAGCTGAGTGAAGGCAAGGAAACTTACAAAGCTAAAGTAGTAAACAAACTGACTCAGAATAACATGAAAGATGTAAGATGTCTGGATTGGACTGGGTATAATTACTAGACTCAAGCAATTCAGGGCTCAGGTGCTAGAAGGGGATGTGGATAAAGTGAATTCCCTCCTATTGGCATTTCCTTCTAATGACCAGTCTCCCCACACCGTCCCTACTACATCAACAACACCTACCACGTTAACTGGGATGGTCAGTGATGAGTCCACCACTGACCATCAGTATGGGCTGTCCATAACTGAAGACCAAGTAAGGAGAGAACTGAGGAAGCCACACACAGGAAAAGCTGCTGGGCCAGATGGAGTTAGTTCTTCAGTTATTAAGGGCTGTGCTGACCAACTATGTGGTGCTCTCTGCCACCTTTTCAGTCTGTCCAGTGCAGCTGTTGTGGAAAACATCCAGCATTGTTTCATCTTCACCTACTGATTACAGACCAGTGACAGTAATCTTTAAGACCTTTAAAAGACTGTACTGGACTATATGAGTTTTTCACTTGGACTCACTGCAGTTTGCCTATCAGACAAAGACTGGAGTGGAGAATGCAGTTATCAATTTTATTTTCTTTATTTCGCCTTATACAATTTCTTGTATTAGGAATTTCATAGTTTTCACATACCCCTTGGGGTCAGAGCACAGGGTCAGCCATTGTACAGCACCCCTGGAGCAATTACAGGTTAATGGTCTTGCTCAAGGGCCCAGCAGAGTAGGATCTCTTTTGGCAGTGACGGGGATTCGAACTGGCAACCTTCGGGATACCAGCACAGATCCTTAGCCTCAGAGCCACCACTCCGCCCTAAATTTATTTACTTGACAAAGGCTTATTCTCACCAGGACAAAGCTGGAAGCACTGTGTTGATTATGCTTTTTGATTTCTCTAGTCCCTTTAATACCATCCAGCCATCCCTGTTAAGGAGTAAGATCAGAGATATGTAGGTGGATGAGTCAATGGTTTCCTGGATAATTGAGTGTCTTTTGGGCAGAGTGCAGTTTGTGAGACCCAAGGACTGTGTTTCTAATATGGATTTGAGCAGCACTGGAGCAACCACTAGGAACAATCCAGTCTTATTTTCTCTTCACTTTGTAGACTTCCAACTACACATATAACACCAGGTCATGTCACTTGCAGAAGTTCTGAGATGATTCTGCATTTTATGGGGTGTATCGATAACAGGGATGAGACAAAGGAGAGGAGTCAGGTGGAGAACTTTGTTTCTTGGTGCAGATTGAATTGTCTTTATATATCAATGTGAATTGTCTGTTAAAATCAAAAAAATCAAGGAACTGGTTATAGACTTTTGTCACACAAAAGAGCCAACATCAATGATATGTTGCATTATGACATTGCCTAAAGCAAGCATAAAAAATAATTCGTTCTAACTGATGCTGAAAATTATGCCTCTAGTTGTGCCAAATATTGGGCCTTAAGAGATTAATACAAAACGAAATACAGGGTAAAACATATACATAAATCTGAATTATGAGGAGGCTTAATAAGGCATAACCACATTTCCCAAAATACCAAGTCAGGGTTGTTGATAGGGACGAAGCTTAGTCTAACAGCACTGGACACAAGGAAGGTATCGGGTAGAAAGGGTGACAGGCCATCATAGGGTCCATTTACACGCACTCAGTTGCCAATTTAGAGTTGCCAATTTATGTAACCTGCGCATACAGTATTTGGGGATGTGTGAGTAAAGGAAGCATCCAGAAGAAAACTGACACAGATAATGGACATAATGTGCAAACTCCATAAGGACAATGTCCATGTGCAAGACTCTACACCACTGTGTCGATCCCAAAAATAGGTAAGTTCTGTAGTTCTGAAGTTCTTATAACACAGGAATATTTTCATTTGTTCCAGATGCTTGCTTATGATCAATGGACATGGTGTAAGTGTATTTTTCCTGTTGCCTATCGTGTAATTTGTTGCACTCCTTAAAACTCTGTATTGCTTGTTATAAACATAGCTCTCTTTCCCAGTAGAATGGTGTAGGTCCCATTGCTATTAATCCTGAATTAGATTAAGAAACTTTAAGAACTGTATGTTGCCCTTCAATTCTAAACCTGACCTCTAATCCTAAAGGTAACAAAACATACATTCCCATTTGAAATTCTCAAATGATAAAGGCCACCATAATGAGAATTAATGTACCTTTTATGTAATTAATGGCCTTTTGTTGCTTTACTTGAAAGTACAGGAGGGTAGGCACAAATAAAAGTGATACTAGCTGAATTAAATATTAGCTCATCTCATTTGTTCTCATCAATGACCTTCACTGTGTCTCTCAAATGCTTCAGAGCTGAAAATCTTGTCTCTTTTGCATCTGCCATGAAGCATTATATTTCAGTATGGAATAATCACTTGTCTTTGGAGAAAATTATGCAGATATAATTTTTCCTTGGTGACATATCTCTTTCATAATACATATGCAAATTATTTATTATCATGTTTTCATAAGTTGGAGATATTTATAACTTGGCCAGTGTGCATGTTTTATACTCCATTACAAAGTATAACTTTATTACTATTCATTTCTGATTATATTATGGCAAAGAATCATATGCAAGTCACTCACGATTGTACAGTAAATTCAAGCTAAACATTCTGATAATAAAGGAAGTGCAAAGGTTATCTTACATTTTTTGCTATTATGAGTTTATACACAAATATTATTGTTTTGCTTTTAACACACATTAACCTAAAGGAAGAATCCCTCCATAAAGTATGGTAAAAGCTTGAGATACTGATGAGATAGTGTGAAGAATGATATCACCAATGTATTAATGAGGCAGACACTTTAGTATGCTTTAGACACCTTCGTCATTGTTCAGCATCCGTGTCTTAAAAATGGTCCCTGAGAGGAATGTTAATGTTGAAAAACATTATTAGGAACATGAGTTTCAGGTTCATTCCAATTTTTATTATCATTCTTTTGAAACTTCATGTGTTAAAAGAAAAACAGTTAAAGTTTATGCAGCAATCATTCTTCAAAGTAGTGATCTGAATCTGTATGGTTTTTGTTAATCCAGAGTCTATCATGCTAGACAAAAAGAAATGTATGGTCTTGATGCCAATGTATATTAAAATACACAATGTTTGCTTTAACCTGCATGTCTTTCATTCAAAACCAGAGTTACTGGAGAAGCCCCTTTCAAATACTGGGAAGAATATTCAAGCAATCTGCAAGTGGACTGGAAAAACAGTCTGCATCTGAGAGCACATTTCATCTTTCTTTCTTTCTTTCTTTCTTTCTTTCTTTCTTTCTTTCTTTCTTTCTTTCTTTCTTTCTTTCTTTCTTTCTTTCTTTCTTTCTTTCTTTGCATGGTTTGGTATATTATTGTGTTAATTGCTTTAGTTTTTCTTTTGTTTCCTGGTAATCTCCCATTATCTAAAGCATTTTCACAATGCCATGGAGATGTGGCCATGTGTTACGATGGGTGTGACCACCTGATGAGTTTCATAAAATTGGAGATAACCTTAGTCCCCAAAACAGGAACAAAAAGCCCCACAAAGGGAAGGATCTATCAACCTTTGGCTTATAAAAAAATAAAAGACAAGGAATCTTTATAAAATAAGAAAATGCTCTGAAGAACACAAAAAGCACAGAAGTTGCCCTTCAAAAAATAGGTGATTCCATGGCAAACAAGTCCTAATGCAAATATGGAGAGAAAGATAATAAAAAACAAAAAACAAAACAAAGAAAATGTTAAAAAGGAACCTGAAACATAACTAAAAAATGACAGTGAACATGTGGTGTCACTAATGCATAGTCAAATGGTATTGGCAACCATTTTAGATTTCTGAATTAACAGTGTTGGATTCATGTTTAGATTGTCATCTTTTCTAATCGTTTTTGGAGAACCCATACTCCATCCATTTGAATTTCTTTTTCTGCTCTCTGTTCCATCTGTATCCATTTTTAACACATTATTTTTTCTTTTTTTGCCACATTTTTTGTTTACTGTTACTGTGTTTTCTTTTCAGTAATTTGGTGATCATATTCTTATTTAGGAGCTAGTTAGGTAGGCAGGCACCTATACAGACTGCATTACTTCTGTAAGATCGAGGTGGTTCTGTCGATAAACTTCCTGTTTTTAAGTCTAGTGTTAGGCCCTGTTAGAGTTTTGCTCCACATTCTGTTCCTCTATTTTTGTCTTTCTGCCACCTCTATAAACCAGTCTAGTTAGTGGCATGGTGTGATAAGGATATACTGTACATTCACTTTTTTATTAGCCCACCTACTACTCCCTGGATTGCAGACTGCTGAGGTCTATACCTGCAAAACTGGGTACAATGTATACATGTAAATTATACAATGTACTGATTCAGAATGAAACTGTGAGAATTTTATTTAAGAGGAAAAAATCAAGTTGATACCTTTAAAACTTGATAACAGATTGATTAGACTTTTAGTAAACTCTAATGAAAAATCAATGGATCTCCATTCCAAAAGGTTCATAACCAGGAAAAACACATATCAGAAGAATCACACACCAACACCATTTTCATTTAAATACTGGATACTGCAGGAATGCACACACTGACCTTGATACTGTTTCCCTGATGATGTCTAACATTTTCCTTTCCTGGGTGGTTCTGGGATAGATTGCTATAATAACAACCAACACAAAATTGCTCTAAAATGGCAGTGCCCATAACAAAACAAAATTGCATTAATAATGGTCAAAAATTAAAACTTTTCAAAGGAAGCTTCTGGTAAAAATTGAATTCCTAGGATAGAAATAAAAAAACAATTAGCCAATATATTGTGAAAAAAGGATCAAAAAATGGCAGAAAAAATTAAATAAGATACCAAATGATAACAGTAATTGATTCGACACTAATTGGAGATGCACTTAAAAAAAACAAATATATATATATATACAGTATGTATATATATATATATATATATATATATATATATATATATATATATATATATATATATATATATATATATATATACAGTAATCCCTCCTCCATCGCGGGGGTTGCGTTCCAGAGCCACCCGTGAAATAAGAAAATCCGCTAAGTAGAAACCATATGTTTATATGGTTATTTTTATATTGTCATGCTTGGGTCACAGATTTGCGCAGAAACACAGGAGGTTGTAGAGAGACAGGAACGTTATTCAAACACTGCAAACAAACATTTGTCTCTTTTTCAAAAGTTTAAACTGTGCTCCATGACAAGACAGAGATGACAGTTCTGTCTCACAATTAAAAGAATGCAAACATATCTTCCTCTTCAAAGGAGTGCGCGTCAGGAGCAGAGACTGTCATAAAGACAGAGGAAAGCAAACAAATCAATAGGGCTGTTTGGCTTTTAAGTATGCGAAGCACCGCCGGTACAAAGCTGTTGAAGGCGGCAGCTCACACCCCCTCTGTCAGGAGCAGGGAGAGAGAGAGAGAGAGAGAGAGAGAGACAGAGAAAAACAAACAGTCAAAAATCAATAAGTGCCCTTCGAGCTTTTAAGTATGCGAAGCACCGTGCAGCATGTCGCTTCACAAAGCAGCTGCACAGAAGGTAGCAACGTGAAGATAATCTTTCAGCATTTTTAGACAAGCGTCCGTATCGTCTAGGTGTGCGAACAGCCCCCCTGCTCACACCCCCTACGTCAGGATCAGAGAAAGTCAGCGCAAGAGAGAGAGAAAAGTAAGTTGGGTAGCTTCTCAGCCATCTGCCAATAGCGTTCCTTGTATGAAATCAACTGGGCAAATCAACTGAGGAAGCATGTACCAGAAATTAAAAGACCCATTGTCCTCAGAAATCCGCGAACCAGCAAAAAATCCGCGATATATATTTAAATATGCTTACATATAAAATCCACGATAGAGTGAAGCCGCGAAAGGCAAAGCGCAATATAGCGAGGGATCACTGTATATATATATATATATATATATATATATATATATATATATATATATAGTATATTTTATAAACCTATAATTAGAGTTGTGAGTGTGATCACTTTATTCCTTTTACTGTGGGGTTTGAAATTCAGTAGATCTAGAAAATCTGGCTGCCTGGCTGTTCTGTTCCTTACTACAAAGGCACCTACAACAGGAGTCTCCGAGCAAACAGAAACCAGACTGTACATCCGGGAGAAATATGGATCAGACTCCATGGGAGGGAGAGAAGATGGAAAAGGTGCAAGTACACTATGACAATAAAATGGAAGATAAATGGGTTATTCAGCTCCTATTTTATAACTGTTCTTACTCACCAGGCTAAATAATATTATAGCATTCTCAAACTTATCTATTACTATCACCATTGTAGTATATTATCTGGCTTTAATGGTTTACTGACTACAGTACATCAGCATTATACTAGTATCTACAGATGATGTGTTCTGTTAAAGGTGCTGCTTAAAATAAAGATTAACATTGTCATATTAATGTGACAGACTAGTGCCTAATTGAGGGCTGGTTGCTACCTGACTTGTGATTTTAGGAATAGGCTCTAATGCCTTCTGATGCTGACTTTGAATGAACAGGATTGGAAAATAAATTAATGAAAGGAAAATGATCATGTTATATATTTATAAAGACTGGTGTCCTGCCCACAGATGAATCTCCATGACCCTGAACTGCATCACAAGATTAGGGAATAGATGGATATTTCTAAAGTCTGATGCCACATTCAGGGTTATTTTCGGACATGCACCTGAAGCAGCCAGGATACAACCTCCCATAACCCTGCATTGGATTACATTGACTTGAGTAGTGGAATGATGGATGGATATTTATAATGTATAACATGCTTATGTTTTCAACAGGTGAAAAGAGTTCAGCAAACACAAATAGTTTAAAGGCTGATAGAGGGAGACTGTTTTGCTTTTTTTTTTTTTATTTAACTAACTATTGCTGGACATCATATTAAGATGAAGCTGATAACACCTTATCCCGTGATGGTAGGAAATGATGCATGGGCTTGAATTACTTACTTGGGTGACATACTTACACTTTAAGGTTTCACCTGCAAATTTGTATCTCCTAACATGTGTGACCAGTTATAAATGAAAAGAAATCGAACTCTGTTGTTATATAAAACAAACACCATCTATATGAAAACAAAATTGATTTGAAGTTTCTCTTGCAGAATTGCCTCAAAAATAGGAAAAATAAAACAAACTCACATCACCACGGATTCCTGTGTTGATTTTATGTTTCACTGCTGGAAATAATAAAGCTGTTTTCTCTTCTTCTATGCACTGTTAGTATAAGCAAGTACTTGTTTGTGTAAAGGAGGTGGCATTTCATTTGGTTTACAGGAAACAGAAAATGTGAAATCCATTTATAACTAATTTAGACTACCTTGCAGAGGGTTGTTTTCACTTTGACATTAAATAGTCATTTTTTCTTGATCAGTGCCAAAAAAAGCCAAACTAAATCCACCATGATTCAATGTTGCATAACAATAAAATGTGAAAACTTCTAAGAGGATGAATACTTTTTTATAGGCACTGTATCAGTAAGCCATGTCACTACTTTTTTTGGTAACTTTGTCTGATTTTACTACTGCCTATAGGATAACTTGAAACTACTAAATACATGGCACACTAATCACTTAGATGCTGTGTTATATCTGTTACAGTATTTATGTCAACATTTTCATTTTAATGGCTTATTATTCTCAAGCACAAAAAGATAGAGCAAACAAGGAGCAGCTTAGCTGTTTCTATGGTTACTTAAAATCCAAAGTTGCCTCTTTACCATCTATCTAATTTGTGATGAACATTATAAAAAGTAAAAATGCGAGGGTGTCTCAGTCCCAACCTTACTGTGCCCTCACCTTCCTTACTCCCCTGTGCCTGCTAAATGACGTCCTTCAAAAGCAAAGGAGTTTTTATTTATTCAAATATTTGTTTTTTCTTTTAATACAATTGCCTCAGGATAATTTCTCAAAATAAGTATATGCAAAATTTGACAATGTAGTACAAAGCAAACTAAAGAAAGAAACTACACTTCATTTTAATCCCACACAGCTTGGGCACAAAGGGAGAATAAATAAAATTCTCAAAATGAGCAGGTGGTTCACTGCTTTAGGAAAGTGTGTAGGTGAGAAGAAGAATGGACTGATGCTTATCAATCAATCAATACCAATGATTAGGCAGTGAGGTGAGGATCTTATTTTATTTTTTACCTTTCTTTGTATGTGGGTTTTCCAGCTGTTAAATGCATATCAAGCTAACTAAACTATACTTCTTTTAAAAATAGTTTAGACTTAATTGATGAATATTGTGACCAGTAGGGGGTGTAATAGCATCCCAGACCGCAAGCAAAATCTCAAAACCACAGTCCTGGGTTCAAACATGAGCATTTATTTTATAATACAATATGATACCATAATGCAAATTCTCTCTTTTCTTTCCCTTCTCTTCTCTTCTCCACTTCTACTTGGTGAGTGTCATCCAACTCTTCTCCTGACACCGACTCTCTCGACTGTGGCAGAACTGCTTTCTTTATACAGGACCCTGGTAGGGAACTACCAGTGTCATGATACTGACCATCAGAAGCACCTCCAGGTTAGGTGGAAGTCCCATGAAGTAGGGACTATTAATCTCTGCTGCATCCCCTGGCAGCGCCTATGGAACCCAACATGCTATGTGGGTATCCATAGAGATATCATAACCCAGGGACACTGCCACCTAGCATTTCGGGGGAGTAAATAACCCAAGTAACTTGTGCCCCCCTGTTTCTCCATTGTACTGGCATCCTGGCCGGATAATTATCCTTTATCATGTACATCTGGGATGCCAGAATATCCATTCTTACCCATCTCCTGGCTGCAGAAGGGATCACCCAGCCTATCTGGTCTGTAAGTAAGGCATCTTGAACCAGTCTAGCTAGGATGTCATCCCAGGTCTGCCATCCATTACAACAACAAAGATTATAGAAATTTAATAATCACTTGCAGAACGACATGCCAAACCGCACAAGAGAGACGGGACAGAGTAGCATATGATGCAGAAGAGGCTCGCTGTTCTTGGTTTATTTAGAGGTTTCTATCTTTTCTTGATTTTAGAAGTTTTTTTCTTTGGTATTTTACATTTATAAATTTAGCTTGACATCACAACTTGCCCTTGCTTGAATTCATAGTCAGGGAGGAATAAACAGTTGTGTTGCAATTGTTTCTAAATTAGTGAAAATCTTGTAAAAGCTAGACGTTTACCTGACATATTTATTCATGACTATGTTATTCAGTACCAAACAGTAGAAATCAGGTGTTTAGATGACTGTTTACTAGATGCTTAGAGATCTAATTTATTCTTGGCATAAATAAACAGTTTTACAATACCAAGCCTTTATGTGTGATGCCTTTTACTATATGGTGTTAACTGCCATTGCTCTGGGTTGAAGTGAAGAACACCTTTTGTCATGTGGTCTCTTTTCCACATTTGGCATAGTCTTCCTCAGCTCACTACTAGAATCTTTGTTTTGTTCTCTGCAAATCTTAGTGACAAAAGTGACTCTTTCTGACCCAGGAGTTTAGATGCTGAAGTTCCTTTCTAACTTCTCTGTCTCAATGTTTTATGACTGGATTAGTCGCTGGAGTTGAGCTTGGAACTGTGGATCTTAAGAGCTCAGGATATCTAGCTCTAACACTATGAAAGGTAGCTGCCAGCTTCAAACAAAATTAAGGCTTTCTCCAAAAAGAGTGGGCCAGCTTCCTGCTACACACAGATATACACAGCGCATCCACTTAGTATTTAAGAAAAGGTGTAGCCTCTGGTGATTGTAGCAAGGTCCCTTCCACTTACCAATGTGGTGTCCACTTACAGTTGCAGTAGTTTGTTCATTAGCATGAGCCACAGTTCAACTGTGAGTACAAGCTTAAAAATAAATTATCATTTTATATGCCTTTCTCCAGATGAAATGACTGCTGGCATGTCACTGTAACTTTGTTATGAGATGAATAGTAGAGAATTGGAAGGCCAAATGTTTGTAGAATATTTTAGTGTTCAATCTAACACAATGCATCATGCTCACTTTGTTCTACACCATCCTAGCTTCAGACCATCCAATAAGCCATTGTTGAGACATTCAAACCAGGCACCAAAATTTTAAAAGTAACAATACATTTCCCTGTCAGCTTCTTTCTCTGTCTTAAATTCAATAACCTCTTAGTGGCCAATGATTTCCACTCATAGACATCAAATATCATTAAAAACTCTTTCAAAATGTACAATTATTACAACAAGTGTGATTGCTACCATATAGTTCAGATACCTATTCCAATTTAAAAGGTAGCTATAAAGGCTATTTTTGATTTTTAAATAGCAAAGCCGCTTGGCTGAAAGTCAAAAATCCATCCATCCATCCATTTTCCAACCCGCTGAATCCGAACACCGGGTCACGGGGGTCTGCTGGAGCCAATCCCAGCCAACACAGGGCACAAGGAAGGAACCAATCCAGGGCAGGGTGCCAACCCACCGCAGAAGTCAAAAATAATACTGAAATTATTTGAAATGCCTTATGATTATTAGTTTCCAGCATAACAGGTGGGGTAGCCGCAGTTCTTCTATCACAGTAGCTTGATGCTGCACCACAGATGTGCCATAACTTTGCAGCAAGGTGACAATCAACTCAGACACTGTAGGTTGTAAACTTTGTAAAATCCTTCTTTATGTCATATTGATTCCTAGAATCATTATAGTCTGTTTTTTATCATTTAAATTATTATTAGTTTGTTTAGAAATTAGCCCCATTTAGTGGCAATTGTTTTGGACTCAATGTGATATCTTTACTGACAAAACTTTAGAAATTCAAAAATTAACTTCATGATTTCTGTCCTGTAGTTTAGGGTAAGGATTTCTAGAGCATTGGACCTCTGTTTTTTGACTTACATTAAAATTTTGTTAATTGTTTGTAACCTGTTCTTTGACAACTATCTTGCTCTGCCCCTCGAATCTTGTTCCGGTAACAAAAAAATTACCATTGTCCACTTGGAAAGACCTTTACTGATTCTAGTTGTTACACTATCACTATTTCATTTCAAAGAAAACATATTTCATCTCCAAATCTCTTATACCTATGGTTACAAACTGTTTTGTTTTAATTGTATTAGAGGAATTTGCAATGAGCATTATTTTTTGGAAGAGTTATCAGTGTCTCAAAGGTAGAATCTGTTACAAAAGTTTCTTACAACCAAACAAAAATTATAAACCAAAAGATCTTACAAATCCATTTTTGTTTTGTTTTTGGCTCAAGCATTAGTTTCTTGTGTGTATTCAAATTATTTTACCAAATGTCAGACACTAAAGGATGACCACTATAATGTCAAGGAACTATTAAACACCACGTGCAGAGTGAGGAAATTTAGCACCAAATACTTTATTAGCACAATACTATACTGGCATTATAAATAGATATTATTACATTAACAGTAACATTTATTTCTATAGTACATTTTAATGCAAAGGATGTAGCTCAAAATGCTTTAGAACATGTCAAATAAGTAGTTACATGCAAAGAAAAACAAGTTAAATTTAGATTAGAATAATAATGAGGAAATAGTATCTTCTTCTTCTTTTGGCTGCTCCCGTTAGGGGTTGCCACAGCAGATCATCTTCTTCCATATCTTTCTATCCTCTGCATCTTGCTCTGTTACACCCATCACCTGCATGTCCTCTCTCACCACATCCATAAACCTTTGCTTAGGCCTTCCTCTTTTCCTCTTCCCTGGCAGCTCTATCCTTAGCATCCTTCTCCCAATATACCCAGAATCTCTCCTCTGCACATGTCCAAACCAACGCAATCTCACCACTCTGACTTTGTCTCCCAACCATCCAACTTGAGCTGACCCTCTAATGTACTCATTTCTAATCCTATCCATCTTCGTCACACCCAGTGCAAATCTTAGCATCTTTAACTCTGCTACTTCCAGCTTTGTCTCCTTTTTTCTGGTCAGTGCCACCGTCTCCAACCCATATAACATAGCAGGTCTCACTATCGTCCTGTAGACCTTCACTTTCACTCTTGCTGATACCTGTCTGTCACAAATTACTCCTGACACTCTTCTCCACCCATTCCACCCTGCCTGCACACTCTTCTTCATCTCTCTTCCACAATCCCCATTACTCTGTACTGTTGATCCCAAGTATTTAAACTCATCCACCTTCGCCAACTCTACTCCCTGCATCCTCACCATTCTACTGACCTCCCTCTCATTTACACACGTTTTCTGTCTTGTTCCTACTGACCTTCATTCTTCTCTTCTCTAGAGCATATCTCCACCTCTCCAGGGTATCCTCAACCTGCTCCCTACTATCGCTACAGATCACAATGTCATCAGCCATTATTCTTAAATATCGGCACCAGTACACTTCTTCTCCACTCCTCAGGCATCCTCTCACTTTCCAAGATTCCATTAAACAATCTGGTTAAAAACTCCACTGCCATCTCTCCTAAACACCTCCATGCTTCCATAGGTATGGCATCTGGACCAACGACCTTTCCATTTTTCATCTTCTTCATAGCTGTCCTTACTTCCTCCTTGCTAATCCGTTGCACTTCCTGATTCACTATCTCCACATCATCCAACCTCTTCTCTCTCTCGTTCTCTTCATTCATCAGCCTCTCAAAGTACTCTTTACATCTACTCAACACACTCTCCTTGCTTGTGAGTATGTTTCCATCTTTATCCTTTATCACCCTAACCTGCTGCACATCTTTCCCAGCTCGGTCCCTCTGTCTAGCCAATCGGTACAGGTCCTTTTCTCCCTCTTTAGTGTCCAGCCTCTCATACAACTCATCATACGCCTTTTCTTTAGCCTTCACCACCTCTCTCTTCACCTTGCGCCTTATCTCCTTGTACTCTTGTCTACTTTCTGCATCTCTCTGTCTATCCCACTTCTTTTTTGCCTCCTCCCTAAACTCAATCTTGCAGTCTTCCTTTTTTAACTTCCACCATTTGATCCTTGGCTCTGCCCTCACTCTCTTCCTGCTTCTTGATCTCCAATGTCATCCTACAGACCACAATCCTATGCTGCTTAACTACACTTTCACCTGCCACCACTTTGCAGCCTTCAATCTCCTTCAGATCAACTCTTCTCCTTATGATGTAATCTACCTGTTTGCATCTTCCTCCACTCTTATACTTAACCCTATGTTCCTCCCTCTTCTTAAAATACGTATTCACCACAGCCATGTCCATCATTTTTCGCAAAATCCACTATCCTCTGACCTTCTTCATTCCTCTCCTTGACACCATACCTACCCATCACCTCCTCATTTCCACTGTTCCCTTCACCAACATGCCCTTTGAAATCCGCTCCAATCACCACTTTCTGTCCCTTGGGTACACTGTTCATCACTTCATCCAACTCACTCCAAAAAATCTTCTTTCTCACCCATTGCACACCCAACTTGCAGGGCATATGCACTAACAACATTCATCATCACACCTGCAATTTCCAGCTTCATAATCATTACTCTGCCTGACACTCTTTTCACCTCCAAAACACTCTTGACATACTGTTCCTTCAGAATAGCTCCTACCCCATTTCTCCTCCCATCCACACTGTGATAGAACAATTTGAATTCACCTTCAATCCACCTGGCCTTACTCCCCTTCCATTTAGTCTCTTGCACGCACAATATATCAACCTTCCTTCTCTCCATCATATCTGCTAACTCTCCCCCCTTATCAGTCATACTGCCAACATTCAAAGTTCCTACCCTCAGTTCCACTCTCTTTACTTTCCTCCTCTCCTCCTGCCTCTGGAAACGTCTCCCCCCTCTTCTTTTCCTTCTTCTTGTTCGGCCAACAGTGGCCCAATCTCCGCCAGCACCCTGTTGGCTAACAGTACTGGTGGCGGTCATTGTTAACCCAGGGCTCGACTGATCCGGTATAGAAATTTGTATTGTTGCCCACATATTGATTTGGCAAAATTTTACACCGGATGCCCTTCCTGATGTAACCCTCCCCATTTATCCTGCTTGGGACTTGCACGAAGAAACTCACTGGTTTGTGCATCCCCCGTGGCGGGGTTAATGAGAAAATAGTATACAAAAGATAAATAAATAATGCACACATATATAAGAAATCTATATAATTAGGTTAAATAAAGTCCTTAAATAAAGATTGTTTTAAGTTTCTAAATAAAAGTCCAATGATAACATTGGAAGCCAGGGAGGACAGAAAAAATAAAAAACTCTGCAGGGGTTCCAGGTCAAAAGACTGCCCAGTCCTTACTGGGCATTCTGCCTAACATACATGTCTTTAGGTAGTTCTTCATTGGTTCTTTTTATGCTTCACAGAACTTTGACTAGGTGGTGGTGGCATAGAATGTAGAACTAAACTATACTTATCTTTCTTCCTATAGATACTTTTTAAGTTAGCTCCATAGACTTAGTAACATAATATTTATATTCTGTTTTAATATTGTGTTATTTAGGCAAGTGACAGGTTGTGATAAAAATTGTGGGCAACATGAGCCTTCTATGTACTCTCTCTTGGATTGTGTTTTTTATTGCAGAAGTTGAGTCACCTGGGAGGGTTGTCTGGGCCTTTAAATAATGGGTTTAGAGAAAACTAGTGCACCTGGGGCCACAGGAGCTCTATATGGATGGCCTCAGGGCTTCTACACAACATCCAAGATGTCTCCTTGCCTACCTTGAAATAATTCTTTGGTGATACTTCTGCTTAAAAGCCCCTTAGAGTCAACAGGCCATTGGAATTGGAGTTGGGAGGCGATAAGGTCAAAGGTACAACTAGAGGGAGAAGGTGAGACCCAGGGTAATAATTTTTAAAGGTAAACATAGACAATAGAACAACATATTTGTCCTCTAATTTTAAAAGATAAGTGGACTAGGAAGGGCAATGGGGTAGACTGTGTTTATTTTATTTTATTACTTTTCTCCACTTGTTTATATACCTTCATGTCCTATCATTTCATTAGTAAAATACACTTTCCATATTTCTTTGATCTCCCTAGTGTATATTCTGAATTTGGGGGTGAGCACAAGAGCACCCCTAGTGTTAACAATAGATATTATATTGCTCTTTTATGTTTCACAGTTTGCAAAACAATTCTGTTCTTGTGTCTTAAAAGTACTCCTGAAATTGAACAAACTATTTTTTAAATTTCTTACTAGGAAGATTATAACTATTATTTTTACAAATACCCGCACTCTACATTACATTCTGTTAGTGAACTATTTAATTTATTTATTTTTAATTGTGGCAAATTATATAATTTTGAAATACACTGAGGGCAGCATGGTGGTACCGTGGTGGTGCTGCTCCATCACAGTAAGGAGTCCAGAGTTTGCATCCCAAGTCCTCCCTGCCTGGAATGTGCACGTTCCCCCCATTTCTGTGTGGGTTTCCTCTGGGTGGTTTGGTTTCCTCCTACTGTCCAAAGACTTGCAGGTTGGGTGAATTGGTAACATTTACTTAGCCCTAGTGTATGTTTGATGTGTGTGTGAGTGTACCCACCCCATGATGGACTGACGCCCTCTCCAAGGTTTCTTCCTGTCTTGCGCCCTGTGTTTGATGGTTTAGGCTTCAGCCAAGTATGACCCTGGTCTGGACTAAGTGAGTTAGAATATGACATGACATGAAAGGCACTGTAGACTATAACAATATTATAGCTGACAATTAGGATAATATTACTAACAGTGTTATTATCACACAACTCCAATCTTACTTTTAATGGTATTAGTAGTAACAATAATAGTAGTAGTAGTGTGGTATTTTGGTGTGTACAGAGTACAGCGAAAATCTTATTTGCATATTCAAACAACATGCAAAAGACAACTTCTCACTGATGCCATGATAAATATGAATCTATGAGAATATACAGGCTCAGGGCAATAAACATATAACACAAAACATACAACTACAGTATATGGATTTTGTTTTCTTATTCTACACCTTTATTATTATTGGTATTGTTCTGCTTTGTTATTTTGAATAACTAGCAATGCCTCTTGAATATGTATGTATATACAGTTAGGTCCATAAATATTTGGACAAAGACAACTTTTTTCTGATTTTGGTTCTGTACATTACCACAATGAATGTTAAATGAAACAACTCAGACGCAGTTGAAGTGCAGACTTTCAGCTTTAATTCAGTGGGGTGAACAAAACGATTGCATAAAAATGTGAGGCAATTAAAGCATTTGTTTAACACAATCCCTTCATTTCAGGGGCCCAAAAGTAATTGGACAAATTAAATACTGTAACTGGAAATAAAATGTTCATTTCTAATACTTGGTTGAAAACCCTTTGCTGGCAATGACAGCCTGAAGTCTTGAACTCATGGACATCACCAGATGCTGGGTTTCCTCCTTTTTAATGCTCTGCCAGGCCTATACTGCAGCGGCTTTCAGTTGCTGTTTGTTTGTGGGCCTTTCTGTCTGAAGTTTAGTCTTCAACAAGTGAAATGCACGCTCAATTGGGTTAAGATCAGGTGACTGACGTGGCCATTCAAGAATTTTCCACTTCTTTGCTTTAATAAACTCCTGGGTTGCTTTGGCTGTATGTTTTGGGTCATTGTCCATCTGTATCATGAAACGCCGCCCAATCAATTTGACTGCATTTAGCTGGATTTGAGCAGACAGTATGTCTCTGAACACCTCAGAATTCATTAGGCTGCTTCTGTCCTGTGTCACATCATCAATAAACAGTAGTGTCCCAGTGCCACTGGCAGCCATGCACGCCCAAGCCATCACACTGCCTCTACCATGTTTTACAGATGATGTAGTATGCTTTGGATAATGAGCTGTTCCACGCCTTCTCCATACTTTTTTCTTGTCATTATTCTGGTAGAGGATGATCTTGGTTTCATCTGTCCAAAGAATGTTTTTCCAGAACTGTGCTGGCTTTTTTAGATGTTCTTTAGCAAAGTCCAATCTAGCCTTTCTGTTCTTGAGGCTTATGAGTGGCTTGCACCTTGCAGTGTACCCTCTGTATTTACTTTCATGCAGTCTTCTCTTTATGGTGGACTTGGATATCGATACAACTACCCCCTGGAGAGTGTTGTTCATTTGGTTGGCTGTTGTGAAGGGGTTTCTCTTCACCATGGAAATGATTCTGCGATCATCCACCACTGTTGTCTTCCGTGGACGTCCAGGTCTTTTTGCGTTGCTGATTTCACCAGTGCTTGCTTTCTTTCTCAGGATGTACCAAACTGTAGATTGTGCCACTCATAATATTGTAGCAATTTCTCAGATGGGTTTTTTTCTGTTTTCGCAGGTTAAGGATGGCTTCTTTCACCTGCATGGAGAGCTCTTTTGACCGCATGTTGTCTGTTCACGGCAAAATCTTCCACATGCAAGCACCACACCTCAAATCAACTCCAGGCCTTTTATCTGCTTAACTGATAATGACATAACGATGGACTTGCCCACACCTGCCCATGAAATAGCCTTTGAGTCAATTGTCTAATTACTTTTGAGCCCCTGAAATGAATGAAGATGAACCCATCTGAGAAATTGCTACAATATTACGAGTGGCAAAATCTACAGTTTGGTACATCCTGAGAAAGAAAGCAAGCACTGGTGAACTCAGCAACGCAAAAAGACCTGGACGTCCATGGAAGACAACAGTGGTGGATGATCGCAGAATCATTTCCATGGTGAAGAGAAACCCCTTCACAACAGCCAACCAAGTGAACAACACTCTCCAGGGGTAGGCGTATCGATATCCAAGTCTACCATAAAGAGAAGACTGCATGAAAGTAAATACAGAGGGTGCACTGCAAGGTGCAAGCCACTCATAAGCCTCAAGAATAGAAAGGCTAGATTGGACTTTGCTAAAGGACATCTAAAAAAGCCAGCACAGTTCTGGAAAAACATTCTTTGGACAGATGAAACCAAGATCAACTTCAAACAGAATGATGGCAAGAAAAAAGTATGGAGAAGGCGTGGAACAGCTCATTATCCAAAGTATACTACATCATCTGTAAAACGGTAGAGGCAGTGTGATGGCTTGTGCGTGCATGGCTGCCAGTGGCACTGGGACACTAGTGTTTATTGATGATGTGACACAGGACAGAAGCAGCCAATTGATTTCTGAGGTGTTCAGAGACATCCTGTCTGCTCAAATCCAGCTAAATGCAGTCAAATTGATTGGGCGGCGTTTCATGATACAGATGGACAATGACCCAAAACATATAGCCAAAGCAACCCAGGAGATTATTAAAGCAAAGAAGTGGAAAATTCTTGAATGGCCAAGTCAGTCACCTGATCTTAACACAATTGAGCATGCATTTCACTTGTTGAAGACTAAACTTCAGACAGAAAGGCCCACAAACAAACAGCAACTGAAAGCCACTGCAGTAAAGGCCTGGCAGAGCATTAAAAAAGAGGAAACCCAGCATCTGGTGATGTCCATGAGTTCAAGACTTCAGGCTGTCATTGCCAGCAAAGGATTTTCAACCAAGTATTAGAAATGAGCATTTTATTTCCAGTTATTTAATTTGTCCAACTACTTTTGAGCCCCTGAAATGAAGGGATTGTGTTAAAAATGCTTTAGTTGCCTCACATTTTTATGCAATTGTTTTGTTCACTCCACTGAATTAAAGCTGAAAGTCTGCACTTCAACTGCATCTGAGTTGTTTCATTTAAAATTCATTGTGGTAATGTACAGAACCAAAATTAGAAAAAAGTTGTCTCTGTCCAAATATTTATGGACCTAACTGTAGTTAGAAGGAAGCAGATGCAGAATTACTGGAAGTTAGTGAGTAGCCAGCATACTTCAGAAGTACATTGTGTGATTGTTAATACCATCAGAGCAAAGTCTCTAAGTAGTTATTTAAATTAATATGATACATATAAACACATTAATGTTGTTTATTGCAAATTGGTCATTTTTTGGAATTTACTTCTTTTCAGTTTCGCTCTGTCTTCATCAATCTAAGGCAAAATAAAATTAGTGCAAAGGGCTATTTCCTGACTCCAAGAGCCTTTGTAAATTAGATTTTGGTTGCTGTTTAGTTTCTGGTTCTAACACTAAAGATAAGAACAGTATAGTTACAAGCACTCCATAATAGTCCTGTTTTCTTTTCTAAATGTTGGAAACTACACTCTCAATTAATGCTGTAAAATCTAGAAATATTTAAACTAATGATTTGTCTGATATTATTAAGAGTGTTATTACTACATAGTCCTATCTTATTATTTGTTCTCTTTTATATTATTGGCTAAGTAAAGTGGAATGAAATGTATTCCATGCACTGACCTGGAATAAGAACAAATTTACAGTTAAGGTTCTTTCTTTAATCCTTAATATGTGTAGGTCTTCAGATTTTTACCTGTTAAAATCCTTCTTTTCACTGCTCACTTTCAACCACAATTGTATTTCTAAAGCCAGCTCAGCAATTTTACATTCTTAAGAAATCAAAAACTGTTAGATCCATTGGAACATCCCCATCTGTTTTCATGAAAATATTTTTCTTCAGTATATCATTACTAGTGCTGAGCGAACCGTGTGGAGTTGTGAGTTTGGCAAAATCACAAAAAATAGGGAAGAAGGAACTGAACTAGTTTTGAGTGGATCATAATGCTGCAGTGGTCTTTTAAGTGTCCCTGTGGGCTAAGGAAAATTCTGCCAACAATGCTAGACCAATTATAGTGGCCAAACGTGAGGCAACAGTGCTAACCACTGCACCACCATTCCTCAAATAATAAATTATGTAGAGGTAATGAATACAACAAACAAAAGAAAATACAAACTAGCAATAAGCAATTAAAATATAGATCATTGCAATCACAGAGTTCCACTTCTGGTGCTCACATTGGCCATATCACCATGCAACATAGGACTGTCTCTGTCCATTATTTGAAGAACATAGCTATTTTTGTTTCACATATATCTGTGCAGATGCTTCACACTTTCTTCTTCCATCAAGAAGAAAGAAACACCTTGTTAATAGTAATAAAAGTTTTTTTTTTTTATTATTTAACAATGTGTCTTGTGTTTTCCGATGATGGAAGAAGGAGCGGGAGGGCTCCTTTAAGGCTTGTTTTGTATCAGGGTTACAGAATATGGGTAATTACATATGGAAATTAGTCATGTGGAGCACAGTAGTGTATAATCTTCTAACATCCGATCATATTTATGTCCATGGTCCATAGCTGGTGTCTTGTCTTATTTCTGCCCTAATGTACCACGTGTATTCCAAACAAAACCGATTGCAGTTCTTCAAGTGTAAGGGTACAGTATATATCTAACTAATAATACATATATTGTGGCCTGCAGGGAGGACACCAGCCACCCAAACCTGACACAGACAGACACCAAGCACAAGTTTCAGCACATCACACATTTATTTTCCAGGGGAAACGCTTTCCAATCATTCCCCTCAGTAGCACAGTATGCCAAGCCCCAATAAGCACAAGTAAACACAGTACTCTCTCATTTTTGTTCTTTTTCCTCTCTTTTTTTCTCTTTCTCATCCTCACTCCTCCTCCAGCAAGCTTTGTCTCTCTCCCTCCCGACTCTGGTTCCCAGAGTAGTGGCAGCTGGCTCATTTTAAGCTGCACCGCGGAGTGCTTCAGGTGGCTCGTTTGTACGGTCTGGAATCACTCCCAGGTGTGGTGAAATCCCAACATAGCAGTTCTCTGTCATCGCTGTAGCTCCCCCTGGCTGTGCCCATGGAACCCAACAGGGTGTCAGCGAACTCCAATTCCCAGTGTGACCTGCGGTAATCCATATTGCCACAGCAACCCAGGGGACTGCCCTCTAATGTCCTGGTGGAGATAATGCCCTGTGCATTATCTGGTCCTTCCATCCAACTGGTGTCCCGGCCAGGCAGGGTGCCTGGCCATACGCGATAATATGTATTTAACAGCTATGATAAACAGATATGTTACAGACATACAGTATATGTATGTACTCTTTGTTATTATATGTTAATATGTACATTGCACTGTATTACATTTTGCTTCCAGTGTTATAGTGTATCTCACACTAGCTCCTTTGCATTCATTCTTGTTCACTTGTGTCTCCTGTGTCCATTTTGTATTTTGTAGGTCCTGTATTTTTGTAAAAGTATGCATGTATGACTGCATCATAGCCCTTAAACACTTCGCGCTTGAAAAGAGGTGAAAGGAACAGCATGGCAGGTCAGTAAAAGAAAAAATGCGGTATGAAGACTCATGAGGACACTGATCCCCATTGAAGAAGAAAATGTTGAGCAGCGTTTGTTGAGATTAACAACTAATCAGGCTGCTTTCCTAATAAGAGAATAAATGGTCCTTTCAAGGACCACTAAACAGCTGCTTATTTTGAGGTGTCATTCTGTCGCTCTTCCTCTTCATCTTCACGAGTTGTCCTCACAAGTTTTCACACCACACAGCTGTCCCAGCAGAGATTCATACTTACCACAGGCTGAGTCAGTACACAAACTTGTTGGGGTGTCAGTCTGCTGCTCTTCCTTTTCGTCTTCACAAGTTGTCCTCACAAGTTTTCACACCACACAGCTGTCCCAGCAGAGATTCACACCTGCCACAGGTCAAGTCGGTACACAAACTTAAAAGCTATCAAACATTTTGAAAGTGGCAAAACAGTGAATGTTATTGCATGCTATTTTGGTTAGTCCCACTCTGTGATAATGAATTTTGAAAAACAAGGAGGTTTATTTAAATATGAGTGTGATATTATTATATCTTATGCTGCACAGCATGTTTGGCCTCCCCGTATATTTATTGAGCTACACCCATCTTGATTTGTGTCCCCAATGCCGGGTAGCAAATTGTACGCAAGTGATGGATACCTTTACTCATAATATTCATATTATGGTCAGCTAATGTACCTGTCAAATGAAAATACTTTTTTTTATGTCGGCTGTGTAGAAGGCTAGAGTGCTAGAGTCGCTTGCGACATCATGCATGCTCAAAGCAGAGTGGCAGCAACCTTACAGTACACTCACATCAAAGTTCTGCACATGGCTCATACAGCTCTGTGATGTCATGCTGGCCTCACAAAGCAACATGGGGCACTCTGAAAGCAATGTTTGGGTAAGCTGGCAGTATAGTGAATTTTTAGGAAAGTTTTTGGCAAATATGTTTAACGGTGAATACAGGGTATTCATTGTGAAAAACTGTTGAATTTTGCTGATCAACATTACATAATCATTACTGTTCTGCCCCACATGATGTTAGCTGTTATTTGTTCAGCTGTGCTCCCCCTTTGTCTTGTTATTTATTAACACACCTGTCAGTCACATCCCACACTTACAGTGGTGCCATAAATGTCTAAGAAACTCACGTAAAGCATGTAGGTCCCATAATAAACATTTGAATACAATACACCCCATGTGTTTCACGTAGGCACCCCTTTATTTCTTGTTTTGGTCACGTCCGAAGCGTATCTTTAAGGTATATAAACTCCTGCGTCTGGTTAGTTGTGGTACGCAGCAATTTGAACCTCTGTCTACGTGCTTCTCTTTGTCTTGATCCAACTGTGGAAATCACTCGCCTTGTAAGTGTCTTTTAAAGCTTTATTGTTTAATGTATGCTGTCTGCTATGTATTGCTTTGTAAACCATTCTTTATTGTCTTTGGTTGTATACCTGTATATACCTGTATGTTTCTTTTGTATATATTTACAACAAGGTACGTCCAGTAAAAGTCTTCAAGAAAGCTCACCCCTTGTCGATTTTATGTGGATGTGCCGAGTTGTTTAAGCTCTCTGAGGCTGCATTGCACGGACAGCGCGGAGTAAGGCAGAAAAATTACATATGAAATTATTTCTTCTTTTTTTTGTAATAATTTACCTCTGTCTTTCAGGTCTTCCTATGAGGACTGAACTGCAATTTCTGACTACATATCATTTATCCCACAACTTAGAGTACCAACAAATGTTGCAATTGGCTTTTTAATCCATTACTGCTAGCAAATGAAGATTTTATTAAATTTAGCTACACACAAATTGATATTTTTGTGGAAACTATTCTGTTGAAAGTCTCTGGGAAACATTAAAACTTATTTTAGGAGACATGTATCAAATCACTGAGAGAGATAGGTTGAGAGCATACATTGATACAGCATATTAACGCACCCACCACACGATGAATCGCCTCAGGACCACATTAGTTCAAATGGAATGGAACAGTGTGAGTTTTTTTTACAGTGGCTGGAGTGCCAATACTGCCACCAGCCCCTGAGTTTTCCCTGCAAGTTGGAGGACCTGGTTGCAGGGCTGGATGCAGGTTAACGTCATAAGCAGGACGGAGAAAATGCAGGTTAAGGGCCTGGCTCAAGGGCCCAATACAGTGGTATCACTTCTGGAATTTACAGGATTTGAACCGGCAACCTTGCTGGCACAGATCCCTAGTCTCAGCGCCACCACTCCACCTACAAAAATCACCAAGACATTTTTCCAAATCACAAAGACAACTGAAATAATTAAGGATATCTCCAATACTGATAACTACAATATATGATCAACTGAACTAAGTTTTACAAAAAAGTCTGATTTTGCTAAACAAATATCATATATTGATTACAACAGCAATTAAGCAACTATCACTTAGCTCATGTCATTCATATTATGAACACAGAAAAAAGCTAATTAGATGCTAGCTCATCAAATATATAAGAAAATATTTAGAATACTAATGAAGAAATCAGAATTGGTGAATATACAGCAAAAGGCACTAATACATCCATGTATCCATATTACTAAACGAGAATGGTAAACCGGATATGGACGCAGGGACCTGCCCGTGGACGCAGGAGACATAGTGCGCAGGCGCCACACAAAGCCCCCCTCCCCAGAGCAAAACGGGAGAGACTACGAACCGTCTGACATGCCGCAAGCAGGATAAAGCGAGGTCAGAAATAAAAGACAGAGTAGGAAACAAAGTAAAACGTCATAAAGAGGTTAAAGAACGGGGCCAAACACATGGAGAGCAGGTTACAGATGATGAAAACTGGAATGCAACAGCTTCAAAAAAACCTAGGCACGAAACACATGCACAGCAAGGGACAGAATATAAAGGCGGAAACAACGACAGTTAAACATCCACACCGCACAGCGGAGGCAGACCCGGAAGGTGCAGGCGCCTACATCGCACGTCGGAAGGAGTGGGAAAGTACGAAAGGCAAAGGCGCCTACACAGCATGGTGAAACCTGACATAATACGGAAAGGCGCAGGCGTTGCTGCCATATTGTGAGTGGCACTAATGCGTAGTGAGGGTGCAGGTGTCACCGCCATATTGTGCGTGGCACTACTGCTGAGTAAAGTTAAGAATAATGTGCTGCTTGGTGTGCCACACAAACCCCCCCACAGACTACGGAGTCCATGGAGACTACGAACGACATAACCACACAAACAACAGGAGTCAGCGGCCAACCCCAGTGTAAAACGGGACAGAATACGGAGTCCAGAAAGGGTCACAAATCAATTGGAGTACGAAAAGCGCCAGACAGTACGCAAACACACTACACATGCATGATCCATGCACCTCTAATAACCCGCAAGCAAAAACACGATATAGTACAGAAACCCCACAAATACGGACTCCACAACATATTTGAATCACATTACAGTGATACAATATTAACAGTGCAACCACACAAGACACAGGCACAACACCTGATGGGTAATAAGAATAAACGAACACTCCGTATTAAAGGTTCGTGATCCTTACACGTGAAGACTATACACCATAAGTTAATCATCACATTACAGTCATACATTTTTAACAATTCAACCACAGAAAACGCTATGTATTAACAGTAAGTGCAATCCATTACCCATATTACTAACGCTAAACAAGGAAGAACTAATGGAGTTGCGCTCACGCCTCCAAAACAATAGACCAGATACCACTGTTAATGCGACAGGCTATATTATGTCCAAAGAATATTGATGTTGATCACATAAATAACCAAGTCAATGCATTACTTCCTGGAGAAAGCCGCCTCTTTCTAAGTACTGACAAAATTGATTCTGCAGACGACATTGAACATCTTAATTTCCCTTTACAATATCTGAACACTATTAACCCAGCCGGATTGCCACAACACAATCTTAACCTTAAAATCGGAACAATTGTCATGCTATTAAGAAACCTTAATACTAAACAGGGTTTATGCAATGGTACACGTTTAGTCATCAACACCATGACAAACAATGTTATTGAAGCAAAAAAACTTACAGCATCACATACTAACAATACTGTTTTAATTCCTAGAATTGACCTTACAAGTTCTGCCCTTGAATTGCCATTTACACTTGGGCGACGCCAGTTTCACAGTAAACCTGCATTTGCCATGACAATCAACAAATCCCAAGCACAGACCATGGACAAAGTTGGCATATACCTCTCTGAGCGCATAGAGTTCGGCGTTCATCTGACATTAAACTTAAAGTTATAAATACTCCAATACCAAGGAAAAATCATTCAAGGACAACAAACCATCTTTACTACAAATATTGTATATAAAGAGATATTCCAATAAATCTTTGGGATTTACCATACAATGCGTTCTTTACTTCCTATCCACCGTCTGAAACTGCGGAGGCAAAACAAGCACGGGTTCAAACCGAACGAGCTCAACTGACGGATATACGCCTACAACGCGCGTCTCAAACCGCAGAAGCAGGGCAAGCACGGGTTCAAAACAAAGCAAACTCCTACAACGCGCGTCTGAAACTACGGCTGACCAGCGGGCACGGGTTCAAAACGCCGGGGGTAGGCGAGCGAAGCGAGCAGGGGGTGGAGCCCCCTTGTTGTTTCATATGAGCAAATGGACTTGTTAAAGCCAGACAATTGCTATCAAATTTCCAGTGGATGCTTGATGTAATACTGCGTATACTTCAGCAGCACCAGAGCTTCCAGAACCTCTAGAGCTCTTGCTATCTTTGGATGCAGAAAAAGCCTTTAAAAGACTTGAATAGATTTGCTTATTTACAGCATTGTGCAAACATTAGTTTGGACCACATATATTGGCATGATTTTAATCAATAAAATTAAACAAGCAGCCTTATCTTTAGTATATGGTACAAATGTTTCTTTTCTGTTTTAATGTGGAACCAGGCAGCAGTGTGATTTCTAATAGAATATGCTATCAATGGCTGAAATACTTAAATGCTAAGATGTTACTTTTACAAAATAACCATCATCACTACAAAAACCAATAAGACATTTGAGCATTTGCATTTTGAAAATACATTTGCATCCGTTTTTACAGCAGCACCTCAAATGTTTGTCAAAACATCTAATCTACTATGTGCAAGTCAGAGCCCTAGCCAGCATTATTCTCTATTGAAATTAAACTCAAAACTAAATTCATCTTTATGTATGATTTGGTTGTTTAGCTCCTTTAAAAAAACTGAACCTTTCTTCAAAAATGCTCTTTCATTTGTATATATTTTTGTGCATAATAAGTCCTAAAGGAAAAGTTAAACATTATCTCAAAAGAGAAAATATAGAAGCACAAAATCAAAGCCTGAGTTATTTCCCAAGAATGACTTATGATAAGTACCTTAATATGACATAAAACTTGCTGATGTGAGAAATATTTCAGTTTTATTTTAGATGAATCGAGGATTAAGTCAGAAGATACAAGAATTAAGTTTAAAGCCACTTTCATGAATTTATCATGTGTAAATTTGACTGACGTTATACTGTTCACCTTCTGCTATGCTGGATTTTTGCACTCATGTTGAAAATAAAAAAACATAATCTCTGAGCCTTTAACTGTGCAATGCTTAAAGCTCAGTTCATGTGGTTAAGATATATTGTCGCATATAAAAAAATAAAAGCAATAACAGACATTCCTGTGAAATGCAGTTAATAAAATTCTTTATTCCAGTTGCCTAATTTTTTTAGCAATTTTTGGCTGCTCTGTGCACTATAGATAATAATAACTGAAGTTTGTTCTTAAAGCAAATCTGTCTTCAAAGTAAAAGTTCATTCAATTGAACTTGCTAGTTACTGTAAGGAATTTAATATAGTTGTGGCCATGTCAGTTCTCCGAGTGATTTGCTCAAGCAGGTGCTCAAATTATACAACTGTCCTTCCATTATACAGTGCATCCGGAAAGTATTCACAGCGCATCACTTTTTCCACATTTTGTTATGTTACAGCCTTATTCCAAAATGGATTAAATTCATTTTTTTCCTCAGAATTCTACACACAACACCCCATAATGACAACGTGAAAAAAGTTTACTTGAGGTTTTTGCAAATTTATTGAAAATAAAAAAACTGAGAAATCACATGTACATAAGTATTCACAGCCTTTGCTCAATACTTTGTCGATGCACCTTTGGCAGCAATTACAGCCTCAAGTCTTTTTGAATATGATGCCACAAGCTTGGCACACCTATCCTTGGCCAGTTTCGCCCATTCCTCGTTGCAGCACCTCTCAAACTCCATCAGGTTGGATGGGAAGTGTCGGTGCACAGCCATTTTAAGATCTCTCCAGAGATGTTCAATCGGATTCAAGTCTGGGCTCTGGCTGGGCCACTCAAGGACATTCACAGAGTTGTCCTGAAGCCACTCCTTTGATATCTTGGCTGTGTGCTTAGGGTTGTTGTCCTGCTGAAAGATGAACCGTCGCCCCAGTCTGAGGTCAAGAGTGCTGTGGAGCAGGTTTTCATCCAGGATGTCTCTGTACATTGCTGCAGTCATCTTTCCCTTTATCCTGACTAGTTTCCCAGTCCCTGCCGCTGAAAAACATCCCCACAGCATGATGCTGCCACCACCATGCTTCACTGTAGGGATGGTATTGGCCTGGTGATGAGTAGTGCCTGGTTTCCTCCAAACGTGACACCTGGCATTCACACCAAAGAGTTCAATATTTGTCTCATCAGACCAGAGAATTTTCTTTCTCATGGTCTGAGAGTCCTTCAGGTGCCTTTTGGCAAACTCCAGGCGGGCTGCCATGTGCCTTTCACTAAGGAGTGGCTTCCGTCTGGCCACTCTACCATATAGGCCTGATTGGTGGATTGCTGCAGAGATGGTTGTCCTTCTGGAAGGTTCTCCTCTTTCCACAGAGGACCTCTGGAGCTCTGACAGAGTGACCATTGGGTTCTTGGTCACCTCCCTGACTAAGGCCCTTCTCCCCCGATCGCTCAGTTTAGATGGCCAGCCAGCTCTAGGAAGAGTCCTGGTGGTTTCGAACTTCTTCCACTTACAGATGATGGAGGCCACTGTGCTCATTGGGACCTTCAAAGCAGCAGAAATTTTTCTGTAACCTTCCCCAGATTTGTGCCTCGAGAAACTCCTGTCTCGGAGGTCTACAGACCATTCCTTTGACTTCATGCTTGGTTTGTGCTCTGACATGAACTGTCAACTATGGGACCTTATATAGACAGGTGCGTGCCTTTCCAAATCATGTCCAGTCAACTGAATTTACCACAGGTGGACTCCAATTAAGCTGCAGAAACATCTCAAGGATGATCAGGGTAAACAGGATGTACCTGAGCTCAATTTTGAGCTTCATGGCACAGGCTGTGAATACTTATGTACATGTGCTTTCTCAATTTTTTTATTTTTAATAAATTTGCAAAAATCTCAAGTAAACTATTTTCACATTGTCATTATGGCGTGTTGTGTGTAGAATTCTGAGGAAAAAAATGAATTTAATCCATTTTGGAATAAGGCTGTAACATAACAAAATGTGGAAAAAGTGATGCGCTGTGAATACTTTCCGGATGCACTGTATATCCTTTTATATAGAACTATACCAAGTAGAGCAGGAAAATTCCATTCCATGTTTTAATTCAGTTCAGGAGCCCAAAAGCCACCATGTATCCTTTCGCTGACACAGATAACGATATGAAAGGTGTAGCCTGCTTTTATTAATATTTTTTATGCAATGGAACGAGGCCATTCATAACGCCAGGCAGATGAAAAAACTGGCAGAGTACTATGCATGTAGAAAGAATTAGTAAACATCACTGATGAGGCTAAAAGAAATTGTTTATGCCAAGATACATTTTCTGAAGCAAGAGATTGTGGCTTCATATTAAAGATACAGAAGATGAGGTGGTCCAAAAATGAAAGGTGAGGTCATTATTGACAAAAACATCAGTCCCATACAAGCCCTATTAATGTACCTACTCTTTAGCATCTACTTCAATAATCCAGGTAGACTTCCCAAAGTTCGTTGACACCTGCAACACTAAGTATATTATCAACTTTATATAAACAGTACAGAAAACAATAAAAGAAAAATCATCAGTTAACTCAAAGCTGCTTTCCTGGCTCCAGCTCAGAGTTGGTGTGGTGCCATTCCTTGAAAGATAAATGTCGATATGTTGGTCAAGTCTGATTTTTTTAGATGCCTTCCTCACAGAAGACTACAAGTCAGTTGATGTTTAAAAACCTTCCGGAGCCACTACTGAAGAAAAGGTACTTGTATTTTTTCTTCATGGCAACTAGCAATCTTTGAGTTATCAGTTGTTTGAGCATTATATGAGGTATATTTTTGTTCAGTTTTCAATCAGTGAGGTATGTTAAACCTACATTTGTTTATTGCCTGCTTTGTTTGTGAAGAGTCAGACCAATGTGTCTTTCATCTAGACCAGTGGTGAGCAATGTCGGTCTTGGAGAGCTGCAGTGCCTACAAGTTTTCATTCCAACCCAATTGCTTAATTATAAATCAATCCTTTCCAATTTCAGACCTTATTTAATTTTATTGCTTGTTAGTCTGCAATGTAATGTTCTTATATCGTAGATTTTTTTCCTTTCCAAGGATATCATCAAACTGATTTGAAGACTGTCACATTTTCTATTAAGTGTTTTTAATAAATCAAACAGTGCATGATGAACACACAGAGATGTAAATTGAAACAAGCTAAATGGTGAACAGCTGACTGCTTTGCTAATAAGGAGCCATTAAAACAGTGAATGTGGCTGTTTAAGATTGAAATAAGCAATTAAGGGTGGGGAACCTTAGCAAATAAGGCCACTAAAATGAAGCATTAAAATGTCACTTAAGCAATAAGTGTTTCATCAGCAGTAATTGACTTCTCATTAAGAAACTGGGTTGGAGCAAAAGCCTGCAGCCACTGCAGCTCTCCAGGACCGACACTACCCACCCCTGATCTAGACTGTTTCTTCTGTATGTTATGATTTGCAGTCCCAAAGCACGTAAGCCCCAAAAGCACTTCCAAAAATACCCACAAGTGGGGGAAATCCCATTAAAAACCTTGGCTAGATACAAAATGATGTGTCATCACAAAAATGCTCAGTAAGTACTTGAAGCGCCATAGAGCGCACAAGGCAAAAAAGAGTTGCCGGCAATGGCAATCCAAAGTGAACAAGTCTCAATACAATATCCGAAGGCAAAGTAAAAAAACAGCAAAAATGGTCAAAGGCCCAAAGAATCAAAATAGAAAAAGCACAGGAAAAACTAAAGTATCACTCACCGACTGCCTCGCGCATTCAAAGTAAACCGCAAGCAACTAAGAAACTTCAAGACCTTCCACATTTAAAGGGTATTGTACGGTGACCGGAAGGTGGAACATAGCACAGCATACAAAACAAAGCAGACAATAAACAAACTGTGATAGATAGAGGTCTCCGTGACCCCTTGAACCCTCAGACTAGACGTCAGACACCAGGTAAAAGTCCAAATAATGGTTTATTAATAATAATAATAATAGTGCACAAAGCACCCTCCTCTCCACAATACTCAGTAATAAATCAATAATCAAATAACAATACACAATCCTCCACTCCCAGACGCGTTGCCCTCCTTCCACCCAGCTCAGCTCGACGTCTGGGATTTCCCATAGTCCCTTTATAGTCCTTGATCCGGAAGTGTTTCGCCCTCTCTGTCCACGTGACTAGGAACACCTCCGGGCCATATAAAAACTCTTCTTCACCCCAGAGGCACGTCGTTTCCTGTCATGTGATCATGACATACCTCCGGGTTATAGGGCACGTAAGAGTCCGACTGCCTCCCTACAGCGACTCCCGGCGGCCCCCACGGTATCCAGCAGGGCTGTGCATATAAACTACAGAGTCCATGATGCCCTGCTGGAATTCGGGGCACGTCCACACTGCTGGGAGAGCTCCTCCTGGCGGCCTGGGGGTGAGGGCCGGAGTAGAAAGCCGGCAATCCTTCACAAAATGTAACATTAACATACCTAAATGATTCAAAATTGAACAAAAAAGACATAAAACAAGACCTTGTTCGCACTGTATTAGATGTGCCTGTCCAGATTAGGAAATTGAACATAGTTTACATGTAAACTATATTAAATAGGAGGTTGTATAAGATACTGACCTAAGCAAAGAAAGACTCAAGAAGAAGAAGAACAATGCCACCTTCAGCCAAGCCAATTTAAGAGGGTCAGTGCCATCAGTAGCACAATCCTCAGGTTTATAATAGCAAATCGGAAATAGTGATCAATAGGAAATATAATCTATAAATTCTATGTACTAATCTATGATCTACTGAACTATGCCCCAACCCTCACACTTGGATTGCACTCTGTATAAGCAGACCAGTACAACCATAAGGATATGTACTCCTTAAAGCATAGCAGGTGAGCTGGAGTTTTTCAGAAAGTCTAGGGATGAGTTGGAGTGGTTCATAGATGTGAAATAAAAATGATTAAACTTGCTGTCAGGACCCTGGTGGTCTCACAAATACAGCACAGTGTTTTCTCCCAGCCAGCACAGATGCAAAAATTTCTAATAAAATGGCTTGTTGTACAGTATGTATAACTACAGTATTAATTGAGCCAGAGAACAACATCACATATGGAAACAGACAGACAGACAGGTGTTTATCAGCACCTCAGTTTTGTTTTTCCTAGGAATAATATCTTAGAGGAGGTTCTTTTAGACATCATACAATATAGCTCTCCAAAATACCTTGGGCTACACCAATTATTTTGGTACTGAAAGCTGATGGTTTCAATTGCCCAAGTAATGGGCTAGTCAAGAGTATACTTTTGAGTCAAGCACAATGCAGTGTGACTACAAGGGGGCACTGTTGTACCCCAAACTCCTGATGCAAACGCAAGGACCCAAGTCTCTATATAAATAAAAGGTTTAATCATAGGAATATCTTTATACAAGTCACAAAAGGTACAAGTAAACACAAAACACTCTTCAGTATTTTTTTTCCACAACTCCACACCTCTAGGCAAACTTCATCTGCATCCTTCCAACTGGGGTGAGGTAGCTTCTTTTATACCAAACCCAGGAGTAGTTCCA
This sequence comes from Erpetoichthys calabaricus, assembly GCF_900747795.2. Taxonomy (NCBI): domain Eukaryota; kingdom Metazoa; phylum Chordata; class Cladistia; order Polypteriformes; family Polypteridae; genus Erpetoichthys; species Erpetoichthys calabaricus. The sequence goes on along the minus strand of NC_041397.2, from coordinate 142,064,229 downwards.
GTGTCATGAAATTGCACCTCAGAAGCAATTCCAGGTAAGGCTGAAGCCCCATGAAGTAGGGATTAGTGATCCTTGGCGAACTCAACAGCACCCAAACAGTCTGCCCCACGAGACTACAACACCCGGCCTGTCCTGGATGGGTCTGTATGGGAATCCTACCCTGAATATGTTGCCCTCCGGTGTCTTGGGAAAAAAACTGTCTTCCTCTCTCCTTCCATTACAATGGCCTCCCGGCCATGTAAGGATTCATGTTATGACACGGTCAGGATGCATGCCATCCATCACATGCATATTCTATATCTATCATATATGAGATCTTGGAGTCCATGGAAAAAGTTTGGTTTTCACCTTCCTGAACTTACAGAAGGAGTACTGGCATAGGCATGCATAGGAAGATGGGAGAAGACATCCAACATAATTCAACAGTGTTCTGTGAGCAAAGAATTTTAAATATTAGATCAGGAAAAGAAGTAAAGTCAAAGATACTGTATGTGTTGAGGAACTGAGAACTGAGGAAATAAACTGACAATTTACAAAAGCAAAGATGTTGCACAAACGTCTACGTCAAAATTAAGAAACTAATCAGGATGCCGTTAAGAGATCAGTAAATAAAGTGTGCTCCAAAACATTAAATGAATTCAAACATGGACAAGCACCTTGCGCCTAATGATGTCTCTATTAGGGTCCACACTGGTGACACATGCTGAATGCTTCCAGAGCATTCTGGAATGGAAACCATAGCAACTGCCAACATGAACACTCGCAATAACAATGCCCATCAACATTCAAACTGGAAGCACAAGAAGATGATAGAAATTTATACGCTTTTCAGGTAGCAAAATTGAACAAAATAAACCTCAAAATAAAATTTTCTAAAACTCCAGAAACTATAAAACACCCCAGAAAAAGAAAAAAAAATTAACAAATTACAATAATCATAACAACTGAGAGCCTGTACCAGTTTACACTTTTACCTATGGCCTTTAAAATATGAGGACACATTTCAACATGCCCTTATGAGATTGTGACAAATGGTGTTTTTTCTGTGTTGATGATATTGTAGCGGCTGGAAGCGCTCTGCTTCTATAAAGACTCAATTCTCACGCACTGGAGTGTGGGAGGAGGCGGGGTGATGAGTGAATAGGCAGCAGATGTATATAGTTTAATCATGTTCAATAAAAAGTCAGTAGTTTTTGCCTGCATTAAGAAAATGTCTGGTGTGTTTTCTTTCCTCTCACGACACTATAATATGATTGTTTTCTCTTACAACTTGGAACACCTCAAGCACTAAGACACCATAGTCCACTGTCTGTGCAGAAAAGGAATAACCTGTATCATTGAATGGTGTCAGACAAATGGTTTTAGGTGGACAATGAAACCTGCAAACCTTAAATTTTAGAGAGGTGATGTGGTCACAAAGAGGCTGTAAGCATAATGCGTGAGTTGGTCTCACTTAAAAAAGAAAGAGTGATGAAGTTAGGCCAGCACCCCTCTATCATCCATTTATAAAGATTATCAGACTCCCGCACTGTAAGATAAGATTACATCAGAGCAAGATGTGACCAAATATCAGTTATTTGGTCCTGCAGAAGAATTCTGATACTTTGACTACAACAGCTAATTTAGAGGATGCCTGGGAAGATTAATAATATAGTGCAGTTCCTGGACATAGCATGGTAGCCCACTATCTGCATGGATGTGAGGATTTACATGAGACAATATAATAGCTAAAAAGTATTTGCCCTTATTATATCCCCTATTTTTTTTATTTGTCATAATTAAAGGTTCAGATCTTTAGACACAATGCAATCTTAAATAAAGGGAACTGCAGTACACATTGTGGGGAACAGCCCGGACACAGACAGGTAGACATGCTGGTTTCACCACACACACGTTTATTATACATAATATACAAAGGTCAAGTGCACAATCCCAGTGCCTCAGCACCAATCACCCCTTAAGTCCTTGGCCACACTCACAATGCCTTTACAGTCTCTGGTCCGCCTCCACTCCTCTCCACCAAGCTTCGTCCTCTTCCTCCCGACTCTTGCCCCTGACTGGAGGGAGGCGGCCCCTTTTATTCACCCCGGAAGGACTCCAGGTGCATCCTGAGGGCTTCTGTAGCCACACCCCTGTGTGGCGGAAGCTCTGTCGGCGTATCCGGAAGTCCTCTGGGTGTCCCCAATACTCTTCCCCCTAGCACTTCTGGGTGTGGCAGAAGTACTGAAGTCCAGGGCTCTCAAGGCATCGGGGCGCCCCCTGGCGGTGACCACGGGCCCCTACAGGGTTGAGCTTCCAAGCTCTGTACTCGTGGTCCCCAAAGCAACCAGGGAGGACGCCCCCTCATGTCCTGGAGGAGGCACAAGCCCTCCTCCGCTCCTCCTGGGCATCCCGGCCGGTCATGAACCCCCGCCAGGTACCACAACATATACAGTAACAATTGCAACTTAACATATTTAAATAATGAAGTTACCCAACACTTGTATTGCCTGTGTGAAAAGAAAAATTACATTCTTAGTTATTCACATGCGGTGGGCTGGCGCCCTGCCAAGTGTTTGTTTCCTGCCTTGCGCCTTGTGTTGGCTGGGATTGGCTCCAGCAGACCCCCGTGACCCTGTAATTAGGATATAGTGGGTTGGATAATGGATGGATGGATGGATAGTTATTCACTCAAACAACTGATCAATTTAATTGATTGGGCTCAGATAACCAAACAAGGCCAGACCAGATTGTTGCCAGTCCTATTGAATTTAGACATCATTAATTACTGACCCTTAAGATGAGAATGGGAGTAATCACCACAAAGTTTGAAGAAGAACACTATGCCTTGATCAAAGGAAATTCCATAAGAGATGAGCAAAGAAAGTCGCTGAAATTTACCAATCAGGAAGGAGAAAAAATGCCATTTCTAAGGCTCTGGCAATGTTATCTCATCACCCATTCTCTCCAAAAGAGAACAATTGGAGTGGTTTCCTGTCATCAGGAAAGCCAGCCTGCAAAAATTAACCCAAAGATAGAGTGGGAACTCATTCAAGAAGGCATACAGGATCCTAAAAGAACATCTAAAGAACTGTTTTTTTTTAAATACTTTTTTCACCATATACAATTTCTTTTGTCATTGTTTCACAAACCCCAACTTACTCTCCAGAGACAGACAGAGTTTTAGGGTCAGAGTATAGGTCTGCTATTTGCACAGTGACCCTGGAACAATTGCAGGTTAAGGACGTTGCTCAAGAACCCAACAAAGTAGCATTGCTGGTGTCACTGCCACGATTTAAATTGGCAATGTACAAGTTACCAGCCCAGATTCTTTAGCCAGAGAGCCACCACTCAGGCTTCTATAGCTTCTGCTATGATTAGTGTTTATAGCTTCACTAGCTGCATGTGGTCTTCGAGTCAAAAAACAACCCAAAGACTCCCTAGCAGTTTTACTATATTCGTGAACTTGGAAAAGCATCAGCTAACTCTTAAGAATTACCCAGTGCAGAGGACATGGTCCCACCTGTGCTTTCTGTCCCACTGGCTTTTGTAAGAAGACACTGGTGATATCATATCTTAGGTGTATCACTGGCCTCTGAGTCCTATTAATCTTTGCCTCGAGAGAATACCTCCAGATAGACAATGTTTTTAGTGAAAACGTCAAGCCTTGCCCACCATTGCTGAGGTTTTTCACTTGCACGTTGTTGAGTCACACCGTTTGCTACCTTCCGACGTTGTGTCTCTTCAACTGTGTCATTAGCACGTTGTTGCCATTTGCTGCACACAGGCTTTTCGTAGTGAAGTGCATGTATGCTCCAAAAAATTTAAAAGTTATTGCATGCGCCATCTAATGACTGTGGTTGAGTGTGAGCAGAGCGGACTGCTCCATACAAACACATACACAGGTCTTTCATTTATATACAGTATGTCTAATGATAAGAAAGAAACTGAGTAAAGAAACTGAGAGAGTAGCAAAACATCTGTCATCTAACAGTAATATCAGCGTTCATCTTACATTTTCAGAGAAACACCAGGTGTGGCACAAGCTAATACAGTGTTTGATTGTAAGAATATTATACCTATAATAAAACATGAGGGTGGTAGTGTGATAGTGGGGGAGTGTTTTGCTGTCTGTAGGATTGGGAGAGGTCTAAAATACTCAGTCAAGTCAAAACTGTACGATAAAGGGTATGAGGCCTGAAAACACCTTTTACAAGTTAGGCCAGGCCTCCTATGCCTGCCTGGATTAGGCCTCACCCAATGGACTTGACTTCTAACCTGACAGGCCTGCTTCAGCCTAAATAGAACTAAATGAGTACAAGCCTCAAAGCTAAATGTACAGTAAATGTCCCAAAATATACAACTGCCATCCAAGAGAAGAAGAACCATTAAAACTTGGCTTAAAGAGACAGACTACAAAAACGATTTTTATAAACATAAGTGTACTTATTTAGGAATATAGAAAAGGAACAAAAGCTCAAAAAGGGAACAAAATATGTTGCCACAAAGGCAATCCTCAGCAAATAAGTCCTATTACATGATCCAGATACCATAAACCAAATAAAACGCAACAAAAATATCAAAAAAGCAGGTGAAGCCTGAAACAATGAACAATGCCCTCGATTCCAATAGACTTCAATATGCCATGTCTGAGCTCTCTTTCTCTATCTCACTTTCGCCATAAATAGCCAGATGGAGGGCTCAGACATGGTGATGTCAGGGTGGCTGTACCTCTTGGGGGTTTGTCCACAAAACACAAGGAACATAAGAACATTTAAAGGGAGATAAAAAATAATAAACATAACAGAAAATGTGTAAAATGAAACACATAATGACTCAGAAACAACAAAAAAAAAATCAATAAAATACATAAACATATGTAATGCCATAGCATCATGCCAATCAATCTTTCCCTTGAACATCATCGATTGATCATGCTATTGTTGGGGGCATCACCATTTTAACTGAGTAAGCCAAAATTGCTTTTCTTTCATTCCTGTAATTTTCAGTTTGGTTACAGGGAGATAGCTTCCTCATTAATAGCCATGCACTGTAATAAAGTACTTAAGTACCCCTTTTAATAGAGAAAAGCACAGATTAGTGAATGGGTGGACAAGAAGAAATTAACCCCCAACTCTTTGGCAACACTTGGGATTCAAAGCAGATGAGCATGGTGAGCCAAACTTATTTGTTGACTAAGCAGTGTGAGAAGAAGGGACAAGAGACATGGCAAGGAGAGGGCATCAGCATTGGCATGAAGAGACCCCTGGCGATGAACAAGCGAAAACTTGTATTGCTGCAGGTCAAGAAACCACCTGGTGACTCGCGGATTCGACTCCTTGTGAAGGGCCATCCACTTTAGAGGTGCATGATCCGTCACCAGAGTGAACACCCGACCCAAGAGGTAGTACCGCAGCTGCGTAACCACCCATTTAATCGCCAAAGCTTCCTTCTCCACCGCTGCATACCTGGTCTTCTGGTCCAACAGTTTCCGGCTTAGGTACATTACGGGGTGTTCAACACCATCGATGCTTTGGCTCAACACGGCTCCCAAGCCTGTGTCCGAAGCGTCCGTCTGGAAGACAAATGGAAGAGAAAAGTTAGGGGCGATTAATATAGGTGCTGAAGTCAGAGCCTTTTTTAAGTCACTGAATGCAGTCCCCGCTTTGTCAGACCATACCACTAGGTTGGGAGCTCTTTTCTTCGTCAAGTCGGTCAAGGGCACCGCTCTCTCGGAGAAGCGAGGCACAAACCGGTGGTAGTACCCGGCCAAACCGAGAAAGAATCAGACTTGCTGCTTGGTTCACGGACGGGGCCATGTCAGTATGGCATTTAATTTGGAACACTGTAGCCTCACAGTACTCCGGCCCACCAGGTAGCCCAAATATTTGGCTTCTCTCAACCCGAAGAAACATTTCTTGGGATTGATTCGAAGCCCGGCCTCTCCTAGTGCCCGCAATTCCGCTGTGACCTGCTGTATGTGCATCTTCCATGTGCTGGAATAGATGACGACGTCATCCAGGTAGGTAGCAAAATACGAGTTATGGGGTCGGAGAACTTTGTCCACCAGACGCTGGATAGTTGCATGTGCCCCATGTAACCCGAATGGAAGGACACAATACTGCCAATGCCCGCTAGGAGTGCTAAACGCGTTTTTTTCCTTCGCGGACTCCGTTAAAGGAACCTACCAGTACCCCTTTGTCATTTCAAGTGTGGTCAGAAATTTAGCTTTCTTTGCCTCTGGGAGTCTATAGGGCCATTCTCGGACGATCACCCCCAGGTCAGTCAATATGTCATGCGCAACCAGAGAGGTCCAGCCAGGTTGTTTACTCACCACCTCTGGGACAGAGCGGATAGCTGCTTCTAGCTCCTGCCTCTGCCTGGGAGATAACTGCTCGGCGAAATTAAGGGAACTTGTTTGAGCAAAGAGTGAGCGGGGCTGACCGGAGGAGGGATCGGGGTCCCTCTCCTTCCACGGTTTCAGCAGGTTCACATGATACACACGCTCGCTTGGTCAACGATTGGGTTGTTTCACCAAATAGTCCACCAATCCCTTCCTCTCCCTGATTTCATAAGGGCCCAGCCAATGGGCGAGCAATTTGGAATGAGAGGTGGGCACCAACACCATGATGTGATCCTCTGGATGGAACTCCCGGAGAGTCGTGCCACAGTCATAAAGGCGGGCCTGTGCTGCTTGCGCCTTCTCCATATGACTCTTTAGAATGGGTCTAATTGTATCAAATCTATTGCGCAACTGGACGATATATTCCAGAATATTTGTCGAGGGAAGAGCCTCTCCTTCCCAGCCCTCTTTTAAGATATCTAATATACCCCGGGGCTGTCGTCCGTATAACAACTCAAATGGTGAGAAGCCCGTAGAGGCTTGGGAGACTTCTCGGTAGGCAAAGAGGACGAGGGGGAGGAGTTGATCCCAATTCCTCCCATCCTCGTTGACTACCTTATGTAGCATCTGCTTGAGAGTCTGATCGCATCTCTCCACTAACCCATCGGTTTGAGAATGATACACCGCGGTTTTTAAATGCTTTATCTTCAGTAACTTGGCAGTCTCCTTGAATGTTCCCGAGGTAAAAGGCATCCCTTGGTCCGTTAGGACTTCTCTAGGGATGCCAACTCGCGCAAAGACTCCTACTAGCTCCCGTGTGATTGTTTTGGAAGTAGCCGAGCGCAAGGGAACGGCCACAGGGTATCGGGTCGCATAATCCAAGAGGACGAGTATACTGTATATTTATGTCCTCGGGCTGATGGTTCCAAGGGTCCTACTATGTCGACTCCAATCCGGCCAAAAGGGACATCAATCAGGGGAAGGGGGACAAGAGGAGCATGGTCCCTCCTGGGAATTTGCCGCAGTTGACACTCCGGACAGAACATGCAAAAATGGTGAACCTCCTCATTAATCCCCGGACAAAAAAAAAACGGATCTTGATTCGCTCTAGTGTTTTGTCGGAGCCAAGATGGTCCCCAAGAAGGTGGGAGTGTGCTAACACGCAGACCTGCCGCCGGTAGGTTTGTGGGACTAGCAGCAACTTCCAGTCCTTCCCCTCATGCTCCGTGACCCGATATAACAAGTCATTTTCAATGACGAAGCGAGGTCCCTGTGGCATGGGCTGATGCATGCGTTGGCCGTTGACGAGGACCACTGCATTCGTTGCATGTTTCAGAGAGTCATCATTCCATTGTTTTCTATTGAAAGAAGCCGGTGTCGCTTTAAACTGAAAGTGCAACTCAGAGAGCGGGTCTGGTCTGACCTCAAGGGGGGGAGATTCCTCCTGAGCTGCCGGGGCGCTGGTAGATGACGTAGCAGCCCTCGACAGTCCAGGAGTTTCTGTGTCACTCTCTTGGCCTTCCGCCCCACTCTCTGGAGGCAGCTTGAGATGAGTCTTTCTCACCTATAACTAGGCCCACAGCTTGTCCGGGAATACTCACTAGTCTACTGCTGTTACTTTCAGACCAGTCCCGCCCTAGGATTACTGGAAACGGTGGATCCGGAAGAACCGCCACGGTGAGTCTTTTAAGGGTTCCTTCCAGACATACGTAACATCGGGCGGATTTATACACGCAGACATCTCCATGTATACATTTAAGACTGGTCTTTCTTTTAATCCACTGTTGTGGTAAAACATAACGGCGAGCAACAACAGACACGTTACTGCCGGAGTCAAACACTTTATGTCCGTTAATGAGTAGCTCCCCAGTATGGTTATCCACCAGAGGGTTGCTAAGGGCACACAAACAACATCGCCGTGTCCCCCTGCAGTCCACCTCGTTCCCCGACAGGTCGCAGGCCAGGCGGTCCAGTGACTTCGGAACAGGCTCCGGATTGAGTGGGAGGGACTTCCTAAGTGGGACGTAGTTCCCATGGATTCTACTAAGGGGCCGTTGTGTCCCCCCAGGTTTCAAGGCCGGCCTTGGGGTCTTTAGGAGTTGTAGAAGCTCCTGCATTGAATGGAAGTCATCCCAGGCCGGCTGGGCAAAGTCCTGGGGTAAATGCTGCAGCAGCAAAAAACAGGAAACCTGCTGCACAATTTGTAGTGGGGTCCTTTCAAATGGCCGTAGCCACAGACCCACCTGCTGCCAGACAGCCATAGCTTGTTCTGCGAGTGCTCTTTTTGGGTTAAACTCCCAGGATTGCAGTTCCTTCACCTGCTGGCCTGGGGAAAGCCCATCCTTATCAGGGACCTTGGTCCCGATGGGCGGCTCAGCTCTCCTACCCCGGAGAGCATAATGAGCCCCTTTTGCGTCCTCCCCAGAAACCAGCCCACGCCTGTGGATCCTTCAACACCCTCCACCAGATAGGGCTTCAGCCCAGGGTTGCCCTTATGGAACGGAGCCTACACCGGGTCCTTCCTGACCACCCGACGCACTCCCTGCCCAGAAACTCGGCCCCAGTACTTTCCTACTTGGGTTGTTTTAGGGTCCTGTCCCGGGTTCTTCAGGGACACCATCCTGCCGACTACGCCACTGTGAGAAGAAGGGACAAGAGACATGGCAAGGTTTGGGGCAGCCACCCGTATAATTCAGTATCCTGGCTGTAAAAGTAAATGCTTTGTAGTTTAGTCAAGTTTACAAGACAGAGTCCAAAACAGAACTGACTTCCAGGGAAAAGGCTTTATAGGAAGTTTGGGGGAAGTGATGTCGTCCTCGGGGCCGGGACCAGAAGTGATGTCGTCCTTGGGGCCGGGGCTGGAAGTGATGTCGTCCTTGGGGCCAGGACCGGAAGTGATGTGTCCCGAGTCAAGGCGGTGGCTCCTGGTGGGATTTCCAGGGAAAGGCCTGCAGAGAACTTGGAAAGAGCGTCAGTGCACCCCGCCCCCCACTGGGCAGATGTATTACCATTCATCTCTAAGCCCTTCAGCTGCCTCCTATTCACACGTGTGTGACAGCAGGAAGATTGTTGTTGCGAATGATTCACAAAAGACAAAGTCACATAGTCATTTTTGTGTAACCCGTTCAGCAGTTTATTTAAATTTAGCCAAAGCTGCTAGCAGCTATTAATTATTGGTGCATTAGGATTTTAAAAAAGCACAAAGTATAAGAAGCGCAGTTCAAGATGGACACAATGATACCAGAGCCATTTCATATTAATTATATGAAAAAATGAAGTTTGCTTTGCACATTCTCTCCAATGTATAAGTATTTTTTCTGGCTATCTCACATATTGTACATCTACCTTTAGCTTCACCAAAACGGCTCATCTGTAGAGAAAAGGATAATTTAAGCCTGAAGTTAAATTAAGTTGTAATGATCTTTGTCATTGATTCATCATCATCCCTTGTATGAATCTGGAGAGCACAACAATATTTTCAAAAGCACTGGCTCACTGGTAGTTTATTTATTCCAAAAAACCGGATAGCATTTTAGAGCCAGCATCAGTGCCAATATACAATTAAGCCTCTTTTTGATGGGTTCATATTTTTGAAATCGCATATCTTTTCTTCTCACCAGCCTGAGAAGTTGCAGTCTTTCACAAACTGTAGAAAAATAGAAGGTGATGCATATGAAGACCAGACAGCAGTAGCAGCCATTGAACAATTCAAGCAGGATTTTATCTCACCAGTCTTGATTCTGTTCATGCATCCAGACTGTGCCTTTAAATAGAGCTGTCACAAGGGAAGCATTATAGAACACCCTCTTCCTCTCTTGACTTCTCTTAATAATATGCCACAGGGAAGCTGTCGGACCTTCATTATCAGTAAAAATGTAAAGCTTACAAAACAGTGCACCTACCATGCCAGATTGCTAATTGGCATTGTGTGAGAGAAAATATAATCAGATTTGTAACTTTCTGCTAAAGAAGCATTTAAAGTTTCTGGTGTAATTGCAATGTGTGTACAATGTGTTCCAAACCTATCCATTTACAATTGGGACATACGTGCTTACTGTAAACAGGGTATTTATGACATGTTTAATCACATTGTTCAAATCATCACCAAAGGAACATCCATCAAAGATGTAAGTAAACCATTGTCTATTACCAATGATTATCGCCTGTCAGCACAAGCCTAGCTGCCTCAGAACCTGGAAGATTTGCCATTATGGAATTTTCTGCACTATAATTCAATATTCCTGAGAAGAATTTCTGGTCATCTGTCAGTGACCTTAAACTGAAACGAAACTGGTGTATGCAGCAGCACAATGACTTAAAACACAAAATTAAGTCTAGAACTAAATATGGGTTGGATAATGACTGACTGACTGAATGGCTTAGAACAGTATTCCCTAGTTTTAGGAGCTAAATTAGAGCCCTGGTTCAATGTGCACCTAGCATGTATTACACTGTTAAAAGGAACTCATCTTCATTATTTGCTGGGTCTGTGCTGAGTCTCATATACTTCTGAGCTTAAGCATACAGGCTGGAGGTATTATTTTGATATTTGCTATGATAAATGTTTGAATTATTAAGAAAAGGCATTTTAAGTGAGTTTATAGCAAAAAAGAAAAAGCAAGCCTTGGTATAAGAAAAAAAGACATAATTTAAAGAGTGCTGGTTGCTCTAGTTTCCTATTGACGGAATATGGCTGAACTAAGAAGGAAACATATGGTCACATATGGTCACGCAAAGGATTGAGAACAAAATGGACATTCATGCCATGCATGTAGTGTACTTTTAAAAACAGGTAAAACGTCACATACTCCTAAGTTAATAAGACTGTCAATCAGATCAATGTTTTGTCATGTCCCGTTAGCAACTGGATCTAACCAATCAAGTTAAAAGGTTCTTCTTATGTAATGAATTCCTTGGAATTGTGATCTAATCAATGAAGTGTATAAAGATAGCCCGAAAGGCGCCCCTCCTTTGTAACACTTGCTAATAAGATGCTTGTGCTCCTGTAAGGGTTACCTCTTGCAAGATTTAGATAATAAAGATGACTGATTGACACTTTCTCCTTACTGTGTTTTATTGCCTATATGAGGCACCCAGTTGGGGGGGGCCAGCTGATTTCTTCTACGCAGCATTTTTCAAAAGATGTCCCACTTCAGATATTAAAGGGTTTTTTTGCAGCCCACAATAATCAGAAACTCATGATGTTCAAGCACAAGTTACATGTGCAATACTAAAAAAAAGCACTTTGTGCCATTACCAACACACAAATGCATATTAAAGTACACCTTGAGTTATTTGAGTACAAGCAGCTACCAACTGCATATCATTAATTATGCTCTGGTAAATGTATGCCTTATGTACAAGTATGATTACTCGCATAAAGAAAAAGCTGAAGTTATGTATCTGATGTCATACGTTCAGTGTCAGGTTACAGTGACGACAGTCCTCATTGGAGATCTGGCTCTGTATTAAGCTGAATTTTGTATTTTGTCTTCAGTACGATTGGTGCAGGGAATCAAGCTTCATAGAGGAAAGTTCTTGGAAATGGCATTAAAATGTCACTGTTTTCTCACACAGGGCAGGATACTTTGACTCAACCTGAAGCTAAGAATGAATAGGAGCTGCAGTGAGAAAATAAGTTTCAAAGCACTGTTGCAAGAAAGGTCAACAAGGCTATCTTGCTCTCCACAACTTAGCCCGGTCATTGTCTTTTCATTGTGGCAGTCAAATGAGTTTTTAATCCAGCTGTGCTGCACATCGAAGATGGAAAAGTATTCAAACAACTGGGTTTTGACACTCTTAAGATACTTGCTGACGTCAGTGTTTGGAAGCTGCATTTTTTCTTTTGTTTTTCAAGTGAATCACAGTTTGACATTTCAATTCATCTGGCCCATATTTTGAGTATTCTTGTGACTGATTCAGTTTCGTTTTAAACATGAAAACCTGTCACAGCTTTCCCTTGTAGAGGAACATCGAGTTCATTTAAGTGACTGAAAATATTGGCCAAATATGCAAAACTAAAATCAAAATCACTAAAGCGATATGCAAGTTCAAACTCTGAGTTTCGTTAAAACAGTTTAATCAGAAAGCTATCAAAGTTCAGTGTGTAAAAGAGCCTGATGGAATTACTTCCTATCGTATCACGTAAAATCACTAATAAACGTGTCTGCACAGGATGGCTCTCGATATAGATGACTGCTCAAACAATCTCATCTAAGACAATTTTCATTTCCTTTAAAGCTAAAGTCTGTCTATGTATACGGCAATGAACAGATCACTTGAGGTGCGACTGCTTTTGCATGGGTGACAAGCATACTCTGCTCACCCAGCATCGCATAAGCCCCATCAATAAATAATCCTACATACTGTATATTGACCAGTCTATTCCATTAATAATAATGAACGTGTTCAGTTTATGGCAGTTGCATGTCTGGGTAAAGATTTACAAAAAAGAATGTCTTTCTGTATATCTCAACTATATTGATACCTTACAGGGCAAATGAAATTGAAAGATTTGTGATATCTATTTATTCATCCAGCTGGAGGGCCTAGAAACAAACTTCCTGCAGCCTCTTTACCAGATGTTCCAATGTCATATGTTCTCATTTTTCCTTTTTACAGTGTTGTTTGACAATGACATCAGTTTCACCTGTTCGGAGGACTTTTCTCCCAGCATCACATCCACTACTTCTTTGGCAGTAGGTAAAATCAGGTCCTCTCCTATAGTATACAACTTCCCATTTTACTACCAGGTAGAATGCACAGACTGCTTTAACATTATCACTTACTTCACACACAGTCTCATAAAGTTTCTGCTTGCCTTGCAATTCTTCTGACTTGGCCTCAAAAAGTTCAGGTGGTTTGGATACATAATTGAACTTCAAACCCAAATTTGCTAAAATGTCTGAGCTCTGCACACATTGGGGTAATGGCTCCTTGTTGCCAGTGTGTTTGTAATCCAAAATATAAATATTTTTTTGCTGTTTTTAATTTTAACCTTTCATTTTTGTTTCACTTATTTTTTGGTTTCTCATTTTCTGTTTCGCTTGTGGATTCGTCAGTTTGTTGTGCTTTAAATTTGCTTGTTGAAAGCCAACAATCTCTTGTCTGGTTTTTGCAGTCCCTCCTCACACTCTGCCTATGCATTTAAAATAAACTGGTGCACACAAGTCAAGCATGTTGGGTAGTGGATTTAAGGTTGATTAACCAAACATTTCTCTAACGTTGAACCCAGAAGTAAACCTGTTGGGTGTGAGGTGTGCAGCCATGAATGGCTAGTGACCCAAAAAGGCAAGGGCATCAGTAAAGTAGGGCCAGCACTATGAACAACTTAAAAGAATGATGCAGAATATAATTAACTCAATAAAGATGCTGAAATCTGACTTTCAGCTGGCCAAGGGGAATACAGGAATTCCCCATCTAGAGAAGAATGTTAATGAAGATAGGATGTCCTGATTTATCTTCCCTAGCATACTGTCAGCATGACCACCAATGGAAAATGCAGATACAGTGGAACCTCGGGTCACGACCGTAATTCGTTCCAAAACTCTGGTCGCAACCAGATTTGGTCGTGACCCGAAGTAATATCCTCCATAGGATTGTATGTAAATACAATTAATCCGTTCCGGACCGTATGAGCTGTATGTAAATATATATTGTTTTAAAGATTTTTAAGCACAAAAATAGTTAATTATACCATAGATTGCACAGTGTAATAGTAAACTAAATGTTTACTTACTTCTTCTGTAATGTTTACTTCTTCTGCTTGGGCTCTCTCACTCGCTCTCTCTCTCTCTCGCTCGTGCGCTCTCTCTCTCTTGCTCGCTCGCGTTCTCTCTCGCGCTCTCGCTCTCTCTCACTTGCGTTCTCATGCTCTCTTGCTCGCTCTCTCTCTCGCTGCACAGGGAATGCACAGGGAGAGACTGAACATGTGCAGAAATCAATGGCGCGTACGAACCAGAAGGGAAACTGGCTTGTTCGTCACCTGAGTGTGTGGTTGTGAACAGATGCAAAAGTTTGGCAAACATTTGTACGTGGTCCGAGATGTTCGTGACCCGAGGTTCCACTGTACTTATAAAATGGCACTTGCACAGGACAGCACTTTCAATGGCAAATCACAACCTGTCTTTGTTAAACAAAGTACCTGCTGTCAATAGAAATGCATCCATATGTCAACCACTGAAATGATTTACCAGCCAAAAGATATCTCTTGAAAAGTAGGACTGTGCTCCTTATAATTAAATTGTTTGTATTGTAAGATTCACAGAGAAATCATTTGCTAGTATATAAAAAATCTATATATTTTTCTTTACTAGACCATCCATTTAGATTATAAGTGAATTAGATGTTTGTGAAATGCTTGATGTGGATGCAGTGGCTTTGAAGTGAAGTGCATTTAGCGTTCACACACAAAATACCAGCTGGGAAACAGAAAGTCCATAAGACATTCCATAGCCCACTGACACCAGTAACATTATAGAGTTTGATATGTGTAGCTTTTTTGCATCTTTAATGTGTCTATCAGAGCACAGCAGAACAAGAAATAAGCAGGCACAGAATGGCCACCTCTAACATGAAGTGTTTTTCTTTTTTTCTTACTAGACTGCCTACTGTATAAATTATAAGTGCCTTGATTTGTCTCAAAAATGCATTAAAGAAAAAAAAATTAAAGTCATCCGTCCTTCAGTTTCCTTGGCTGAGAATCTTAATAAACATTTTCTGCTGCATTATCTTGGCCTGCCTGTACATGAAGGAAGCAGCCTCTCAATTTAAGTAATTGCCACGGTACTTTTCAATTAAAAGGATAAGTGATAGCTTCCTTCTTGTAAGAGGTGTTTTCTATTACTGACAAAATACAAGATGATGTAGTGACTGCTTGTTGGCTGTACTTCATGCTGTAAAATTTAAGCTGTCAACTTTGCTAGACTTTCCCTTAATATTGTATTGCAATCTTTGAAGAGTTCATTTCATGCATTGTTTAAGATTTGGAGTATAAGTTCAAATTCTCAGAATGTGTTTGTCAGATTTTTTTTCATCTATACGACACTTTTTTATACTTATTTTTACAAACATTTCCTCAAATATCATATTTCATTTGATCAGAGTGGTTTCAATATAACAATTAGTTCTATACTTCTACTACTAGAGCACTGCCTGATAAACTCAAGTTGATTTCTCAGGGTTGCAGAGTGAGTCAAATGGGTGGAATGGACCACCAAGCTTATGATTTACAACCCCATAGCTTATCAACTAGGATTTCATAGTGTCTGACTAAAAAAAAGGTCCAGACAACAGAAAAAAGAGTAAAATTGCATGATTTAGTGAATTGTTCTCATATTTACTCTACCGACTAGCTGTGGTTTTCATAATACTAAAAAAAGATTCTAGGCTTTCATGAAATAAAAGAAAGCAGAATGTTTGGTGTCAGAGCCAGGAACAGAAAGTGGAGCGTGAGTCACTAGCGCATCTCTGCTAAAAAAAAAGTCAGACTGTCAGTGTCCAACCCGCTATATCCTAACACAGGGTCACGGGTGTCTGCTGGAGCCAATCCCAGGCAGCACAGGACGCAAGGCAGGAACAAATCCCCAGGCAGGGCACCAGCCCACCGCAGGGCACACACATACACACTAGGGACAATTTAGAATCACCAATGCACCTAACCTTCATGTCTTTGGACTGTAGGAGGAAACCGGAGCACTCGGACGAAACCCATGCAGACACTGGGAGAACATGCAAACTCCACGCAGGGAGGACCCGAGAAGCTAACCCAGGTCACCTTACTGTGAGGCAGCAGTGCTACCACTGTGCCACCGTGCTGCTCGCTAAAAAAAGTAGCATGTCAAAAATCAGAAATGAGAACACAGAAAAGGATTTGGAGATTCAGCCAGTTTTGTGAGTTTTTAAATTACATCTGGGACATGGTGATAGTCACCTAAGCAGATTACTTGCGTATAATTGTTGTAGTAGAGGAGAGTAAAGAGATCAAGTCACCATTCATAGTCCTTAAGTCTGTAGTTGATACCACTAGAGAATCTGTAGCTCCTATCCTTCACTTTCTTCAAATACATACCTACCTGACCATGTCTCACTGAACTGGGGTCTTCTCTCATACTTCTTTAGTGTTACAAAATTCTATTCTAAAAAAAAAATTACTTCCTGTAATTCTCTGCTGTAAAACTGACCACCTTTTCTTTACCACATGTCAGCCACCCTTACATACCTGATTAGTTTGTACCTCTTGCTGATGTACAGTAGGTCTCTATGATTAGAGCTTCCTTGAATGCAAATATGAAGTGGAACTAACTTTGAAAGGCCTTCATTTTTGAATGATAAGGTGGAACTGTTTTACTTTTTTAAGAATTAAAATGTAAGGAAAAAGATATGGTTTTTTACAGGCTGTCTTTTTCTAAGTAACTGTTCACAAAATTCTCACATGCCTTAGCCTTTGTCTCGCTGATATATCAGCACTACTAATTCCTGCTGGGATAATTTTTAAATGTTTCAAGATCTTCATCTACTTTCCAATGTAACTCTTAGTAGCAGTCCACCTCCTTGTTTGAATGAATCTGGATGCCTCTAACAACTCGCTATCCTGGATATAAGTAAATAAATTCATCCTTGTTGATAAATATTCAGTTTAGACTCACTTGATGTGTGCTTCTTAGTAGCATGGACATTGTGTCATGCATCACCTCCAGCTCCCTGACTGGAGCATGAATAAAACTTTTTAACTGGGGATTGATCCTTGTTCTTTCAGATTTATATAAAATAATAATAATTACCATCTCAAAAGGTACTGCAGTCATCAGTACTGCAGTATGTCCCTTTCTGTGTATGTGGTATCAAGCTTTACAAGAATGTAGGGATATGAAGATTTAATAACTTGACTTGGTAAAGTAAAATACACATTTCAATGTTTTGTGTTTAAACTTGATTCTGCTAATCGTATGTTTTTGTAAGCTTATCTGACATTATTTGTTCATAAAATACATGTGTCATAGGTATACTCTAGCATCAGTTCAGATGGAAAGGACAGTCTATGCACTATATCTTGCCAATGGACCTCTGAGTGTAAGAAATTATTATTCAAAAGCAAAATAATTATAGTTTTGAAAAATTCATATTAGCTTTATAAAGGAGAATATAATGGTGTGTCAAATTGTTAAAAACCTATGCTTTTTGAAAAAATAGCATTTAATACTGAAGCAAAAATGAGTCACAACAAAATACGTTATTCAATTGTGTTGATGAGCAACTCTTTACCCGGGCATGCAACTCCCTTGAATTGATGTTATTGGCCAAGCACAATACAGCACAGAAAATCAGGCTGGCCATCACAGAGTTACAGGATTTGTAAAGGATGTCATTTCCCATATCAAAGAAGCACAGTCTTCTATGAAAAGGAGTCTGTTCTTTCCTTTTATATATAGCTCCTCTGTATTATGAGACAAGCTCAGCCTGTCATTGATATGGCACCCAATGGGCTACACACACTTCCTGAGTAGTGACTGGGCACAGAGACTCTTTGGTGTGGGGAAAGTCAGTTACAAGTTCATTGGTTTTGTTGTTGCTGGCTTGTAGACAATACTTTCTGCACAAAGAATCAAAGTTCTTCACATGACTTTTTTGTTTTTAATCTTTTATTGAATTTATTAAAAGCATATACCATTCCATACAATCAAATCAAACTTAACAAAACTAAAATCAAATCAACCCCCACTCATGAGAAAGACAGGAAGTCCAACAACCAGAGCAGAACTGTTAAGAGTATTAAAGAGAG
Organism: Erpetoichthys calabaricus; assembly: GCF_900747795.2. Lineage (NCBI taxonomy): Eukaryota > Metazoa > Chordata > Cladistia > Polypteriformes > Polypteridae > Erpetoichthys > Erpetoichthys calabaricus. Next base: position 142,046,128 of record NC_041397.2, on the reverse strand, counting down.
AAAGGAGTCTTTTCCCCCAATATAAATGCTTATTCTAAAATGTTATTGATTAGGTCCTGCCAGGTTTTAAAAAAGTTCTGCACAGATCCTCTAAGTGAGAATTAGATTTTTTCCTATTTCAAATAGTATAAAACATCAGTTACCCACTGACTTAAAAGAGGTGGGCTAGACTTCCAGTTGAGCAAGATAATTCTATGTGCTGATAGTGAAGTAAAGGCAATTACAGTTTGTTTGTCCTTCTCCACTTTAAGCCCATCTGGGAGTGTACCAAACAAAGCTGTTAATGGGTTAGGAGAGATTGTGACACTAAGGCTGTCTGAAAGACATTTAAATTTTTTTGTCCAGAATGATGTTAATTTGGTACACAGTCAAAACATGTGGCCCACTGAAGCTGGGAATCAATTGCAACGTTCACAGGTTAGATCTTCCCCTGGAAACATCTTGGCCAATTTCAAGTGAGATAGATGTGCTGGATAAAAGATTTTAAGTTGAATAATTGAATGCTTTGCATATATGGAGCTAGACTGAATTCTTTTCCACACCTGACTTGTATACTCCATTTCATTCCCCTTATCGCTACACCCCATTAGTGTAGAATAATCTGAGAGTTTCTTCAATTGACATGACCTGGTGTTACATTTATAGCCCAATGTGTACAGAATAAAGAGAAAAGGAGACAGAACCATGCTTTGTGGCGTTTCAGTGTTGCTCACATCCATGTCAGAAACACAGTCTTTAAATGTCATAATAAAGTATCTATCTATCTATCTATCTATCTATCTATCTATCTATCTATCTATCTATCTATCTATCTATCTATCTATCTATCTATCTATCTATCTATCTATCTATCTATCTATCTATCTATCTATCTATCTATCTATCTATCTATCTATCTATCTATCTATCTATCTATCTATCATCCAGGACACCATAGGCTCATCCTCCTTCATATCCATGACAGCCTTCCCTTTAACCCACAAGACTTGTGTCAATAGCCTGGGAACATACACCTTCTGCATATTTTTGATTGATATTTTGATGATTACCTGATGCAATCTTATACAGTGGAACCTCGGTTAATGAACACCCTACTTAACGAATAAATTGGTTAACAAACTTTTATTTTGAACAATATTTGTCTTGGTTAACGACTGAAATTTGGATAACGAACGCAAGCACAGACCAGTTTCTGTGCGTTCATGTTCATTTCTGCTGTGGCGCACTTGCTGTAAACGTTGCTTTTCTGAGGGTTGTGTTCACTAACGTTACTTTTTTGTTATTTTTTCAGTTTCAATGTTATTTTTTATTTACATATTTACTCATTATGGCACCTAAGAAAGAGAAACGTGTTAGTGATAGTGGCAGTAGGAAACGTGTTAGTGTAGCAGTAAAGAAACAAATTATAGCAAAACACAAAAATGGCATTTGTGTTTCCAACATCGCAAAGGAATACAATATGGCGAAATCAACTGTCTCTACAATTCTAAAGAGCAAAGAGGCATTTAAGGCGGTTGAAGTGGCTAAAGGAGTGACTGTGTTAACGAAACAAAGGTCTAAAGTGCTAGATGAAGTGGAAAAACTGCTGTTAATTTGGATAAATAAAAAACAGCTGGCTGGAGATAGTGTTAGCGAAGCAATAATTTGTGAAAAGGCTAAGCAGTTACACAGTGATTTGTTGACCAAAACACCCAGTGCAAGTGCCGACAAGCGAGACTTTAAAGCGAGTAGAGGGTGGTTTGATCATTTTTGCCGGCGAAGTGGAATTCATAGTGTTATAAGGCATGGGGAGGCTGCAAGTTCAAATGAAACAGTAGCAAAAGCATTTGTGGATGAATTCGCAGAGTTTGTTGAAAGTGAAGGCTATGTCTCGCATCAAGTGTTTAATTGCGACGAGACAGGGTTATTCTGGAAAAAAATGCCCAGAGGAACCTACATCACCCAAGAAGAGAAGGCACTACCTGGACACAAGCCTATGAAAGACAGGCTTACACTTTTATTTTGCGTTAATGCAAGTGGTGACACTGAAAATCCCTGTGTCTTTAAGTGCAATAATGTGATAAAGTGTAAACTGCCTGTACAGTGGAGGGCAAATAGCAAGGCATGGGTAACTCGAACCTTATTTATGGATTGGTTGACAGAAGTGTTTGCCCCAACTGTCAAAAATTATCTTCAGGAAAAGGATCTTCCTCTTAGATGTTTTCTCTTAATGGATAATGCTCCTGCGCATCCACCAGGTTTGGAGGAAGACCTGGATATCGAGTATGACTTCATCAACGTCAAATATCTTCCACCCAATACTACTCCATTACTGCAACCGATGGATCAGCAGGTCATTTCCAATTTCAAGAAGCTATACACCAAGGCACTGTTTTCCAGGTGTTTCCAGGTAACTAATGACACTGATTTGACCCTTAGAGTTTTTTGGAAGGAGCACTTTAATATCCTCCAATGCATCTACCTCATTGACAAAGCCTGGAGTGAGGTCTCTTCCCGCACATTGCAATCTGCCTGGAGGAAATTTTGGCCAAGTTATATCTGAGACTTCGAGGGATTTGAAGCAGAGAGCTCTGCCGAAGTAATGAATGAAATCGTGTCCATTGGCAAGAGTATGGGTTTAGAGGTCAATGATGCTGACGTGGTAGAGTTGATGGAGGACCATCGAGATGAACTAACCACAGAAGAGCTGGTTGTCTTGTAGGAAGAACAGGTGAAAGCCTTACAGGAAGAGCATTCATCAGAGGAAGAGGAGGTTAGGGAGGAAATCACCAGTGCTGAGATAAAGGAAATTTGCAATAAGTGGAATGATGTGCGGGAATTTATTGAGAAGCACCACCCTAACAAAGTTGTGGCTAATAGGCCAATTAACATAATGAATGACAATGCAATATTGCATTTTAGAAAAATTCTGCAGCAAAGAAAAAGGCAAATCTTATTAGATCGCTTTCTTGTGAAACGTGAAAAAAAACCCTGAATCAGTGTTACCCGATGTTTTTATGGAGGGGATTCCCTTTAAAACAGTAGCTTCCTTCTCCTCCTCCTCCGCCATCCACCTATGCCACCAACTACAACAAACAAGGTAAATACAGTGCTGTTTTATTTAATTTAGTTTATTTATTTGTACTAATGATATATTCATTTTTTCTATATTTTTCATCACAGAAAAACCCTTAAAAAATAAAATTACAAAATTTCTGAGGCTGGAATGGATTAATTGTATTTACATTAATTTCAATGGGAAAATTGCTTTGGTTAGCAAACGTTTTGATTAGCGAACAGAGTCGTGGAACAGATTAATTTCATTAACCGAGGTTTGACTGTATTAGAAGATTAGAACAATCTAGACGAGAACAGACCATTCAGTTCAACAAAGCTTGCGTTTCTATCCAAATAATTCTTCTAAAATAACATCATGTATATTTCTGAAAGTCCCTACAGTCATACTGTCTACCACACTACTTGGTAGCTTATTTCAAGTGTCTATGGTTCTCTGTGTAAAGAAAAACATCCTAATGTTTGTGCAACATGTATCCTTAACAAGTTTCCAACTGTGTCCCTGTGTTCTTGATGAACTCATTTTAAAACAACAGTCTTGATCCACTATACTAATTCCCTTCATAATTTTAAACACTTCAATCATGTCTACTCTTAATTTTCTTTTGCTTAAACTAAAAAGGCTCAACTCTTTTAATCTTTTTTCATAATTCTTCCCCTTTAGCACTGGAATCAGCCTAGTTGTTCTCCTCTGGACTTTTTCCAGTGCTGCTATGTCCTTTTTGTAGCCTGTAAAATAGATCTGTACACAGTTCTCCAGATGAGGCTAAAATTAGTATCAACTATTGGTAATTTCCTTCAAAAAGTGATTAAAAAACTACATGTATGAAGGCTTGCTGACAAATGAATCTTAGTAAATTTAAAGCATGGATAATTTTCTCCATAGAAAGCTATAGGAGCCAGGCATCTCTGTATTTCCATGCAAATGCCTGTTTATAAGTTTAGCTTTACTTCTGGACAGGAATTTCATTTGTGTTGCACTTGTCCAAAAATTTAAAGAAAAAAAAAACACTACATCTAGAGACCTGAGAATTTTCCATGGCACAGGATTTCATAGCCTGGGTTTATGCCCCTGTGTGCCTCAGGGTAGTTTTCTCTTCTTGCAATAAAAAAATATAAGAGCAATAGGTTAATAATTACCTATTTGCAATGGGTCTTTCCCTAGCTTGATGACTTGTAACCCTATACCCTTATTTCAGTCACCTGGTAAAGTGTCTTGTCTATAGATTTCTTTATACATTTCCAATAACATTTTAATAAACTTTTTGACATTTACTTCCTCATTTGAAAACTAGGCATGTCTTGATCTGGAGTTGAACATCCCCCCTTCTAGGACAGCTTTAGCCTAAAGCTTGAAAAATCATTATTCAACACTCTCTCAAATTTCCTTTTCTTTTCAAAAGCACCTCACAATTCCTCAATATCTGCTTCTTCCTTGTTCAATATACTCTAAAACAACTAATCTTTGTATCTTAGAAAAAGCCTTTCCCAAACATTCTACCTTTTGCTGATCAGTTATTACCATCGTCCCATTTTCAACTAATACTGGAATCCTCCAACACCCCCATATACTCTATTACATTTTCTTCAGAACTGTCCAGACTACATCCATACTAATCTTTCTGCCAGCAGATTCAAAAACTCCTGTGAAGCTTTGCTTTTTTTGCAATTTTAATTACTTTACATACAACAGTTCAATTTTTGTGGTAATCTAAAAAACTTCTCATGTTAAATGTGCTAAATTACATTTTAAAGCTCTGAAAGCCAGTTTCAAATCTTTAATTGCCATAGCACATTTCTCATTCCAGCAAGGGACACATTTCTTATAATCTCTCCCTGATGACATTAGGAATAGTTAAACTTACTACACTATATAAAATATTCACAATTGCCATATAATCTGCTTCTGTGTAACCTTCCAGAGATAACAGTAAAATGACTCATTGCACAGAAGACTATTTTTTCCAATCTTCTCTATTAAATCATTCTTTTTTGCCTTAATCTAAATTCTGATGGAGAATTCTAAACCTCAAATGTTCTCAAAACAGGAAAATATTCCCATTCAGCAACTCCCACTACAGGAGAAAAAAACATGGTCAGATCTACATGGGAAGCCTCAGTTCTGGTTACATCAGCACTAATTATCCATTTATCATTAAAGAAGACTAATTCATAGCTCTCATCATATTCCTCTACTACTGCCCAAATAGCATCTGTAACCACACTACTCTATTGACTATTATGTGCATGTGGTTGGATGATGGAAGGACAGACTGGAAACAGTCGAAGTTTTGGGATGCCAACCAGGTCATCTCTTGTAATCATCGTGAGATGATACAAACAAAAAATGAACAAATAACAAAAAAATGCGCCAATGCACTATTCCCAATCAGGGATTCCTCCTTCTTTAAGGACTTTTGAGAGTCACGTGCACCTCTGTGCAGCTTATTCAGATCTTCCAGCAAAAGATGCCCTTTTCTTAGTTGCTGCTTCTTTTATAGTGAAACTTCCGGAAGGGGCGAGGTTAAGAACCCTTACTGGGCAGCTTCTCTGAGCTGTGAGGAAAGAAGAACAATAAGACAAAGTCAGCGGTAGCCCCCACTCTCATCTCGGCGGGTTATTGCATACCTTTACCCGGTTCTTAGAGGAGTCCCCCGATGCCCTTTCATGACAGTGCATTAAAAACACCACAGATAATGACCTTTCCTTTATAAGATCTACTCATTTTACCCAAAAACTACACAGAAATTTCCTAACAAGGAATCCACAATTTTATCCTCCTGAAATGACACCTTTTCTTTCTGACACCTCACTACTTGACAAACACATAATTCTTTCTTCTATTAATAGAGTCTTCATCTGCAGGATTTACTCCATCCATTAACATAGCCCCACTACATGCCTCAGCCCATTACAAACTAGATAACATAGCGACTCTTAAGTTTACTCTGTAACTCCTTCCTCCCACTCCAGCTTGCATGCGACTGTCCACAGTTCCCCTGTGACTGGCTCCCTTCCCATCCTCCTCCCAATCAGCAGGCACGGCCTTAATTTCAGAACTTGGATTCTTGGGCTCTCTTTCTGCCACCTCCCATCAGTATGCAAAGAAAGATGCCAAGTCCATAATGTTTCCCCTGATGCTTGCTGAAGTGGGACAGGGTCGACTCTGTTGTCCATGAAGGCTCTCTTATATGCCTGGGAGATGACTGCAATCATGGTTCACCCCTTTGAACCTAATAAATCATTTCTCTTTCAGGCTACTCTCATCTAATCAAAGAGATGACCTCATTGTCCGTTCAGTTCTTTTTATTCTCTCTCCATTCATTACTTTATCGATCAGACTAGGCTTTTCTCTAGAAGCTTAGGCTTCTATAACTGGTACTGTAGGCACTGCACTCTCTGACCCATGGAACTACTAATGGGGAATGGCGGCACAAATCACTTATCCACACACACTTAATTAATTGATGCATTTCTTCATTAGTGTTCCATGGCCAGACAGCTTTCCTAAGCACCTGTATTAACTATGCAGAGGATCACTGTTTCCAAACTAAAATAAACATAAACTGCATCTTGTCCTTCCACCATGGACCTAATGTCTGTACCACACCATTTTGCTTTCAAATGGACGTCACTATTGCTAAATGGCATGGCCTGGAGGTTACATTATCCGATCCTACTTAAACTGGCATTGTACCTCTTCACCAAAAACATTTTGCTGCAATAGGTCTTGATTAAGTGTTTAAAGACAAACAACTAGCCACTCCTTTTGACTTTGATCTTGAATTTTATATTAGGTTGTACAGATTGGTACAAGGCTATTTGCTACTGTACTGACTATGATTCTGTCTCTTCATCTCCTGATCTCTACAGGTAAATTACTACTCTGGTTTTCTTTCACCTTGGCATAACAATGGAAAAATAACATTCTATGTCATGTCTTCTTATAAAAGTGCTGCAAAAACACCCCTACGCCCAAACTTCTCTTATGTCTTACTCCTCCATATGACAAAAGTTTAAGATATATTTTTCTGTAACCATGCTTCATTGAATTCAAATAATATCTGGAAGAATTTTTAATCTTAAAATATATATTTTCTAACTCACGTCAATTTTCTAACAAGTTTCAAACACTTCATTCTAAAAGAGAAAATTTTAAAAAAGTTTAGTAAATTCACAATGAGGTATACTTAACAAACTGGATACTTAGTTGCAACAACCTCTACAACTTTTATTAAATCTGATTTTCTTTCCACTCGAGGGGCCCCATTCACAAATATACACATAAAGGTGAGAAAGTTAAATTTTTTCACAAGTAAAATATCACTCAACTTTATTATTTATTTACAGAATTTTTTTGCAGGCATTTCCGAGGCCAGGGGCCTCATGCATAGCGCGGTGCGTAGAATTCACACTAAAACATGGTGTACGGACAAAAGCGGAAATGTGTATACGTACAAAAAATCCAAATGCATAAATCTGTGCGAACACCAACTTCCACATTCTTCCACTCCATAAATCCCGGTCAGTGTGAAAAGTAACGCACGTGCATGCGCCTGCTGCCACTCCCCAACTCCTCTCAGAATTATGCTTCTCCTCTTTGAATATGCAAATCAATATAAATAGCCCTTAAGCTCAGCGTTCTGTGAAAAGGCAATGGCAAAAGCACGGGGGAAAATACAAGAACTTCAGCGAATACCAAGTGGAGGCAAGGAAAAACTTACTATTTGTTAGTTTAAACAGTGGTATAAACATCAAAAGGAAGTTGATCAAGTGACATAGAGTGTCGGAGAAACTCAAAAGCTCAAGTTCACAAAGTCGCACAGTGCCTGAAATAAAAAAGAAGTGGCCAGATATCAAAGTCGCTGTGAAAAGGCGAGTCATAGCCCACCATCTGAGTGTCATATGAAAGCTTATTAGGGTACAGAGAAAAGAAAAAAAGATAGGGACACAGTGGGAAAAAATCTTGAAATGTCAACTTTAATCTCGAAATTTCCACTTTAATCACATAGTTTATTTTGTCATTAAAGTAGAACATCATAAACTTCATCTTAAAATCATTCAATTTACTAGTTTCTCAAATACCATCGTAACTAAAGTAACATGTTAAATGCTTTGTTTTGTATTTGTTCTTCTATGTCCTCTATTTTTGTGAATCACTATGTGCTTCTTAAACGGGCTTTCTCTTCCTCCGACAGGACAGAGAATCCATTACATTTGTGATATTACAGTTCTCTGAATGATTTAAATACTGAGATGTATACTTGATATCATTTCAGTATTCATATCATATCAGTTAAAGCATGTATTAAACATGGGAACACAGTGGCGCAGTGAAAGTGATGAACTGGTGCCCCATCCAGAGATTGTTCCTGCCTCACGCAAGATACTTGCTGCTCCATGTGCGACCTTCAATGAAATAATTTATAGCAGCAGTACTGTCTCTTTCAAACGTACTAACCTTCCTTTTCTTTCTCCATGTACCCAATCGCCACACAATCAGCTCAGTAATAGACATTAAGCCCTCTGTAAGCCTAGAACTCCGATTCTTCAAAACTTTTAAGGAACATTGAAATATCATTGTAGTACATGTTTAATTATTCTATCCATCTATCTATCCAGTGTCGTGCCAGCCCCAGCAAGAATACAGCGTGAGGCAGGAACAATCCCTGAACGGGGCGGCAGCTCCTTGCTAGCACTGCGACACCGTGTCCTCACATGTTTAATTATTAAAAATATAGATTATTTAAATGATGTTAACATTTTATCTGTATAATGTAATAAACATATTTTGCTGCATTTCACCTTAAAAATTATTTCGTCATCATATGTAAATACGTGCTTTATAAAGTGGCGCAGGTTATGCAATACTACAACTATATTGCAAGTTTACAGTGAGGTAATTGTATTTATATGTACAAAGAGTTCTACAAGGAGCACTTGATGGATTGCGTTTATAGTTCTTGGGATGAAACTGTTTCTGAACCGCGAGGTCAGTACAGGAAAGGCTCTGAAGCGGAGAACTTGCGTATACCTGGGTCTGAGCTAGTGTGAAAATGTGCTTGACTTTACGCCAAGTTTAGGATTTATACATTTTGATTTGAGTGTGGAAACGGAAGTATGCAACATTTTTGTGCGTACACACCGTTTATACATGAAGCCCCAGGTCTTTGGGGTTTCATCTAATGTGTGTGCTGCATCTGAATGTATACATTTTTAGATGTTTTATGGTTTTGGATTGCTCAAACCATTTGTAAAACTGGACAGCCTAAATAGTCTGCACCAAGAGCACATCCACACTTGTAATATCTAATCATAGTTCTTTGTTCACAATTTCTAAATTTATCACTTTACTCAACATTTTGGAACCTTTATTTTTCTTTACAATATGTGGCTCTATGACCTATACATTGGTATTTAAATCATATCAAAGTACAAATTCACAAAATTGAACTGAGAAAGAACATATTATATATATATATTGTTAGCTAGGTACCAGAGGTGCCCCATGAAATATCATATTGGGTCCCACAACCTGACCAAACCAACCCAGTACAATGGCTATTTCGCCACAATAACCTCAAGCCATAATCCACTCAAAGCTTTTGATAACTTAACCTATGCAAGCTAATATAACTCTAGGGCTGTCCAATTAGCCCAAAAATAAGGTTTCACTATTCAAACTTAAAATAAGTAGACATTGGCATATATTCAAACCTAGGTTAATGATTCCATTTGTTGTTACATGGTTTTTTATACATTATTTAAATGACAGCAGCACCAATAATAAAAGCCAACATGGAAAAATAATAGTGATAAATGGTCAACAGTTATATAAATATAAAAGCCACCAAAATTCAGTGTAAGGTGCACTGCACATGCATGGATGACAAGAACTTCCAAGCTACCAAGCCATAAAATCAGCCAAGAAATGGATCCTAAATCTGTGTGAGCCACACACACTAGCACCACACAATGCCTCATTATTATTCATATTGTGACTTACCATACATCTGCATGTATGAAGCGTTATGACACTGCATGTGACTGAATACTGCAGCCTTCAAATGTAAGGAGAGCTTGAAAAGATGCCTTAGAGGTTTTCTCACTGCTTGTAATGCACACATAAAGCCCAGCCAAAATCAACCAGGATTGCTAAAACAAGTTAAATGCCATCAGTATTTTATTTATTTCCCTCCTAAGTGTTTTTTTTTTTGGTCCTATGAGACCAGAAGATGATCTCTTTTACGTAAATTAAGGCAATGTGGCTCAACTGAATATGATGATATCTATGTTCATGTCTCCTTAAATGAAGTAACTGAATACACTAATTGTTGCATTGTAATAATCTGTCCATGGCTTGTCTTTATTGTAAGTTTCATTTAGAAGATGTTTTCAAAGCAACCTAATATATTGGGAGATATGGCTGGCCATTCGTCCTGGCCAATACCCCCAGGCCGCCAGATGGATCCCTCCTTTCAGCATGGAGGTACCCCAAATGCCAGCAGGAAATCATGGACAGTGGAGTTATAATGCACAGCCCTGCTGGATACCATGGGGGCTGCCAGGAGTCGCTGCAGGGAAACCCAGGGATTTATATTTTCCGTATAGCCCAGAAGTATTTCCAAGTCACGGGAACGGAAGCAATTATATACTTCCGGGCTGATGAAGAAAAGGAGTTTTCATTTGATCCGGAAGTGCTGGGTAATCACATGGACTGAGGCTTAGAAGCACTTCTGGGTCACGGACTAGAAAAGGATTGTGAGAGATCCCACACGTCGAGCTGAGCTGGGTGAAAGGGTGGCAACGCGTCTGGGAGAGTGGAGGATTGATTATTGTAGTGATTATTGATTTATTTGAATATTGTGGAGAAGAGGGTGCTTTGTGCACATTTTGTCCTAATAAATATAATATTTGGACTTTTACCTGGTGTTGGACGTGTGGTCTGAGGGTTCAAGGGGTCATGGGGACCCTTAATCTGTCACAATATATATATATATATATATATATATATATATATATATATATATATATATATATATAATGTTTTGTAAAATACGGTTACAATAAAAATAACACATTAAATGTTAAACTACAATAAGGGAAAGCAAAATAATTATATTTTTAAAATAAATGAACAATAATAGTACTCTCATAAGGATAAAAATCATGGAATAACAGATTGGAAGGCTTTAACCAATCTAAGAGCTTCATGACTTTTAATTATCTCAAAAGTCTTCAGATATACCAAACACTAAGTAAAAAAATGTTACTAAGAGACTATGTAATAATCCATTTATACTTCTGAATAAAATATTTCTCAACCAATATCAATACAAATTGATCAGAAATGAATACCCTTGTTCTCAATAAAAAAATCCTTTAATTTGAAATAAATAAAATAACTCTGTTTCTGTGTAATCCAAATAGATATTTCTTTCTATTGGTTTCTGGAGATGGAACAATCTAAAAAAGGTGTTGGACTTCTGGTTGTGAACTATAAAATGCACAATTAGCATCCATATATGGAAACATTTTACTTGCAATTAACTGGGAACATTATTGGACTTCACAAACCTTTGGTCAGTGGTTCTCAAACTGTGGGGCGGGCCCCCCTAAGGGGGGCGCAAAGTAACAAAAGGGGGGGCGCAAAGATGTGAAAAAAAGAAAACAAGAATCGAAAATATGAAAAATACATCTATTGAAACCAAAACAAATTAACTTAAACTACATTCTGATACTAGAAAAATAAATATAGAGTTATAAATGTCGATAAAAGTTAATTAGGTATAATAAAATATGCATCTATGATATATCATTAATTAAAAAAGAACAAATTGGTATTAGTGGGCTCCATTCAAAAAAACGTTAGGGGGCGCGATTGAAACTGTTATGAAAACTCGGGTCGCAAAGGTTGAGAAATGCTGCCTTTGGTAACAGAAGAAAATATTTAGCAATGCCAAGGTTTCTGCCAAATAATGTTCATCCATCCATCCTCTTCCGTATATCCGAGATCGGGTCGCAGGGGCAGCAGCTTGAGTAGAGATGCCCACCCCCAGCCACTTCTTCTAGCTCTTCCGGGAGAATTCCACGGCATTCCCAGGCCAGCTGAGAGACATAGTCCCTCCAGTGTGTCCTGGGTCTTCCCTGGGGCCTCCTTCCGGTTAGACGTGCCCAGAACACCTCACCAGGGAGGCGTCCTGGAGGCATCCTGATCAGATGCCCAAGCCACCTCATCTGACTCCTCTCGATGCAGAGGAGCAGCGGCTCTACTCTGATCCCCTCCTGGATGACTGAGCTTCTCACCCTATCTTTAAGGGAAAGCCCAGACACCCTGCGGAGGAAACTCATTTCACCCGCTTGTATTCGCGATCTCGTTCTTTCAGTCACTACCCATAGCTCATGACCATAGGTGAGTGTAGGAACGCAGATTGACTGGTAAATTGAGAGCTTTGCCTTGCGGCTCAGCTCCTTTTTCACCACGACAAACTGATGCAGAGCCCGCATCACTGCGGATGCCGCACTGATCCGCGTGTCGATCTCCCGCTCTCTTCTTCCCTCACTCGTGAACAAGATCCTGAGATACTTGAACTCCTCCACTTGGGGCAGGATGTCGCTCCCAACCCTGAGAGGGCATTCCACCCTTTTTCGGCTGAGGACCATGGTCTCGGATTTGGAGGTGCTGATTCCCATCCCAGCCACTTCACACTCAGCTGTGAACTGATCCAGAGAGAGCTGAAGATCACGGCCTGATGAAGCAAACAGGACAACATCATCTGCAAAAAGCAGTGACCTAATTCTGAGTCCACCAAACCGGACCCCCTCAATGCCCTGGCTGCGCCTAGAAATTCTGTCCATAAAAGTTATGAACAGAATCAGTGACAAAGGGCAGCCCTGGCGGAGTCCAACTCTCACTGGAAATGGGTTCAACTTACTGCCGGCAATGTGGACCAAGCTCTGACACCGATCGTACAGGGACCGAACAGCCCTTATCAGGGGGTCTGGTACCCCATACTCTCAGAGTACCTCCCCACAGGATTCCCCGAGGGACACAGTCGAACGCCTTTTCCAAGTCCACAAAACACATGTAGACTGGTTGGGCAAACTCCCATGCACCATCCAGGACCCTGCTAAGGGTGTAGAGCTGGTCCACTGTTCCACGACCAGGACGAAAACCACACTGTTCCTCCTGAATCCGAGGTTCGACTATCCGACAGACCCTTCTCTCCAGGACCCCCGAATAGACTTTTTCAGGGTGGCTGAGGAGCGTGATCCCTCTGTAATTGGAACACACCCTCCGGTACCCCTTCTTAAAGAGGGGGACCACCACCCCAGTCTGCCAATCCAGAGGCACTGTCCCTGATGTCCATGCGAGAGGCGCATCAACCAGGACAGTCCTACAACATCCAGAGCCTTGAGGAACTCCGGGCGTATCTCATCCATCCCCAGGGCCCTGCCACCAAGGAGTTTTTTGACCACCTCAGTGACCTCAGTCCCAGAGATGGGGGAGCCCACCTCCGAGTCCCCAGGCTCTGCTTCCTCATTGGAAGGCATGTTAGTGGGATTGAGGAGGTCTTCGAAGTACTCCCCCCACCGACCCACAATGTCCCGAGTCGAGGTCAGCAGCGCACCATCCCCACCATATACAGTGTTGACACTGCACTGCTTCCCCCTCCTGAGACGCCGGTCGGTGGACCAGAATCTCCTCGAAGCTGTCCAAAAGTCGTTCTCTATGGCCTCCCCAAACTCATCCCACGCCAGAGTTTTTGCCTCAGCAACCACCAAAGCCGCATTCCACTTGGCCTGCCGGTACCTATCAGCTGCCTCCAGAGTCCCACAGGACAAAAAGCTTGACGGCATCCCTCACTGCCGGTGTCCACCAATGGGTTTGGCAATTGCCGCCACAACAGGTACCGACCACCTTACGGCCACAACTCCGGTCAGCCGCCTCAACAACAGAGGCATGGAACATGGCCCATTTGGACTCAATGTTCCCCGCCTCACAACATGCCTGACTGGCATCCTCCCCCACCATCGAAGCCTACTCACCACCAGGTGGTGATCGGTTGACCGCTCCGCCCCTCTCTTCACCTGAGTGTCCAAGACATGTGGCCGCAGGTCTGACGACCCGACCACAAAGTCGATTATTGAACTGAGGCCTAGGGTGTCCTGGTGCCAAGTGTACATATGAACACCCCTATGCTTGAACATGGTGTTCGTTATGGACAATCCATGACAAGCACAGAAGTCCAATAACAAAACACAGCTCGGGATCAGATCGGGGGGGCCATTCCTTCCAATCACTCCCTTCCAGGTCTCACTGTCATTGCCTACGTGAGCATTGAAGTCTCCCAGCAGAACGAGGGAGTCTCCAGAAGGTATGCCCTCTAGCACCCCCTCCAGGGACTTCAAAAAGGGTGGGTACTCCAAACTGCTGTTCGGCTCATACGCACAAACAACAGTTAGGACCCATCTCCCCACCCGAAGGAGGAGGGAGGCTACCCTCTCGTCCACCGGGGTAAACCACAATGAACAGGCTCCAAGTCGGGGGGCAAAAAGTATGCCCACACCTGCTCGGCGCCTCTCACCGGGAGCAACTCCAGAGTGGTAGAGAGTCCAGCCCCTCTCAAGGAGATTGGTTCCAGAGTCCAAGCTGTGCGACAAGGTGAGCCTGACTATATCTAGCTGGAACCTCTCAACCTCGCGCACTAGCTCAGGCTCCTTCCCCTTCAGAGAGGTGACATTCCACGTCCCAAGAGCCAGCTTCTGTAGCCGAGGATCGGACCGCCAAGGTCCCCGCCTTCGGCCACCACCTAACTCACGTTGCACCCGACCTCCATGGCCCCTCCCATAGGTGGTGAGCCCATGGGAAGGCCAAATAATGTTATCTTTAATAATGCCTCCCCCATAAACTATAACCTCTTGAAATAATCACATTTAATAAAGAGATATGAATCCTAATAAATTTATAATTCAATTTTTGATCCAAAAATATGTGTGCCAAAAAATAGGTCGAAGGTTTGGGACAATTGTATGGTAATGCTTATATAATGTGATAAAGGCGCTTTATTGGCGCCAACCTGACACAAACTGACACCAGAGGCACGGGCAAAATAAACAAAAAGTTTTATTTTTTCTTCAGCCATGGGACACGTCTTCCCCATCCGGCCCTAACACAGTCCCAAAATAACCAAAAGTAAATCACACCTCAATTCACACTCTTCTTTCCTCCACTCCTAACAGGGCAGCTTTGTCCTCCTCCTCCTGACTCTGGTGCCTCGAGTAGTGGCTGCAGGCTCTTCTTGTAGCCCACCCGGAAGTGCTTCAGGTGATAATTAGCCTAATTACCAGACGGGCTCGTTAACCTCTTGCAACTTCCTCTGGCGGTAGCCACGGAACCCAGCAGGGATGAGCTCCGAAGTCCCATGCCTGTGGCCCCGATGCAACCCAGAGGGGCTGCCACCAAGTGTTCTGGGGGACGTAGCCTGGATCCTCTGGCTGCTCCCCCAGCTCTAGTGTCAAAGGGGCATCCCGGCCAGGTATAGGTCCCGGTTGTTTGCCACAGTGCCCCTCTCACAGCTGAGCCCCGTGGGGCATAGCGGCTCGTCCCATGAGGGCTGGTCTCCTCCAGGATGGGGAGTCAGTGTCCTTGGGTCCATGGCTCCGTCCTGGAATGAAAAGATCAAAAGACCGGGAGGTGTTGCCTCGACGCCCGCGTCCTCCAGGCATCCTCCACAGACGACACATCCAGCCGTGACCACAGAGATTGCAGTCAAAGCAATGCCGCTCCCCTCTGGTGCAATCCCTGTGGGATCGGAAACAGGATGGGAAGTCCTGCCCCATCATCCGCCCAGTTGAGGGTGGCTGTGTTGTTGCGCCCCTCCACAGCGCAGCTCTCGACTGCCTTCATGCAGACGGGCTTACACTGCGTACTGTTTGGAGGCCCTTTCCCTTTCCGGGGTCTCCTGTTATTCTGGGGAGCAATGATGGCCTTGGTCCCCTTATGGCTCCGTCTGAGCCCCTTTAGACGCTCGTGAGACCAACGCCAGCATGCTGACACACATCTTCTTCAGTCCTGCCACAGCCGCGCAATCCGTCATCACAGCAGCGTCACATGTCGGAGGCGTGGCTACACGGCGTGCGGAACCAATTAACCCAATTAATACTCTACGATACAGGCGTCACTCACCTGTACCGCTGCATCAGTATGGCCGGAGAATCCAGTATCGCACCTCCTCAGCCACTGTGTTATAGCCCTTAGGGGCACGCTGACCTTCCTCTCCAGCCGCTCGAGCATCTCATGGAGCAGTCCCAGAGCCTGATATAAAGACTGCACAAGTTGGAGAAGCTCCTTCAGCTCCCATACAGCCAAACACAGGTTAGTTTCGTCGGCCGGCAGTGAACTTGGACTTACCTCGTTCCACCTTGCCGACCGCGAGTCCTGCAGCTCCTGCTCCTGCTCCTGCTCCTTTTTCATCGGCGCCCTCGGGTTTTCATCGGGTTTGGGGTGGAGGTTCGTCGCTCCCGCTTATACTCCTTTACCAGCGGGAAGACAACACCCATCCTCCACCCCCTTGCCTGCCACGAGGAAGCAGCTTTGCTCCTTCACCACCCCCTTCACATCAGGGACAGCCGCGTCGGGGAGATCATCTGGGCGCTCACCCTTCGCCTGTTGTCCTGCGGAAAAATTGGGAGCCGTACTCAAGCTCGCCCCACTGTCATGGCATGGATTGGCGCCCCCAGGCCACTGACACAGATCCGGACCATAGGCATCTATAAGGACTTCGTCTTCCGGACAAACTCTCGTTCGTGTGGCCTCTCTTTGGGGCACCCCAACCCTGGCTTCTTTTTTGACGGCGGGCAGGCATCTGGTCTCCGACCTTGGAGTCCGCCCGGCTTTCCTTCTCCAAATACTGGCTCTGGCAGGGTTCTAGAGCCTCTCGAGTGTCGCAGCCCTTGTGATGAGCTCCAAAGTCCCATGCCTGTGGCCCCAATGCAATCCAGAGGGGCTGCCACCAAGTGTTCTGGGGGACGTAGCATGGATCTCATGGCTGCTCTCCCGGCTCTAGTGTTAAAGGGGAGTCCCGGCCGGACATGGGTCCCAGCTGTCCGCCACAATAAATACTAGTTCTGTAAGCCCGTGCTGTAAAAAGCCCAGGCTCCTAGAAACTACTGAAATTTCCAGAAACAAAATTTAAATGCAGAGTTGGTTGATTCATTTTATGGACATGCTCGCACCCCTTGTCTATCAGTGGGTAAGCGAGTTTGTCTTTGACTTGTTAACTTGGGGCCACCTTGCTGGCTCTTTGAACTTCATTTCTGTAGCCTCGCACTTTCAGGCCGGACAGACAGACACACACACTTCCACATGTAGGTGTTTATATATAAGATAACAAGTTCACTGAAATACCATTGAAAGTATAATAAATTCTTGAAAAGATATAGAGAATTCATATTTTAACCTAGATTTATGGAAACACTGCACAACAAAGTTTTTGCTTCTTGAACACTGTTGGGTGTTTCTTATAGATTTTTGGGTGCACGGATATCAAATCAAAATTTACCCATCACGTACCATTTCAGAGAAACCTTCAGTTTGGTCATGATTTTTTCTTATATTTGTATCCAAAAATTTTCACTCCCGTAAGTGACTTATCAACAACGGTTTGTGCAGCCTGGGCATGTCCAGGCATGGAATCAGGCCAGCTTGGAAGCTGTTCTGTGGAAGCTGACATCCTCAGCATGCCTGGGCAGGTCTGAACGAGCTTGACACTGTCTCAGCATGCTATAAAGGTGGCTTTCATACACCGATCCTGCTCATTTGGTTAATCTAGATAGTCAGTGTGTATGTATAGTATCAGTATAGTAAAGTATAGTATCTGTAGCAATATAACAGTAAGTAAGCTTGATGCTATAGACGTTTTGGTGTCGGGCGATATGTCTTGTCAATGTCGTAACAGCCACGATACATTCTGCTATAGCTGTGGCGAATATACGTACATTTGCACCTCAGAGACGTTGGATGACTGCTCTTGTGAAGAAAGCTTATCATCTGTATTTCCGCTGCAAAATTGGTGATTTAGACAAGGAATGAGCGCCTCACATTTGCGGTGTGACATGTGCTGTCAGTCTGAGAGCCTGGCTCAGAGGCACTCAAAAGACGATGCTGTTTGCTGTTCCGATGATATGGCGATAACAGAAAGACCATGTGATGGACAGTTACTTCTGTTTGACTAATGTGTCTGGTTTCTCTGCCAAAAACAAGAAGTCAACTGAAAATCCTAATCTGCCTTCAGAAATGAGACCTTTGCCACATGACGACAGTCTTCCAGTTCCGAAACCATCAGAGGATTGGACCTTAGACAAACCAGATGAAGAAACTGCAATGCAGTGTACTGACAGTGACATTGACCCGGATTTTGAAGCGTGCTCATTAGGCGATCCACATCTGATAACACAATCCAAATTGAATGATTTGGTCAGAGATTTGGGTCTGTCAAAAGCAAAAGCTGAGTTGCTGGGTTTGAGACTGCAGGAATGGTGTTTGCTGTCACCAGGTACGAAAATTTCTGTGTTTCGAGGCCTACATCATGATATAAGCAAATTTTTTTGCACAAGTCGACAGTCTCTGATTCTGTTGTGACATTGAAGGATTGTTCTTGGCCTTGGGTTGTGATCATAACCCAGACGAGTGACGTCTCTTCATTGATTCGTCAGTGTTAAGCCTGAAAGCAGTTCTGCTACACAATGGCAATGTTTATCCTTCACTACCTGTTGGCTATGCAGCATACATGAAAGAAATGTATGAGAATATGGAACTGTTGCTGAAGCATGTCCAGTATAGCAGGTACAACTGGAATATCTGTGGAGATTTTAAAGTCGTTGCTCTGTTACTAGGACTGCAGCTCGGCTATACAAAGTACTGTTGTTTCATCTGTGAATGGGACAGCCGTGCCAAAGAGTCACACTATTCTCGACAGAACTGGCCACTCCGTAAAAAGTTAGTTCCAGGACAGAAAAATGTAACACATGAATCGCTTGTTGACCTGCCAAAGATATTTTTGTCTCCTCGTCACATAAAACTGGGACTCATGAAGAATTCTGTGAAAGCACTGAACAAGGAAGGCAAAGATTTTTGTTATTTAAGACATGTTCTCAAGAATAACTGACGCCAAGATCAAAAGGGGGCAGTTTTGTTAGCCCCCAGATCAGACATGTTATGAGTGACAAGCGGTTTGAAGATCTGTTAGTTGGGCCAGAAAAAATTGCCTGGAAAGCCTTCAAAGACGTTGTTGACAAATTTCTGGGCAATTACAGAGCCCCAAACTACATTCAGCTTATAGACAAACTTCTCAAAGCACACAAGACAATGAAGTGCAACATGTCACTCAAGATTAATTTCCTCTACTCACACTTGGACATCTTCCCTGCAAATCTTGGTGCTGTCAGTGATGAACACAGTGAAAAGTTTCACCAGGACATTGCTACGATGGAGAAACGATACCAGGGCAACTGGAATCCGTCAAATCTTGCTGACTACTGTTGGACACTGCAACGTGATGCAGCAGACATTGAATACAAAAGAAAATCAGGAGCAAAACACTTTTAATTCTGTTGAATTTAATAGCTTATGTGAAACATAAACGTGACTAAATACGTTATTGTCAGTAAACATATAAATGTCTATTTCTCAGAGTTCCTACGTGATGCAGTAAAACCAAAACTATATTTGTGCATATCCAGTAGGTACCTGTCACTATCAGCAAAAACTTTTCAGGAAGCAATGCTTTCAGGACTTTTCAAAAAAATTGTTGTGTAGTGTAATCTACAATACTACCATTAAAGTCAAATAAGTCCAAAATAAAAATACAGAAAAATGACATCATGGTAATTTAAAATTACATAATGGTTTATATTCCTTCCTCTGTAAATAGGGACTTAGCAATGGGAATGATTCATTCTGTCACCAACATTTTAATGATAACTGACTCAGACCCTGCTGTTATAATATAAGGTGACTTCAACCATGTGACTTTAGAACAAATGACGATACATTTCTATCAGTTTGTGTCTGGCTCTACCTGAAGAAATAACAAGCTGGACCTGCTGTATTCAAATGTCAAAGATGCCTTTAAGTATAATCTACTGGCATCATTTGGCAAATCTGACCACAACCTGATTCATCTCATTCCCAGCTACAAGCCTGTTATTAGACGGCAACCTGTTACCAACAAAATAGTGAGGAAGTGGAGCCTGGAATTTGGAATGACTGTGTATGACTGCTTCCATATGACAAATGGGAAATGATGTGCAAGTCACATGGAGACTATAACATTGATTGATGAAACACAGACATTGATAAATTATTCTTGACTAGTTTTTAATAACTGTATCGTGTCAATTTCTCATTGGGTTCTCTCAGTAACAGGACAAAATACCTTTTTTAAGAACTTTCTTTTGCCCCTCTAAAATTCCACCCACTAACATTCAACTGGAAATTACCAACAACAGGAATGTCAATCAAGATCAATATAAATTTAACTCGTTACTGAACATACAAATACACAACAGAGACAATATTAAGGTACTCATTCACTGCATCACAGACTATATTAACTTCCGTGTTGACATAGTGGTACCCATAAAGACAGTGTATTGCTTTCCAAACAACAAGCCCTAGAATACTAATGAGTTAAAAGGTCTCCTAGATAATAATAATAATTCTTTGCATTTATATAGCGCTTTTCTCACTACTCAAAGAATAAGAAAAGGAGAACATTCAAATCTGGTGACAAAGACGCTCTGAAAGATTGACCAAAGAGCGACCAAATCAACATGCTAATTAAAAGGGAAAGCAACAGGAAAAACTCTGGACTCCCTGGAGGTCGTAGCGAAAGAGAAAATTATAACAAAACTGATTTCCATTATGAACAATGCTGCAGGTTCTCTCTCTGACACACTAACACTTTCAGCCAAAGAATTATTCAGCAGAAGTGTGTTAAGTAACACTACTAGTGCTCCTTTATACCACCAGCAATATGTTTACATGATGCATCACTGCGACTGGGACTGCCAAGTCAGGAGTTTTCTTTATTTTTAATTTCTTTGCTTTACAGTCATTCTTGTGTGTGTGTTCAGACCAAAGTTTGTGTATTTATTTAAATAACTTCTGCAAAAAGGCAAATTTCCTCCTGGGGAAAAATGAAGTTCTATCTATCTATCTATCTATCTATCTATCTATCTATCTATCTATCTATCTATCTATCTATCTATCTATCTATCTATCTATCTATCTATCTATCTATCTATCTATCTATCTATCTATCTATCTATCTATCTATCTATCTAAAAGTACAGACTTATTTTTATACAAAATGCATCTGTTATTCCAAATAGTCAATTCATTCGGCGATAATTATGTGAAAAACACTGTTTTGCTGTCTTTAATACTTCAAAATAAAATCTGACAAAAGACCTCAGAGTTTCTTACATTTAAAGTTGTACTGACGAATAAAATTAAGGCACCATATGGGTACAAATTGACTCATTATGCAACAAAATCTTCTTGATCCACATAAATCGAAATGCACTCTCTAAAATACTAATACTTGAAGTTTATATTCTGTAAAATGAATGTGAGTGTTTACCAGGAAAGTTAAAACTAGTTGACTAGTATTAAAATCATTAGCAACGTGTCATTTTCTGTTTCTCTGATACAGCACAATTCTTGTGGATTACTTAATAATAAGAATATGCTGGCTTCTAATTAGATATTTTTAATCTGTTTGTTGTGTTGGATAGAATATTGAACACTGAACATTACAAAAGTTGCATTTCTTGTAACATTGCAAAGTAATGTACGCTTTTAGTTTTAGTTGTGTAGATTACTGTAATGCACTTCTAACAGGACTACCTAAGAAAGACATAATTTTTTTAGTTCAGAGTGTAGCAGCTTTTCTATGTTTTAGAACACCTGTCCCCATACACTTCACGTTTTTATCCTAGATCTTCTAATAGTGGTCTGCTTTTTATTCCAGGAGCCAAAAATAAAAGAAGTGGTGAAGCGTTCTTTTGTTGTTATGCACCAAAAATCTGGATTATTTTACCAACATAGAGATGCCAGGCTAACACTTTGGATCATTAAAAAATCCTACAGATCCACTTCTTTTCAATTAGGTTTTTGTAGCTACATTTTAGTTCTGCTTCTATACATGCATATAATTGTCATATTCTTCAATGAATATGCAATCTTAACTAATCTCTACCTTTCTTTGTATTCTTTTCCACCATCTGATGAAGGTACGGTGTAGCCACCTGTGATATTTGCATGAAAGTGGATACCCAAACTGTACACAAGACACACTAAATCAAGCCCTCTAGGAGGAACCCTACAAAAAAATAAGGGACTACTTTGGAACATGTTAAACTGGATTATATTACATAAACTTTATTAATCCTATGGTGAATTTCAAAAGTTTTTTAGGTAGAATGTCTAATGGGGGTTGGGTGGTCTATTGGCCTTAGGACTCCTGCAGATTTTCCTTTTCCTCCAGTTTACCTGTCTTATTATCTTATTTTTTCTGTCCTCCCAGCAATCTGATCTTATCATCATATTCATTTATACAATCATATATATATAAGGGACTTTTCTATTAATTATACATCTGTTTAATGTAAATCTATATTTATTTATTGTATCTATTTTATTTATTCACTATTATTCTTATTTAATTTTAATTATTTTCTTTTTTTGTAACTGTTTCTTTGACATTTTGTAAAATACTTTGATCTACATTCTGTGTATGAAAATGTGCTTTAGAAATGAATGTTGTTGTTCTAAGGTGTTGTTTGTGTGTGGGGTTTTCTTGTGGAGCTTACAGCTTGCCCCTAGAGACTTAACTGTTTCAAATAAAGTCCTTCTTATTTTGATATGGAGTCTCAAGCATAACACAATCAGTGTAAGTGTAAATACACCTCAAACCCAGCCAGCCTCAGAACTGCTAGCTGCAGGCTACCAGCATAGCAGACCCTAAAGATGTAGAGCAGGAAAAAATAATAGAAAATAAAGCAAAATCTCCACAAGAGGGAAGATGGCTTGTGCATAAATCTTTAATAATAAAGCAACCATTAGAACAAAAAATAAAGAGAAAAAGAAGTTGGTAATAATACTGAAAACAGCAAAAACAGGCAGAAGAACAGAAAGCACATCCAAAATCACACTCTAAAAGAGAAAACCAGAAACAGTGAAAAAATAAAGAGAGCAAATAAAAGAAAATCACAATTCTCACAAACTCCTTTACATAAGGAATGATCTTAGCCAGAGGGAGGTTTTCAGGAGTGGTGATGTCAGCCCTCCTTGGGCTCTAACTACAAAGAACATAAATATATATAAAGAGAAAGTGCAAAATTGATCACATTGTAAGGTTTCTAAACTCTTTTACGACTGCCCCCAATGGGATGACACGCAAAGAGTGTCCCGAAGCGCGATCGCCGAGTCTGTGGAAGACTGCTTATCCGTTGCCCGGCCAACCACAGGCTCCCAGCGCTATAGCAGCTCGCCGCAAAAACAAATCTGAAAAGATCACGGTCCTGATATGAGCACCTGCCATCAATGGGTGATGCAAGGAACATTAAAACTGCAGGGAACAGTATTACTTGGCCACTAACCTGGTCACGACCCTGCCTGACTGCTGAGTCTGTGAGTAGGAGAATGGTAGATCCCGCTAAAATAAATAACCACGCTGTTCCTGTTACAAGCTGAATAAAGTTGGTTTTGCTAAAGTACTGAGACTCAGCCTCATGTTTTGGGGTGCAAGACAGGGACTCACACGTCACAAAGTATAAACAAAATTGACAGAGCAAACAGAAAAGTATGAAAAATAACAATTCAAAACTGTCAACAAAAACACCATACACATAAATACAGAACATAACACCACTAGGTTTCATTTAGTATTGAAATTTCCAGATATGTTTTCTTGTCACTTGATTTCAGGAGTCAGGATTTGCTCTTTTATGATTAGTTGCTTCAGAGATTCTTTTGGTTTATTTTGGCTTTATACAATTTCTAAAATTTCATTTGACCCTTTGGGTACTTAAAGCCTTGTTAATTATTTTTCTAGCTGTCATTGTTTTCTTTTGAGTTTTTTGATGTAATTTACTTATAGTTTTCTTCATTTATTTTTCTGTCAGGCTATATATTTTTTAATCTTGAATTTTTATTTTTCTAATACAAATACTTTTTCTAATTTTAATTTTTTTAAGTTTATATTTAAATTAACAAATGAAGTGATTCGTAGTTGTTTTTAAAAAGGTTTACTCAGGATCAGTTTGTTGAGTATTTTGTTTTTTAGGTGCTCCTTCAGAGTAAAAATTTCAACAGATAACAATAGAATCTCTACAGCTTGATGGTGTCCTTTAGACTCCCCTGTCTGGAATTTCTGGTATGTTCTAGAACAGGGTTTCTTAAACTTTTTTTTTTCTTGCGAACCATTCTTGCCCTTCTTGGTGTCTAAGGAACCCTTTCCATTCCGACTACCCCCCTTGGAGAATCATAGACAATCATTATAATGGGGCAATGTCAATTGCTTAAACAACCCATGGGGACCCACCGTGATGCACTTCACAAACTATGTGACTCATTCCCATTAAATACAACAGTGACTGGTGACCCAATGGCAGCATCCCACAACACAGACCCACAGTTTTAGAAATTCTGCTCTAGAGAAGTTTTTAATTGAAAGTGATGCCATCAAGAAGAGAATCAGCTCTTCAAAATCTCTTTGTCTGCCATAAAATAATGACTTTGTATATGAAGATGAGCTTATCCAAGTGGAGGTGCTTAACTATCTTTAGATAGTAGTATTATGACTGCAGTAAATGGTGGTGAAGCAGGAGTGCTTAGATTACCAATACAAAAATATTTAGATTTTTTACCTCTTTTTACTAGCTATGGGTAATAGGAATGAGTTCAATAGAAAATTCTAGGGATCAGTCTGTTGATAATCCATAGGCTGTAAATGTTTAGAAGAACAGGTACGATTATTTGCACCATCCAAGTATGAAAATGTTTAAAGTATTGTTTTAAGTATTTGGTTTGGATATGTGCAGAGGAGAGAGAGCTGGGTATATTGGGAAAAGGATGCTGAGGATAGAGTTGCCAGGCAAGAGAAAAAGAGGAAGGCCTAAGAGAAGGTTTATGGATGTGGTGAGAGAGGACATGCAGGTGGTGGGTGTAACAGGGTGTGGCACCTGGCTGGGGTTCATGCCCGGCCGGGATGCCAAGGAGGACCGGAGGAAGATTTGTGCCTCCTCCAGAACACGAGGGGGCGATGGCCCTGGTTGCTTTGGGGGCCACGGGTACAGAGCTGGAAGCTCTACCCTGTAGGGGCCCATGGCTACCGCCAGGGGGCGCCCCAATGCCTTGGGGACCCTGGACCCCAGCACTTCTGCCACACACGGAAGTGCTGGGGGGAAGAAAAGAGGGGACACCCAGAGTCCTTCCAGTTGCACAGTCGGCACTTCCGCCACACAAAGGAATGTCGACGGAAGAGTGTCGGGAAGCACCTGGAGCCCATCCGGGGGTGTATAAAAGGTGCTGCCTCCCTCCATTCAATGGCAAGAGTCGGGTGGAAGTGGACGAAGCTCAGTGGAGAGGAGTGGAGGCGGACCAGAGACTGTAGAGGCATTGTGTTGTGTGGCCAGGACTGAAGGGGTGATTAGTGCTGAGGCACTGGGTTTGTGCTCACCAATAATTGTAAATATTGTAAATAAATGTGTGTGTGGTGAAACCACCATGTCTTCCTGTCTGTGTCCGGGCTGTTCCCCACAAGGGCAAGATGCAGAGGACAGGAAGATATGGAAGAAGATGGTCCGCTGTGGCAACCCCTAACAGGAGCAGCTGAAAAAAGAATATCAGTTTATTATTATAAATTTGGCATTTCTTCTTCCTTAACTTATGGCTACGATTAGGAAAATAAGTTTAATTATTTAATGGGCACCAGAATTAGCTTTGCATTGCAAATCAATTAAAACTACTGAACACAGAAAAAGAAAGCATAAATATTAACTACTAACAACATCTTGACACATTTGCCTATTTAAAAAATTTGGATATTTTGATACAGTATACCTGTAAGTAATACCTTAAGAAATATATAATAATTCCACCATTAACTTAATGAAGTTTATTACTTAATGTGAAGTATAAGAATCAATACTGGTAGTTCAGTTGCATGTTAGAGTAGAAACACTGATAAAAGCAAGAGAAGGGAAAAAGGCAATATATCTTAAATAAATGATGGTGTCTTGTTATTCTCAGTTGTTTGCTGCGCTTTACATTTCCTTGAAAAAGAATACAAAAGTATTCTTTTCTTTTCTTCAGAAAAGCATGCTTCTCTGAAAAGTTTCAATAGTTGTAAGGTTCTCAGTCTTGTCAAAGGCTTCTGTTTACTATATTTCGGTAATTTCTACAATCAAGGAATTTTGATAAATTGAAATTATATTTGGGCTGTCTTCATGCTGTTAAGTTACAGTCAGGGATTGTTCCCTGCCTTGTGTTTATTTTCCTTTTTATCATTATTTTTGTTCATTTTGATTATTTTTCAGTTGATTTTATTTTTATTAAATCCTGTTTTTATGTAATTATCACTTCATTATCATGTATGTTAGTTTTGTTGCCTTAAAGCTACACGCCTTACTTTCTATGAGTGAAACCCCAAGAGGCTTCATGACCATGATGTTACTTCAAAATGGCTGTCTAATGCCTTTACAGAGTGGTTAAGGCGATGAGTTGCTCAGAGGATTATTGATTGTGGTGGAGTGTGTTTCACTGTAAGCATTTTCTTGGCTTTTCTGGATTATTGAGGATTTTTGCCCTGTCTTTGGTTTGTGTTTACAAGTATGCACATAAGGATTTGTCAGCCTTCAGCTGCCTTTTAGGCAAAATTTTTTGCCCTTTTCCCCAGTTTGCTCTCCCTTTTTTATATGAACGATTTTTTTTTTCATATATTTTTCATTTGCCCTTTTAACCTACAGTTTTACAGTTATCCTCCCCCTTGAAAGCTTATATGTCTATTTTGAGCATTAAAGTAGTTTTGAACTTTTAAAATCCTGAGGACCATTTTGGGCCTATGCAGACCTTGAAGACTGCCTTTTGAGTTTGTGACTAGGCTGACTGAGGTGAATACTGTTTTGGGAACACACTCACTGAAGACCTGGTCTAGCTGGTGGTATTCACCATTTTTCCATTTTGTACTGTAGTATCATTGCACGTGCATTAGACAATTCACCTTTAAAAAACTCTTTATTGTTGCTAAGTACAAAATTCAGGGCCTCTTAAGCATCTTTTTATTCTCCCTTTCATTCTTCAAGTTAAAGTTGAAATTTTAACCAGTGTTCAGTTATTAAAATTATGAACATTTTTTTCTTCAGGTGTACATTTTTATTTTATGAATTTTGTGTTGTGCAGAAAGCACCATGATACTTTAATAGGTGTTGCTGTGTAGTTATCTACAATGGTGATGTCAGAAACATGTTAGTAATTTATTTATTGGATTTCCTTTATTGTTTATGTACTATTCTTTTTTTATTAGTTAATATGACTTTCTCATATTGTGCATATGTGTTAATATGAGTGCTGCCCTTTTATGTGTTTGTTTCTGTGAATTCAGCTATTTATTCATGTGTGACTACTAAGTAGGTGATGCATATTAAGGCTTAGTTGAAAGGTACTTTTAGCTCAGGATGATCCCATATCTATCTGGTTTTTGTACATATTTACAGTAATAAGCGTAACTTTCACGTTTAGCATTGTTATAGTGTGCCCCAGAGTTGTAGACTAGTAGCAAACCAAGACTAAGACTAAGATGAAATGCAATTAACTTAGACCATCTCCTGAGCAGGTATAATGGACATTACAGTGGGTAATGTTGCAGAATGAATTCCAGATGCATCAAACAGACTGTAATGGATGTGAAAAATAATAAATATACCATTAAAAAAACATGAAATCTATATTTTATATTTATGTTTGGAATAAAGTATATTGTGGTACTGAATCAAATATATTTAACTCATTGTCAAAGAAAAAAAAAAACAGCTATGCATGTAAATATTTATATTGTGTAATGGACAGCGTGCATGGGTGGGTGTCCCGGCCCGGATGGATCAAGATTCCTTGCATGGATGGGAGGCACACCCTGCAGAGGTACAAAAAACTGAGGGAAGATTGTCCTGCCTTAATCAGGAGGCAAGCAGAAGATGCCAATGTGGCAGTGGGTACACCTTTTATCCCAGCAGGGTTGGACCAAAGAACAATACCCAGCTGGGAGGCGAGTGTAGTGGAGGGACAGCGAGAGACAGCCTGGCAGGATAGCATGCTCCTCCAGCATGTTAGGTGGCAGCTTCCCTGGACAACAATACCTGTATGGACACCTGAAAAGCACGCTGGGAGCTGTATTCCTGTAGGACAGCCTTGTCGGGTTCTGTGGGTGCTGTAGGGATTTATCCTCCATACTTTTTAGGGCTTATGTTTGACCTGGAGGTACTCCCAGGTCCAAGATTAAAGGACCCACTTTTGTGGAGTCGGGAGTGGAGGACAACAAAACTCTACTGGGAAAAGTGGAGGATAAGCAAGAGAGAAAGGAGAGAAAGAAATTGGCTGTGTGTTGGTGTTTATTAAAAGAAACCTCTTTGTAAGGTAATTTATAATAATACACCTTATGTTTTGCACATAGGACTTGTGTCTGGGGTTTGGGGTGCTCCAATGGTCACATGTGTAATATAAAAATATGGATCAACATACATTTAGCCATTAAATTCGGTAAAAAGTGTCCATAATTAAGAAATCACTCCAATTCAAAAAGTTTGCATTTTGATTCCCTTTTGGTTACTGGATAACATAACATACATTTTAAGAGATCACAGTGCTTAAAAAGCATAAACTGCATTTAAATTACTATACTATATCATAACAGTTCTCTTTTTTATTGATAAAACTAACATCTTAGCTGATATTATTATTTATTTTACAAATAATTGAATTTACTATTTGAGTTTTTATATTTTTTTCAACATTTAACATTTTTTTTTGCATTTTTTATGGTTTTATCGAGCTGGGGAGTTCACCCCAGAACCCTACACAAAAACAGACAGACTTTTGGGTGTCACCTGGTATGGTCTTCACCCCCAAACTTCCTTTGTGATGACACTGGGGAGAGGTGTCTGTACTTTCAGGCCTTGAAAGTGTCTCCTTAAGCAGTTCATCAGGATCTATTATATAAAGATTGGCTTAGGCTAGAAGCTGGACCTTGCATGGATGTAGACAACCAATATAATGAGAAATTTGAACACATATGCTAGGGGATTATCAATAGAGGCTCCCATTGAAGCAAAAGATAAGGAGCTGTTGATACCTTTTACAGTATGCATTCTAAGTAGCGTTTTCTTTCAGTCAATGTTGAAGCTATAATGTCTTTTACTAGTTCTGGTGGCTCAAATACAGCAAGCTGAACAGTTCCATGTTGGCAAAAAATACTGCCCCAAGGTGAGCACAGCACTGATCCAACTCTCCTACGTAGTGATCTTCAACAAAAATTGATCTAATGATAATCTGTGGCACCAAGGTCTCACATTATGAAAACATTGAGAAGCGGGTCCTGGTCCTCTTATGGTAGACCACCTGGACCCACTGTGTTTTGCTTATTGGACAAAGAGTGTGATGGATGCATTTATCTATCTGCTCCATAAGGCTTATTCCCACCTGGACAAAGCTGGCAGCACTGTGAGGATTATGTTTTTTGATCTCTTTAGTACATTCAGTACTCTCCAGCCATCCTTATTTATAGGTAAGCTCAGAGATATGCAGGTGGATGAGCCTGTGGTGTCCTGATTAATGGACTATCCATCAGGAAGACCATAGTTTGTAAGATTCAAGGACTGTGTTTCTGATAAGGATGTGAGCAGCACTGCAGCACCATAAGAAACAGTCCTGTCTCCTTTTCAGTGATGCCACTGCTTATGTTACATTTTAACAGTTTCACATTTTCTATTAATATAAATGTTAAACAAAACATTACAGTTTGCATACAAATTTCTCATAAAACAAATTTATTGAAATGTGAAACACAGTAAACTCAGATTTTGGGAGGTTTTAAAGATTTTTGGGATGAAACAGACAGCAATATTGATCCCTCCCGTGTTATTCTGCAGCTGAAACAACTGTTTCCTTCCTAAGCCACCCTGATTTTCTGTGGCTTCTTCAGTGTGGCTCCCTGTGCTCTCATCTACCTCTTGCACTGCCTACCTGTCTACCTGCTTGCCTTGGTTCCAACTTGATCCTCTTATTTAGGGTCAGAAGTAACACCATCTGCCCTCACTTTTCCTAGATCTGTTTGCCATTCTAAGCCATGATCCTCCTGGAGGCTTACCTGCCTCCACATACCCAGGCAAATGAATTTTAGTATTGGAGATGTGCATCAAAAGTGTATCAAAATATATTTTGCCATGCTGTCATGCTTTAGCACATCAACAAAATGGTTGTAGATGAGATGATGCAAATTCTGCTTGTGGTGACACACTATTTGTATCTCAGATTTTTTGGCAAAATATAAGTTTTGGTGCACATTCTATTTAGCATGAATAGTTTTGCTCATTCAGAAAATGAACCTGGAGTGTTGCAGCAACACTACCTGTTGTACCATTGTTTCATCTGACATATTTTTCAGCTATTTTTGTATATTATTTTCCAGTTCACTGACTGAGTGTAGACCTAGCTTCTAATCTACCATTGTACATTAACCTCCTAGTGAGGCACACTTATCTTCAGGCATTTTAAACACATTAAAGTCCCATGACCCACACATTATCATGCAGTGCCACAGTGATGGAAAGTAAACCTGTGATTTTGGGGCTTTCTTCCAAGCTCATTAGGAAGTAAGCCATGATAGTCATTCCCCACTGAGATAAAGGTAGCTTGCAGTGAAAAGAACCACACTGCTTAGGACAAGGTGGTGGGGTTTCAGTTTGCAGTAAATATTCGAATTAGGGACTGTATTAGGTGCTTTACATAGTAAACAGAGCATTCCGCATTTACAAAGACTTTGCTTTGCACTGACAAGTGAATTAGATTTTTGCCTATAGATGAAAATAAAGTAAAGGTCAGTCTTTTGTTGTAACAAAGAAAAACATGCTTAGGAGTAGTGGCTCCCTTTGCGGCCCTGAAAAATTCATTGAACTCGCTAGAACTAACATTGTTTGGAGCCTGTATTCCTCAAATCAATTCCATTCCTTGTGAATTCTGTTCAGTTAAATTTATTCTTGTTAAGCACACTTACAGTTACGAGTGAGCCTGGTGTACAATATAAAAGATAGAATTAAAAACTGAAAAAGTAAGTGGAAAATAAAAACACTGTGAACGCAGTCATGCAGACCAAGGAAGTTATGGAAAAGGTTGGGGTGCCAACTGGGCCACCTCATTTAGTCAGAACAATTAGCCACCCGTGCTAGTAAATCATCACAGGAGCTTCTTTAAGAGCCTACAATTAAATAAAGAATGTTAACTAGAATGAGTTTGAGCTCTGTCCTCCTCCAAGGCTAGGGTCCAAATGAGACTCCTCCCTCTGGATTGGAGTGCTTTTTATATCATCTGGACTAGAAGGGGTGGGATTTTGTCAGGGGATTTGTCCTGTGCTACAGGAAATGGAGAAGAAATTATTAGCATCAGCGCCCTCTCTCATCCTGGGATGGAAGTGCTTACCTCTCCAGACTCATGAAGATGGTTTCCAGGTGCATATGTGAGACAACACAAAATATAATGCTGAACGTATGTAGAGAAATATCATGAAATATATACAGAGGTATATGTGGACGAAGGTTTGAGGCAAACAGCAGGCAGACAGCAGATGTAGAGTAAAAAAAGCAATTTCTTTATTCTTGATGAGCAGAGAGACTACTGCAGCCCCTGTCAGCTTGTGTCACTGACAGTTACCAGCAATAGCCCAATCTTGCGGGGGTTGAGTTCCCTTTTATAATTCATACATCTTACAGAGACAGCTTATCATGAGACAAGGTTACACAATTCTTTGGGGGGGTTCAGTAATATGCCCAATAATTACAACACATTTGTTCAAAACAACTTAAGAAGAAGTGAAAAAGCCTGTTGCTGCTGATTTTACAATCCTAGATGTTTTTTCAAGGTTAACAGTTCCCTGAGTACAGACTAAAAGGTCAGCAGTTTGACAGAAATGTTGCAAGTTTGTTCTTTTAGCTTTTGCACGTAAACACTTAATACTTTGATATGCAAGTCTTATTAGAAGCAATTAATCCATAGCTTATTAATACAAACTAATAATATACTTATACTGTTAAAATGATTATACAGGTAATGTTTTTTCTCTTTCTCATATACATACATTAATGGAACATATGGACCCCAGTCTTAAAATAAAAAGGAATTGAAACCATGGTTACAGATTGGGGACCATGGAAGTGAACAATAAAAGAACTTTTTTATTAAAACAAAAGAAAAACATGAAAAATACAAGCATGAAATAATGTGTGAAGTTCACATTATATTAAACAATAACTATTATGATCTCTAGGGGGCATCATTGAGCCCGAAACCCAAGGCATAACTACCACACCACAGTCCTAGTTTCAAAGAAAACGATTTTGTTCAGTGGACAAAATATATCAACAGGCTTCTTCTTTAATGTTTCAGGAAACAAAGCAACACAACTTTTTCTCTCATTCCATTCCTCCATGGTAAGCCTTGTTCACCTCTCCCCAGCTCCAACTCTCGGTCTGAGATGAGGCATTTTCTTTTATGCTGACCGGGGTGTGCCTCCAGGGCCATAGCACTGCACAGCAGAAGCACTTCCCATTCATCTGGACACTTCAAAAAAACAGCACCCTCTGGTAGCAGGCTAGGACTCCAGTTGGGTTGCCCTTTTGAACTACAAGCCCCATGCAACATTGTGGTGTCCAAACTGGAACCATACCAGAGAAGCACTGCCATCTATCATTCTAGGGGATGAACTGTCCCTGGTAGACAGCTTCCCTCAGTTCATTCATTATGGCCCCCCAGCAGGTAGCCCATCCACTACGGCATTTGCACTACCAAAAGAAATAAAGTAGTCAATGTAAACGTATGTAAGCTAAACAAAACAGAACATGGAAATTCATACGAAACTTCTTTATATACCACACTACTTGTTTAAAAATGGTTTTCTATCTTTTCTTTGAAGAGAAGTGTCTTTTATTCTGACTGCAATATCTTCATACACTTAGACATTTGATACATCATTTGACGGTGGAACATAACAATGTTGTTGGTCTTGCTTCCAATTGGTTAAGAAGTACATTTTACCTTATTGAACCTGTCTGCCTGCTGTCTGTACTTGTTGTTTTTGTTTTTCTTCAGCTTGTCTCATATTTTTAGAGGCTTGTGTGTAAGTGTTTTGTGCATCACTGAAATCCTGTAGTTTTCTAAGAAAATGAGGAGAGGGGTATTTTCAGGCCTTGAACGTGTTTGCTTATCCACCTCATCAGAATCTATTATGTGAAGATCGGCATAGGCTAGAAGTTGAATCTTGCATAGGTGTAGTCCACTAATATAATGAGAAACTTGAACATGTATGCACCATGTTCTGGGCAGGCTCCCATCAATGTAAAAAATACAGAGCTGATGATACCTCTTATGTGTTCCAAATTGTTTCTTCTTTCAGTTCATGTTGAGGTTATAATGTCTTTTATTAGTTTTGGTGGTTCATTCAGAGCAAACAGAACATTTCCATTTTGCAAAAGATACTGTCCTACAGTGAGCACAGCACCAATACATTTCTCCTATATAGTGCTATTAAGCAAAACATTGATCTAAGGAATGACCAGTGGTACTTACATCTCACATCATGAAGACCACTGAGAGGCTTGTCCTGGACTTATATGAGTCCTCTTGTGGTAGATTACATGGACCCACTGCAGTTTACCTATTGGCCTATTGGACAAAGTCTGCAATTATCTCTCTCCTTCACAAGGCTTGTTCTCACCTGGAAAAAGCTGGCAGTACTGTGAAGATTATATTTTTGACTTCTCCAGTGCCTTCAATATCATCAAGTCAAGTTGGGGAGCATACACTGGTACTGTGCGTTGCTACACCCGCTACATGACGAAATAGCTCGGGATCCCGGTTGGCAACCCCCACAGGCAGACATGCAGTCCAGTCCCACTCTCTGGAAATGACCCTCTATCTGCTGCAGCCAGATGTTACATGGGTGACCCTTTGGTCTGGTCCAGCCACTCGGGTCCACAACAATAATGATCTTA
The DNA here is from genome assembly GCF_900747795.2 of Erpetoichthys calabaricus. Taxonomy (NCBI): domain Eukaryota; kingdom Metazoa; phylum Chordata; class Cladistia; order Polypteriformes; family Polypteridae; genus Erpetoichthys; species Erpetoichthys calabaricus. Next base: position 142,011,751 of record NC_041397.2, on the reverse strand, counting down.
CGAGCTGGATCACCCTCGGGGAAACGCACCATATGGCCATAGTGCCGTAACTGACGCTCCCTCACAATGCAGGTAATGTACCTCATTCGGGACTCCATGAGCAACCGCTATTTCGACACAAAGTCAAACCAACGGTACTCAAGGATTTTTGGGAGAGACACATTACCAAAAGAGTCCAATCTTCATCTCAGGTCACTGGGTAGTGTCCATATCTCGCAATCATATAGCAAGACAGGAAGCACCAGGACTCTAAAGACCTGGACCTTCGTACTTTTGCATAGATATCGGAAGCACCACACACCCCTTTCCAGCGACCTCATGACCCCCCATGCTCTCCCAATCTGTCTAATGACTTCATAGGAAAAGTCACCAGAGACATGAATGTCACTGCCAAGGTAAGTAAACTTCAAAACAAGGTCGAGACTCTCTCCCCAGACAGACACACTGCTGATTTCTGTGCCCAAGAGGTCATTAAAGGCCTGGATCTTGATTTTTATCCAGGACACTCACAAGCCCAGACACTCAGACTCCTCGCTCAGTCTCTTGAGCACCCCAATCAGAGCCTCCATTGACTCTACGAAGATCACAATATTGCCAACAAAGTCAAGATCCGTGAATCTTTCTTCACCAACAGATGCCTCACAGCTGCTGGACCCCACGACCTTGCCCAACACCCAGTCCATATAAGCATTGAACAGAGTAGGAGCAAGAACACACTCCTGATGAACCCCAGAATCAACTGGGAAAAACACAGATGTTATGCTTCCACTCTGCATAGCACTCACAGTACCAGTGTATAGGCCATCCATGATATCCAGCAACCTTGAGGGAATCCCGTGAACCCTCAGGATGTCCCACAAGACAGCTCGATCAACCGAGTTGAATGCTTTGCGAAAATCAACAAAGGCTGCAAAGAAACTCTCGCGTTTGCGCTCCATGAGAACCCTCAGTGCCAGGATGCAGTCAATGGTAGACTTCTTAGGTGTAAAACCAGACTGTTCCGGTCACTGGTAGGTGAGCAAGTGATCACAGATCCTATTGAGGATGACCCTAGCAAGGACCTTGCTAGCAGTGTTATCTCCCTGTAGTTGCCGAATTCCAGGTGAGCACCCTTCCCTTTCCAGATAGGGACGACAAGTCCCATTTTTCAATCAGTTGGGATGATACCAGTCTCCCAAATGGAAGCAAAGATTGCTTGCAATGCCAGGAGGACAGACTTACCACCAGCCTGGAGAAGTTCACCCTGGATACCACAGATCCCTGCAGCTTTTCCTCCCCTCAGCTGGTTCACCACCTGTGCAATCCCAGTGAGACTGGGTGGTTCACAGCTAATTGGAGGATCAGCCTCAAGAACCATGGACCCAGAGATATCCAATGTCCTAGCTGGAGGATCAGCTTTGAACAACTGCTCAAAGTAGCCAGCCCAGCAGGTCACAACTGCAGTGTCATCCGTAAGGACTGTTCATCATCCAGCCATCCAAACAAAGTTGCCGCAATCCAGGTGAGCACCCTTCCCTTTCCAGATAGGGACGACAAGTCCCATTTTTCAATCAGTTGGGATGATACCAGTCTCCCAAATGGAAGCAAAGATTGCTTGCAATGCCAGGAGGACAGACTTACCACCAGCCTGGAGAAGTTCACCCTGGATACCACAGATCCCTGCAGCTTTTCCTCCCCTCAGCTGGTTCACCACCTGTGCAATCCCAGTGAGACTGGGTGGTTCACAGCTAATTGGAGGATCAGCCTCAAGAACCATGGACCCAGAGATATCCAATGTCCTAGCTGGAGGATCAGCTTTGAACAACTGCTCAAAGTAGCCAGCCCAGCAGGTCACAACTGCAGTGTCATCCGTAAGGACTGTTCATCATCCAGCCATCCAAATAAAGGGTAAACTCAGAGATATACAGGTGGATGAACCTATGATGTCATGTATAATGGACTATCTGTCGAGTTGACCACTGTTTGTGATACTTAAGGACTGTTTCTCATAAAGATGTGAATAACACAGGTAATAGTCTTGTCTCCTTTTCTTTTCACTCTGTACACCTCAGACTATAAGTATAACATCAGGTTATGTCACTTGCAAAATGTCTCAAATGATATTACACTTTTGGCAGGGGTGTCCAAACTTTTTTCAAGGAGGGCCAGATTTTATAATGTGAAAGTGCCCGAGGGCCAACAACCCCTGATGACATTATTTTAAACAATAAAAGATCCATCCATCCATCCATTTTCTAACCCGCTGAATCCGAACACAGGGTCACGGGGGTCTGCTGGAGCCAATCCCAGCCAACACAGGGCACAAGGCAGGAACCAATCCCGGGCAGGGTGCCAACCCACCGCAGGACACACACAAACACACTCACACACCACGCACACACTAGGGCCAATTTAGAATCGCCAATCCACCTAACCTGCATGTCTTTGGACTGTGGGAGGAAACCGGAGCGCCCGGAGGAAACCCACGCAGACACGGGGAGAACATGCAAACTCCACGCAGGGAGGACCTGGGAAGCGAACCCAGGTCTCCTTATTGCGAGGCAGCAGCACTACCACTGCGCCACCCCACAATAAAAGATGCATATGAATATTCTGTTATTTAATGTTGTCATTTTCACATAGCAAAAGAAAAAAATATGCAAATGTAAGCATTTAGATATACAGATCACAGCATACAAGTTATCTGAATTTCTAGCAGAAATTGAAAACATTCAGAAACTCTGTAAAATACAGCTGTGTCTAATTCTGATAACAGAGCAACAGGTAGGCTATTGACACTAATGTGATTTGTGAGATCTGGATTTCAGTACACAGGCCAGGTCTGGTTCGAGAGCAGTAGTAGACATGCGTAAAATATCACATAGGTGGGAGTCACTAAGACTTGATCTCAAGTGGTTCTTGTTTAAGTTCTGAACAGAGAAAGTCTGCTCACACAAATATGTAGAGCCAAACAAGCTCAACATTTTCTTTGCCAATGTTCGCATTTCTGGAAACTTGCCTTTATCCAGCTGCCGGTAAAAAGGCACAAGAGAGAGCTGCTGCTGTCGGCTATGGCACTCGTTGTCACACTGAAGCTCAATCAGCTCTAGCTGTAGGTGAGCTGGAGCCTCATCAGGGTCCACACTGAAGGAGAAGAGAATAGCAACAAGTCCTCTTGTTGCGGTCTCGAAAGCGGTCGTTGAACTTGCTAGCAAGAGATGCGATGATTACTGCATACCCCTTTGTTTGCACACTCATATTACCAACCATGACATTCCGCAAAGCTGGGAAATGTGTGGTGCAGGGCTCGGTTTGTGACAAGTGTCTCTGGAAAAGTTGCAGTTTCATTTTAAAGGCCTTTATGCGTGAATATAGTTGGCTCACTACTGCGTTTTGTCCTTCAAGGCTAATGTTCAGTGCATTCAGATGCTTTGTTATGTCATCCAAAAAAGCCAAGTCTGCTATCCACTCAGTATCTGACATTTCTTGCATTGGCTGTTTCTTTTCAACCAAATACTGTCCAATTTCCCCTTTAAGAGAGAAAAATCGCTGCAGTGCTGATCCCCTGCTGAGCCACCTCATGTCGTTGTGATATATTACATCTCCATATTCAGCCTGGATGTCAAGCAGGAACTGCTGGAAATGGTGGTGGTACAGAGCTTTAGAATGGATGAAATTAATTGCCTTTACCACTGGATTCATGACACGATCAAATCTTAGATGTTTGGCGGAAAGAACCTGCTGATGAACGATGCAATAGAGTTTAACAGCGTCGCCTCCTTCGTCACTGACTTTGTTACAGATTAGCGTGGACAATCCACTTCATTCACCAGCCATGGCAGGCGCACCATCTGTAATAATCCCACTAAGCTTGCTCCATGGTAGTTTCATGTCATCAACAGCCGAACAAACATTATGGAATAAATCAGTTCCTTTTGTTTGGGCTTTGAGGCTTTTGAGGTCTAGCATCTCTTCTGTTATGTTTATATCACCATCAACATCTCTCAAAAAAATCAGTAACTGAGCAGTGTCTGATGCATCTGTGCTTTCATCGCAGGCTAAAGAAAAAAAATCAAAATTTGTTGACTTGTCTCCCAGTTGTCTTCTAACATCTGATGACATCTCTTCAATTCTCCATGCCACACTGTTACGAGCGAGGCAAATGTTGACAAAGTCTTTCTTTTTTTCAGGGCAAATGTATTCTGCCATTTTCATGACAGAGACTTTAACAAACCTGCGGTGGGTTGGCACCCTGCCCAGGATTGGTTCCTCCCTTGTGCCCTGTGTTCGCTGGGATTGGCTCCAGCAGACCCCCGTGACCCTGTGTTCAGATTCAGCGGGTTGGAAAATGGATGGATGGATGGACTTTAACAAACTTGCCTTCTGTAAAAGGTTTTCCATGTTTAGCAATTAAAATAGCCACTTCATAATTAGCTTTGGTGATGTTTTCATTTGACTCATGGGCCCACGTAAAGAACCGCTGCTGGGCGGCTAAGCTCTCCTCGAGTTGCTTCACTTTTTCAGCATGGTCAATCTCTGATAGCTTCTCATATGTACTAGCATGTTTTGTCTTGTAGTGTCTCTTCACATTATATTCCTTATACAAAGCAACAGTCTTGTGGCAAATTAGGCAGACACAGTTGTTTCGGTTTTCAGTGAAAAAATATTGTAACTTCCACCTTGCCTGGAAGCGGCATCCTTCATTATCAACATTCCTTTTTTTACTTGCTGTAGCCATGACAGTTGTAGGGTCACAGCAAATTTTACACACCTATACAGTGTACCTTCAAACTGGCAGCGTACACCTGCAGAATCCTCGGTGTTAAACCCTCCCAAGCCGCACAGCATCACGCATCTAGCGAGGCTGTAATTGGTCCATCATTCAATCTTTTTCTGTTTGAGGTTTTATGGCAGTTGGCAGACTCTGTTATAAAGTGCTTCCACCATGAGTTCAAAAGAGAAACTGCATGTTGAATTGGTATGATTTATTTATTCTGTTTGTGCATGCGGGCCAAAAATAACACAATTTGAGACAAAAGGCGCAGGCCATATAAAATCCGATCTTGGGCCGTGATTGGCCCATGGCTGGACTTTGGACATTCCTGAGTTATGGGGTGTATTGATAAAGGGGATGAGGCAGAGTGGATGAGTCAGGTAGAGAACTTTGTTCATAGATGCAAAGAGAATTGTCTGCATCTTAACATCCGCAACACTAAAGAACTAGTAATGGACTTTCACCACACTAAAGAGCCGCTATATTTAGTTGCTATTCAGGGAGTGGATGTAGAGGTGGTGCACTCCTACAAGTACTTGGGAGTCCACATCAGTGACAGTTTGGACTGGTCTCAAAATACAGAGGAACTGTATAAGAAAGGACAGAGCAGGCTGTTTTTTCTTAGGAGATTGTGTTCCTTTAATGTTGGAAGTGACATCCTTCACATCTTCTACAACTCTGTGATGGCCAGGGTGATTTTCTATGCCGTGGTGTGCTAGGCTGGTAGCATCACTTCAAGAGAAGCCCACTGAATCAACAAGGTAAAACAAAGGACAAGCTCAGTTAAGGGGTGCACTCTGGCCCCTCTAGAGGTCATAGCAAAGGAGAGAATTAAAACAAAACTCAATGCCATTATGAACAATTCTGCATATCATCACTTTGACATTCTAAAATTTTTAGCCAATAAATTATTCAGCAGAAATGTGTCAAGAAGCACTACTGGGCTCCTTTATACCAACAGCAATACACCTGTATAATGCCTCAATGTGACTGTAACAGTGACGTCAGAAGTTTTTTTCTGTTCAATTTTCTTCCTTTTGAATTATTCTGAGGTGTGTTCATACTATAGTGTGTGCGTGTGTGTGTGTTTGTGTATCTATCTATCTGTAAAAGCAATGCTTGTATTTGGGTAGAAATCATGTGTATTTGATGATCTCCTCGTTTGTCAGAATACCTCCTGCCTTTGGTTTGACACTGTGCAGATTTAGCCACTTGAGTTCATCGAACCATCATGTTGTGTAGCACAGTATTTTGTAATCCTAGTGCTCAATTTGCTGTGAAAACATGAGCAAAGTTAATTTTGCATCTTTGCCATACGTGCATTCTGTATGTTTTTCAATTCATTCATTCAATGAATGAATGAATTTTCATATTGTTTTTCTGTATTCCTCTCCCTATGAATGGCTTAGCAATCCACTTCACATTCAGCAGATTCTGCCACTTTTCTTTTCCTTTCTGTCATATCATTCTCTCAAGCACTAAGTGAACAGTTTGCTGTAAGAAAGATGCAAACCCTGATTACTTTGTGAAGGTTGCTGGTACCCAAATGTCTTGGTTCACCAGCATGTTTCAGGTAATAAGCTTTCTATTAAGACCAAGGTTCTAACCCCTTTGACTTGTGATTAATCCATATTACTAACCGAGAATGGTAAACCAGAAGGCACAGACGCAGGTACACGGCGATGGATGCAGGAGACATAGTGCGCAGGCGCCTACAGCGCGCGTCTCATAAACCGCAAGCGAAGTCTGACCAACGGCGAACGAAGGAGTCATGGTTCAAAAACGAAAGAGCTCAATTAACGAAGGAGTCACAGCTCAAAAACGAAAGAGCTCAACTAACGTAAATAAGACATGAAGCAACAACGCGCCCATAGCTAACAACTAACGACACAGCCACACAGAAAAGAGGATTCTGCACTGCACCCCAGAGTCAAACGGAAGATACAACAGAGTCCGCAAAGGTCCACAAAGATAGTATGGAAGGCGCGAGAAAGTACGAAAGGCGCAGGCGTCTACAACGCGCTTCTGAACTAAACGTCCACACTACACAGCATGGTCCGGGTAATAAGAATAAACGAACTCTCCGTATTAAACGTACGCCATCCTCACACATCCAAACCATATAGCATATGTGAATCACATTACAGTGATGCATTATTAACAGTACAACCACAGAAAACGCTTCGTATTAACAGTAAGTGCAATTATCCATATTACTAACGGTAGACAACGGATAACTAATGGAGTCACGGTCATGGCTCCAAAACGATCCAGCTCCAGTAACGGAGCTACAAAAATGAGCCTGCATGGATAAAAACAATAAATGTAGGCGCCTACAACACGCGTCTGAAACCGCGGAAGCAAAACTGTCTCGGCTCCAAAACCAAACAGCTCGACTAACGGAGCTACAAAAACGAGCCCACATGGACAAATACAATGAACATAGACGCCTACAACGTGCATCTGAAACTGCGGAAGCAAAGCAGGCACGGGTTCAAAACGAAAGACCACAACTGACGGAGATACAAAAACGAGCCCGCCTGGATAAAATCAATGAACGCAGGCGCATACAACACACGTCTGAAATGCCGCAAGCAAAGCAGGCACGGCTCCAGAAAGAAAGAGATCGACTGACGGGGCTACAAAAACGAGCCCGCTTGGATAAAAACAATGAACGCAGGCGCCTACAACGCGCTTCTCAAACAGCAGAGGCAATAGATAGACGGCAAAGAAAGGAACGACAAACAGCCGCTAAACAATTCCGCCAATTAGCTGACAACGCATTCTGCAATGAGTCCACTATTAATGAACGTTCATTAGGATTAATGAATATCATTTGCTGTCATTGTCATTCACTTAACTTCCCTGAAGAAACAACTGGCAATACAACTAATGAGTTTACACATTGTTGTCAAAAGGGTCAGGTTAGACTGCCTCCTTTAGATGAATATCCTGAATATCTACGGAAGCTTCTAACTAACAATGTACCCGAAAGTAAAAACTTTATGGACTGCATTAGATCCTACAATAGTTCATTTGCTTTTGCATCTACCGGGGTGAATATCAGGCCACCAGCTGGCAATGGCCCATACTGCTTTCGCGTATGTGGACAAATATTACATCGGATTGGAACAGTGCACCCTGAACCAAATCACGAACGCAAATATGCACAAATCTACGTGTTAGATCCAGATGACGCAATCTATCAACGAATGAACCTTCCTGAAAACAAGCAATGATAATGAGAGCTGATAATGAGAAACGTCGCTGAAGTCATAAACAATCACCTATTAGCTGAGTCTATAAAAATGCTACATGAGGTTGAAAGAGAGGCCAATACAAAAGCAGAAGCAGAAGGTGTAGCGCCAACTACAATTGCTTTAGTGTTAATAAAGGACAAAGAACAAGATCCAAGACGATACAATCTTCCCATCGTTAATGAAGTTGCAATTGTCTTTCAAAGTAAAGATGGTCAGCCTCCATTTGACTGCGATATTGTCCTGCTTACCCAACACCAGCGGTTGGCGAGCGAAGCGAGCAGGGGGCGGAGCCCCCTAGTCACATGCTAAAGGACAACCATTAACATTTTATATATCTTATCCTGTGGAGGACATTTTTCTAGTCCTCAAACCACCAAAAAATGCAAGAGAAACTAAGCATACAGTATAAGAGAAGGAAGGTTTCATTACAATTAAATACAGAAGGTTACAGGGATTTGGTGGCAAAACGCAACAAATGAGGTAGGAAAGTAAAAATAAAAAAACCTTTTCACACCTATACCTGTCTACACCTTCTACTTTTATCCCTTCCTGCGCCTCTCTTTTCCTTTGTTCTGCCAAATGAATGCTCATTCCACTCCATCCAATTTCAAGTTCACAAGGGCAATAGTCACTGGCTTCTTTTATACTGAATCCCCAGACTAGTTCAGAAGTTGTTTCTGGTACCTTTGTTAGTACCTCTGAGTGGGACTAACCCTACAAAACCTCTGATAGCCCCAAGTATCAATGCTAGACTGCTGGCTCATTTTTAGGCCAAATAAGCCTTTAGGGTCCTCAACAGCATCCTCCTGGTGCCAGCAGTTACAGGGCTAGGGAATGTGCACTCTTTTATTGTGCACTCTCCTTTGTCCTTCTGTTATATTTATATCCCTTGAGTAATTCAATTGCTGTGTTTCCTGGATCTCTACCTGATATCCCTATGGAAACGGTTACGGGTGGCCTTCTGCCCTGGGTGTGTCCTCGCGTCTGTTGATGCAGGTCCTAATCCCAATTACCTTTACAATGTATACTGCCAAAATCCAGATAATTAATAAGTGGGCAATTATTAACAAAATAACAACAACAACAATAATAATAATATATTTATTATTTATTTATAATATTATTTATTTATATAGCACCTTTCCCATGCTCAAGGCACTTACAGAATATAAGAAGAACGGCAGGGTATACAGTATATAGTGTTGTACAAACCAGATAAATAAATAAAGAAGATTACAACAGTGAATTCAGAGAAAAAGCCTAACAGAAAACATAATTGATGGTCTCGCACACACACATACAGGTTACATGAGCATCTTGACAGAGAAGTAAACTGAGAGAAGGGTGATAAAGTCAAGTAGAGCTAAAAGCCTTCCTGAACAGATGAGTTTTGAGTTGTTTTTTAAAAGAATTCATGAAGTCAGCTGACCTGATTAATTTCAGTAGGTCATTCCAGAGTCTGGGCGCTATACAGCTGAAGGCCCTGTCACCCATGGAGTGTAGATTAGTGAGGGGCACAACAAGATTTCCAGAATCAGAGGACCTTAGTGGGCGGGCAGGCACATAGTGATGGAGAAGGTCACTGATGTAGTTTGGCGCAAGGTTATTTAAGGCTTTGTAGGTTATTAGTAGGATTTTATATTCGATTCTGTAAGACACAGGGAGCCAGTGAAGACGGAGCAGGATGGGTGTAATGTGCTCGCTGCTGCTGGTTCGAGTAAGGACTCTTGCAGCTGAGTTTTGAATAAGCTGGAACTGTGATAGAAGATTAGAAAGGGGCGCCTGCCGGTAGGGAATTACAATAATCGATGCGGGATGTGATAAAAGCATGGGCAAGTTTCTCAGCATTAGAGAAGGAGAGGAAGGAGCGAACATGGGATATGTTACGGAGGTGAAAGTAATAAAGTTTCTTAATGTGATTTATGTGGGCGGAATAAGAGAGGGAGGAATCAAAAATGACACCAAGATTCTTTACAGTAGAGGCAGGTCTAATGAGATCACCGCCAAGATGGACTGGGAAGGAGCTCATTTTATTAAGTTGCATTTTAGTCCTAATTTGCAGGAGTTCAGTTTTGTTGCAATTTAATTTTAAAGAGTTTTGTTCCATCCAGGTTTTAATTTCACTAAGGCAGGTTGTGAGCTGAGAAAGCTCTGATGAAGTTCCACTTTTAACATGGAAGTAGAATTGAGTATTATCTGCATAAAAATGATAACCCAGTCTATAGCTACATATAATATGGCCAAGGGGAAGCATGTAAATGCAGAAGAGAAGAGGGCTGAGCACAGAGCCCTGAGGAACTCATTGTGTGACTGGCGCTGAGCTGGATCTGCTGTTGCCAAGAGTAACAAACTCTTGTCTATCACTCAGATAGGACTTGAACCACTGGAGGGCAGTGCCAGAGATACCCAGCATATTCTCCATTCTGGACAGTAGAATGTCATGTCTGACCGTGTCAAATGCTGCACTGAGGTCTAATAGAATTAATATGTTGGTTTGTCCAGAGTCTGCTGCCATAAGCAAATCATTGGTTACCCGTAGCAGAGCAGTTTCACAGCTGTGCCGCACCCTGAAACCAGACTGAAAGGGTTCCATCAAGTTGTTAGAGGTCAAGTAATTGGTAAGTCGGGAAGCTACAACACGCTCGAGAACTTTTGACAGGAAAAGTAAGTGGGAAATAGGCCGGAAATTGTTAAGATTGTCAGCATCAAGACCAGACTTTTTTAACATTGGGGTTACAGAAGCAATTTTAAAAGTGAGCAGTACAAACCCAGTGTCGAGGGATGAGTTTGTTATTGTTGTAGCAGTCGGGATTATGGCATGAAGGCAGGATTTAAGTAGTGTGCTGGGGATGGGGTCCAGTACCCAAGTAGTTGGTCTCATCTTACAAAGCAGGTTATTAACAAACGCAGATGTGACTGGTGAGAACTTAGAGAAGGAGCTGGATGGAGTGGGAAAACAGGGAGAGATATAAACAGATGATGTATTTATGTTAGTTGAATTATTTAGATCTTTGTTATGGAAAAAGTGGAGGAATTCCTCACAGACTTCAGTAGAAGAGGTAGTTGGGCCAGATGCGGGTTCGAGTAGTTTATTAACTACAGAGAACAAAACCCTTGGGTTATCGTGGCCACTTTCTATTATTCTACCATAGTGGGTGTTCTTGGCAGCAGTTAGTGCTTCTCTGTAAGCTCTTTGGTGGTCAGAGAAAGCCTGGATGTGCATGGTGAGGCCAGACTTACGTGACATTCTCTCAAGGCGTTGGACAGCTGCTTTCATAGATCGCAATTCTGAGTTATACCAAGGAGCTGAACGCTTAAAGGAAACCTCCTTATGTTTTAAAGGAGCTGTTTTATCTAATGCTGAATGAAGGGCTGTGTTATAGTGGTCAACAAGATTATCTAGTGTTGACGGAATAGGTGAAGACAGTAAAAGATCAGAAATGGATCCAGAAAGGATAGAGGGACAGATATTTTTAAGGTTTCTGTAAGAGATTTGTCGTTTACAGGTAAGAGGAGGGAAAGGCAGTGAGACAGTGAAAAATACTGCTTTATGGTCAGAGAGTCCCAAATCAGTGCTGTAAATGTTGGCAACAGATAGTCCAGAAGTGCAGATCAGATCCAATATATGACCGCCAGTGTGGGTGGGAAAATCAACATGTTGTGTCAAGTCAAAACAGTCCAGTAAGGATAGGAATTCATTTCTCAGTTTAGATGTAGTAATGTCAATATGGATGTTTAAATCACCAAGAAGGATAATTCTCTGAGAGTAAGAGCTTAGGTGGGTCAAAAGTTCAATCAGATCGGATAAGAAGGATGCATTGTGTTTTGGGGGATGATAAAGAACAATGAGTGAGACAGGACCTGATTCCGTTATTAGTTTAAGAGCCAGGCACTCAAAAGACAATGGACAGTCAATTGGGATTCGTTTGATGTTTAAGTCTGCTCTGACAATTACTGCTAGCCCACCGCCTTGCCTTGAGCTGTGAGGCTCTGTGTGGAAAGTTAATCCGGGAGGTGTCGCCTCTGTGAGAAACGTAAATTCATTTGGTTTTTGCCAAGTCTCCATTAAACACAGAATATCAAGTTTGGTGTCAGTGATGAGTTCTGACAGCACCAATGCTTTGCCATTAAGAGACCTCGAGTTAAACAGTGCAATATTAGTTAATGAGGCTTCTTTTTGCACCAAGCCGTGGCCGGAGTTTATTTTCACATACTGTAAATTTGGCACACTGACACTTCTATTTCCAGGGCCATGAGAAGGACAGCTTATTCCTGAGCAAATGCTGCCGGTGGACTTTTCATTCGCAGCCTGGCGGTGGCAGCGACCTGACCCGCGATGTACATATTTTGGGCTCTGCAAAATACTGGCGTCTTTTAGGATGTTTCAGTCAGACCATTTGCTCTGGACAAACTGTTTAATAAGAAGGAGTTTGTCATGATATTATTTTAACATGATAGTGAGTGATACTTAACTGAATAGCAGTGGAGAAGCAGCTCAGCACAGCGGAGCCAGTAGGACAGGCGGGTGTGGTAGCGTAGGTGAGCGGCGATAGCAAGCAGCAGAAAGCATAGCAGGAGGAGGAACAAGGATTTGGATGTTCCAATACACAGCCACAAACAGTAACGCTTGGTAATTTCAGGCGTGATTGACCCGGAGCCATAAGCCAGGTTAGTATGAACATCAGATCAGTTCCCAGTCATAGAGTACTGTACGATGAAATGGGAGCAGATCAGCATAGCGAATATAATCACGGAGACAGATCATCCCAAGGTCCTAGATCACCAGGTACAAAGAAATGTTCATAGGTCTCGTCCCGTGATCCACAGACTCAGCTGTTCCCAGTAAAGTGGAGTCCATAAAATCTGTAAATATTAAGCCAAATCCATGCAATTCCAGTCAGCTGTATCCACGAACTATACGTACAATAAAAGAAATAAAACAAGCGTAAGAAAGTGCAGAATTAAGGCAAATTTTGCGAAAAGTGTTGTTAACAGGGAAGAGCGGCAACAACATGCGTGTGCCAGCGTCCCCTCACCAAAATAAAGCACACAAAAAAGGGTAAAATGCAAGGAATTAACTCAATGCAAAAAAGAGGAATAAAACAGTGATGTAGTTGTGCATTTTTTTTTTCACACACGCGGCACAAGACCTTTTATTCGAAGGACATGAAGAATTTCAAGATTTAATATGCACAAGGAGTAACACTGGAAAAGCAGCCGAGACCAGAAAAGACGGCTGGCAAAAAGTGGCCGACAAATTAAACGCTAAGTAGTGTGCATTGTACTTACTGAAAGCAGCGTTTCATTTCCTATGTGTCAGATTAATTATTATTTAATATGTCATAATTCCACATGAAACATGAGCACAAGGACAATATGGGAACAGGTTAAAGTGAAGTACAAGAGTATACTTCAAATTGGTAAATATTGGTATATAACTATTTAAAGAATTGTTGACATAAATAATCATATATAATATAAAAAACATTAATTTTAAAGCTAATAAGAAGGCAGACAAGCAAAAAACAGGTGAAGGTCCACGCGGTCCACACCTAACCCCTGCAGAAGAGTTGGCTCTCCAGCAAAATGCCCATCGCCCTGTTTCTGAGGGCATTCCAGGGGGAAGCTCCTCCTCAGAACCAGTGGCAGGATGCAGTGATCACTTCATTTCAAGTAAAGGATGGTCATTGCATATATTTGTTCTCCATGTGTGCCATAGGTATGTTCCATATAGCCCTCTTTTTTGTTGGGTCAGTTGCGGGGAATATCATATCCCTTGAACCTGTGTCTGACCAAGATATTGATGAAGGTCAAATATTTGATGAAGACACTGTGTCTGATTATTCATCAGGAGGAGAGGTACATTTTCCAAATAATGTTTGATCAAACTCCACTCTGATCAGTCCCATGTGCCCCAATCACATTTGGAAATCCTGGTAATGAAAATGTTAGGCTGATTGAGATTCTTCATGGAACTGTGGGTGTTTTAGCCTGTGTATTACCTACCTGCAATGGCATGAAACGCCTCTTTTATTGTCTGCACACACAGGTGTCCAGGAAACACTATGAAAACCCGAAGGAAATATTTCAGAGCCAAACAGACTTTACGAATTGACTGGCAAACTGCACTTTTAGTTAGATTTTCCGCATCGCCTACAATATATAAAAAAGTGCCGCTTGTAAAAAACCTCAAAGTAATGCATACTGTGTGGTTGTGAGAGCCCGACTTCGCCTAGTTTGACTTCGAATATAAGGTGCTAATAAATCTTTGAGGTACAATATTCCCCCTCGGCTAAAGCGGTCTCTTTCGAAAAGAATTTCCTCCAGGAGCAATAAAGAATCTTGCCGATCACGCAAAACCCTCTCTATATGAAATTCTCTTCGTATAATTTGTGCACCAATATCAATTGGTCGCTCATTCATGAACGGCGAAGCCATGACTGGATGATTTCCACGCACCGCAACGATTACATGTGTGAGCTAATCCTTGTTTACATAGAACAAACCTGCTCCGAGCAGGTTTGAGGATTAGGATGTGTTGCTATGACAACACTTCCAGCAAGAGTTTCTAAAAACCGGCAGATCCAGGATCGGGCCAAATCGTCAACAATTACATCCGGCTAAACGAGTAATCCACGTACGAAAAATATCCCCCTGGTTTCTGGATTTTGTTGCACGATAACAATTTGGATTTGTTAGCCTTGGGTTCTGTTTTTATGCATACTTATTTTGCCTACTTGTTTCTCCTTTTTTCTTTTTCCTATCCATTTTGTTCATTGCTTAGTTAATAAATTCTTTATGAATTTGAAGATAATTGTTTTGTGCTTCAGGCCAGAAATGTTATAGTCTTCCACTCCCTTGAAGGGCTTTTTGTCTATTTGGGACATTTTAATGTATTTTGGTGCTTTAAAAGTCAATGCCCCATTTTGGCCCTGTGCAGGCCTGAAAGCCTGTCTCCTCAGATTGGGGTCTGGCTGCCTGAGGTGAGGCCTGTTTTTAGGTAGACCAGTTAATGTCCTGGTCTGGTTTTTGTAGTATTTTTGAGGCCTGCAACCTTTCTACCAAATTGTGTTGCTATGCTAGCAAAAACTCCATCCTGACTGGAAGTACTTCCATGTCATTACCCAGTCCAGCCAAAACTCTTGCTACAATAACATAGCCCAGAAGACTTTGCTGGAGTCTGTACTACAGCAACAGACTAGCAACCTGAGGGTTTATGGCACGACTACAGTCCATCTTCAGCCAAGTGTCTAGTACTATGTCATCCCAGGTAGGTGCACCACCCTACGGCTTTCACTGCCATCCTGCTTGCCTACACGGTATGTACAGAATTATAACATGGTGGTCACTAATGTTGTTTACATTTTGATTAGACCCTAAAACACATTTATTAGTATACACTTGCTTGAGCTTTCTTTCTTTTACCCATTTCTGTCTTTTGGGACAATATGTAATCTTCTGAAATAATTCACAATTTAACAAGACAGTGACATTTTCCTTAGTAATGAAAAATCTAAAAATTGCACATCAAAACAACTTCCATTCAAGTTTTGACCTTCAATTTTTTTTAAAGTATCAGCCGATGTGTTTATCACTTGTGCCTTTTGTTTTGCTAATGTAATCAGGCTTTCTTTAACTACCCATGGGTATTATTTTAGTATTTGAATCTGAATTGAAAACCTATAATACAGCAAATTGCCACTTTAATTCCCCACCTCTGCCTTACTATGAGACCCTGAGCAAGTTCCATGTACTTCCAACTTGAATAATATCTGTAAACAGTTGTCCTCAACTGTAACTTGTCCTTATCTTTGAAGTCACCCTGGATAAAGGTATCAGACAAATGTAGAATATTAAAAATAATAACATCAAAATAACATTATGTGCTGCAATGAAAAATACAATATTATAGGTTTATAGGGCCTTTATTATAGTTGCAGCATACCCTAAAAATACACAAAATCTTAATCCTTAGTCTTAATCCTTTTAAAATATTAGAGCCTGGTTTATGGAATTGTGTGGGAAGTGGAGTATAAGCATGCCTTTGTTAATTATCCATCTTAAGATTACTTTTGAGTAATTATCCATTTTACTTCTTATAGTCAGAGAATTTAGTTTAATCTAAATATGACTTAATCTCATGCATTTATGAGGAGCTTTACAGGACACTTACTCTGAGGGTTACTAGCATGTGCACACTTCAGTGACAGCTTGTTCTACTTGTGTGGGATGGCTGATTATGACTATGACAGAGTAATTATGAGTCTGCTTCAGGGAGTTTCTTTTTACTTCATTCTTTCCTGTTTTTTCCTTTAATGCCAGCATGTTCAGTGATGTAATTGGCACTTTCTCTGGATTGTATTGAACAGGGAGTATTACCAGTTGATGGAGGCAGCATGTTATATTTTGCATAAGAACTGTTTAGAAGAATTCTCTCAAATGATGTTTCAGTGAAACTGGATTTTATTGAAGTAACGTCAAGAGTAATTCTTTACGCATCATCTCTTCTTGCAGAAAGACAGTTTAAATTCATGTCTCCTTCCGGCTGCACATTCTCATAAGTCATTCATTACCTTTAGCTTTGACCATTCGTTTCTTATAATCGGTATGATCATCATATTTTAGCTCCATGTTCATTTATTTCTGCAGTGAATTCTCATTCATTCTTGACCTTTGCAGTTTTTCATAATCTTGTTTCATTTGCTCTTTTCCATTTAGCATTAGAATGTATTACCTGATGTTTACTTCACATTATATTGACTAGGTTTATGCTCATAATGTGGTTGCTCCTTGCCTTTGAATTTTACTTTGGAAGAACATTTAAGTATTTCTTTTGTAATCGACTACTATATTTTAACATCAGTTAACATAGCCCTCTTTTTTCCTTGCAATCCCAGTAATTTTATTCAAGAACGTGCTTAAAGTGTAATTAGTAACTAAGAATTAGTATCTCAGACTTCTATCTCAATGCTTACCTTTTTTATATGTTGGTAGCCACTTCTGACTACTTGATGATGTGTGTAATTTGGACCAGTATCCTTTGTTCTATTCATTGTAAGTGATGAACCAGGAGTCAAAGAAAGTGCTGGGGAACCAGCAGGACCCCGTTCAATGCCAACAGCAGGAAAATGGCAAAAAGGGTCAAAATAAATAGCACACACAGCTGCTTTAAACACAAAAGAAAGAAGCACTTCTGAGTGTTCCTAGTCAGTCGCAGTCCAGTGCCAGGTGGTTTTAGGGCACTGGTTCCTGGAAAGGGGTGGGACTTACTGAAGGAGCACCAGAAGTGAGGTCATTAGTCCTCTGGCCAACTTCCCTCTTAACCGCTCCCTATCATCCTGATAGTGGTATTTCTTATCTGTGCAGAGTCCTGAGGGTGTCTCCTATTTGCACATGTGTGACACAGCGCTCAGTGACCATAACATTTAATATAATCCCATTCAAGAAACTGGCCCCTGCAACAAGATACAGTACAGTGATCCCTCGCTATATCGCGCTTCGCCTTTCGCGGCTTCACTCTATCGCAGATTTTATATGTAAGCATATTTAAATATATATCGCAGATTTTTTGCTGGTTCGCGGATTTCTGAGGACAATGGGTCTTTTAATTTCTGGTGCATGCTTCCTCAGTTGGTTTGCCCAGTTGATTTCATACAAGGGACGCTATTGGCAGATGGCTGAGAAGCTACCCAACTTACTTTTCTTTCTCTCTCTCTTGCGCTGACTATCTGTGATCCTGACGTAGGGGGTGTGAGCAGGGGGGCTGTTCGCACACCTAGACGATACGGACGCTCGTCTAAAAATGCTGAAAGATTATCTTCACGTTGCTATCTTCTGTGTGCAGCTTTTAAGTATGCTGCACAGTGCTTCGCATACTTAAAAGCTCAAAGGGCACGTATTGATTTTTGACTTTGTTTTTCTCTCTCTCTCCCTGCTCCTGACGGAGGGGGTGTGAGCTGCCGCCTTCAACAGCTTTGTACCGCAAGCTAAACAGCCCTATTGATTTGTTTGCTTTCCTCTCTGTTTCCTTTGAAGAGGAAGATATGTTTGCATTCTTTTAATTGTGAGACAGAACTGTCATCTCTGTCTTGTCATGGAGCACAGTTTAAACTTTTGAAAAATAGACAAATGTTTGTTTGCAGTGTTTGAATAACGTTCCTGTCTCTCTACAACCTCCTGTGTTTCTGAGCAAATCTGTGACCCAAGCATGACAATATAAAAATAACCATATAAACATATGGTTTCTACTTCGCGGATTTTCTTATTTCGCGGGTGGCTCTGGAACGCAACCCCCGCGATGGAGGAGGGATTACTGTATATACCTCACTTTTTCCAGACATTGTATTGAAGTTGTTACATTCAGATTTCTCATTTCTTTTTGCTTACAGTTGCAGTAATTGTGTGTTATATCACTTGCCCAATGACCGTTTTGTTGTCAGTAACAGCACCTGAATACATTTAAGTTGATGGCACAGTTTGAAATAAACTTGCTTTGTGATAAACAAAAATACAAGTGAATAATTGTTGCTGGTTTTTGTTGTTAGCAAACTATTCTTTGGTACCATATTTTAACATGTGAGCCTTATTTACTAAGAATTTAAGTTTTGGTTGCTGGGGTTTTTGTTCTTTTTTGGTTTCATATCCCTGCCTTCATCTTGACTATTCTTCATATTTTGCCTTCTTTAATCATGTTAATCTTATAATCCTAAAGTGCTTTGTCTTCTCCGTCTCTGATTTTAGAAAAATAGCCATAACCTATATTAATGACCAAGTAAACAGATGGCAGCTATTCCCATCAGCCTTTCATTGTTGATAGAATTTGTTTTTAGCATAGCATCCCCATGAAATTGGAGACATTTACTGGCATGTACGCAGCACCAACCTTCAGGAAATCCAAGCACAAAGTAAGTGTGGAGGTGGATGGATGTGATTCATTCCACACCCTCAAGAATGGAAAATGGCGGCTAGCTGGTGACAATCCAGATTGGAAGCAATAGTACTCTACCTTTTTCTAACTGTTCTACATTATATGTTGACACTTGAAAAACACATCCATTCTCTGTTCAAACCAGACAAACTGGACCTCCTTGTCTTCTTTTAATGCAGCCATAGCAACATCAATTCATTAACTTAGATTATCCTCCAAGGAGATAGCACTGAAAACCACATGAACACATTCTTGCAATTAGTGAAACAAATTACAAATTTTACCAATACATAATTTAGCTTCAGCATTATGCACCTCCAGTCCACTTTCGCTCATGACATACAATAACTCCAAAAAGTTATCAGATCTCTGCTCAGTTTGACCATGATATGTGGGGCCCTGCCTACCTTACTTAAACTGTGTGATCTACAGTATATAGACCATACTTTGTAGCCATACTAAATTCAGGTTCAAGCTGAGATTCAGAATAGTGCTTAATGGCAAAGGTTCATTTATGGTTTGTGGAGTGTCTTGTGATGGGTTAGCATTCTTCTATTCCAACCAGTGACTGCGATTCTCCAAGAACTCCATCCCCCAACCAATGGTTCTAAAGACATTTTTGGATATGGTGATGGATGACATAGTAAAACCCGGAAATTAAATGGAATGCAGCAAACAAAACTACATCAACCAACAGGGCAACAATCTGCTAACACCCTTTCAAGATGTTATATGTAATGTATAAATTATACACTTCTGATAACTTATTTAAGAGATGACTTAAATGAATAAAAATTATATTTTTTAAAATGTTACTTACTCTGTGTAGTTTATAGTGACAGCAGAGAAAAAAATTTAATCTCATGTTTTTATTCAGAATGAGAGAAAACACCATATAATGGAATGTAATGGTGACCGATGCTGTACAATGGCAAATTATGTGAAAAACATCCATTGAAAAAAGAAACAAAATTCTCACATTACTTGTGTCACATAATCCGCATGTAGGGAATCCATTAATCCCAGTAATCCCAGTAATCGGGAGCCCGGGATTCCCGGTCATTTTTCATTCCCGCATTCCCAGGAATGAAACTGCTGTAATTCCCAGGAAAACGGGAACGGCCAAGCTCACATATATAGAGTGTAAAAATCGATCAAGAAATAACAGAGTTATAGTTGAAAATAATTAAGTGGCATGGTTTTTTGGCCCATGGTGTAGTGTGTTGCTCATTAATTCATTCAACAACAGACCAGCAGTAGTCAGTCTCCTGGCTGACTGAGCACGGTAGACTGGGAGGAGTCCGCACTCCGCAGCTCACGAATGCCATTACGGGACAGACTTCATTGACGTCTGTGGCATGTGCTGTTGACTGTACAGGCTGGTGTCAACTTTCCAACTGGAGCAGAGCTCGGGTCCAGTCGGCAGTTGGAACATCAGTTGATTGTTTTGAAAGCCTCGTAGAAATGGCCAGGTTTGTCGAGTTTAAAAACAACGGAGTTTGGCAGAATTTTTTGCGCAAAAAGCTAGGCCAATCACCTGAGTGTAAACTGTGTAAAACTATTTTGAAAACAGCTGGTGGCTCAACAAAGGGATTACATGAGCATCTGAGAAGAGTTCATCAAATAACTGTTATGAATAGAAAATCAGATGATGATGACGATACACCATGACGTCCAAGCACATAGCAGTGGGGCCAATGATGAAATATCTGCAGAACAAGAACGAAAGTACGTTGCAGGCAGTATTAGCATTAATGATGGCTCGAGAGGGACTTCCGCTCCGAATATTCATTTCGTCAGCTGATTTACGCAAAGCACTTGGTTTCGGAAATTTGCCGAATTCTGCTGAAACTGTGAAGCATCTGGTAATGGATCACGGTCAAACGATCCGATTACTGGTAATAGAAGAGATGGCTAACAAGAAGAAGCAGGGTCAGCGCTTTAGTATAATGTTTGATGAATGGACTTCCACTAGAAATCGACGATATATGAATGTGAATGTCCATGAACAAGGTCCGAAGTATTGGAACCTTGGATTAATAGGAGTTCATGGCTCAATGTTGGCGGAGAAGTGCATTGACTTACTGCAGAGTAAACTGGCAGAATTTGAGCTCAGTCTTACCAGTGACGTACTAGGCATCTGTACAGACGGTGGCAGTGTCATGACAAAAGTCGGAAGACTACTGGAAGTTGAGCATCAATTATGTTATGTGCACTGTATCCAGCTGGCAGAGCTAGATGTGCTATATCGCCGCAGAGGTTGTGCTGCGCCTGCTACTATTGCTACAGCTGAGCCCGAGTCGTCTCATTGCAACACTGACAACAGCGATGACGATGAGGATGATATACTTGAGAGTCATGATGGTGAACAAGGTCTAGAAGTTGTTGATGACAGCTACAATGTTCTTGTGGAATTGTCAGATGAATTATATGATGATGTTATTAACAAGGTTCGTAAAATCGTCAAGATTTTTAGATGATTACCAACGAAGAATGGCAGCATACTTCAGCCGTATGTGAAGAGTGAATTCGGCAAAGAAATCGGTCTTCTGCTAGACTGCAGGACAAGGTGGAACAGTCTGGTTGATATGTTGAGCAGATTTCTGTAATTACGGGGTCCAATACAGAAGGCACTGATTGATCTGGGGCAACAGTTACACTTAACTGATGCAGACTTCACAGTTATCAGTGAAATGGTGTCCAGTTTGAAACCATTGAAGCTTTTAGTTAATGCAATGTGCAGGCGTGAAACAAATCTGATGAGCGCAGAAGCGGCTCTGAAGTTCTGCATTGTCCAGCTACAGAAGCAGAGCTCAGAACTTGCAAAGACTCTGGCAGATGTTCTTGAGTCTAGAATAAACGACAGACGAGGAATACATGCAGCTTCTCTACAGTATCTGCATACAGTTTCTGCACGAAAGACGGCTACTACAGACATGTTCTCTGTACCATCTAATGAAGTCATCCGAAAATTCGTTCATCGTCTGGTAACATGACTTGAACAGACTGACAGCAGTAGTTCGGCTGCAACATCCACAAAACTGGAAGAAGGTGGCACCATTGTTGCAGCTTGCACTTCATCAGACAACAGCTTTGAACAGCAACTTGAAATTGCAATGCGTCAATCTGTTGCATCCACATTATCTGTACCAAGAAACTTGCCGTCACAGAATGATGACAAGAAACTGGATGCATCAGTAAAAGCTGAAGTGGTGGTGTTTCAAAGCAACGGCAAGTGCGGGCGTTGTTTAGAACAAGTCTGTCAGTATCTGATGACTGTGCTGCCTACTTCAGTGGAGGCAGAGCGTGCTTTCTCAGCGGCTGGCATACTCTGCATGAAGGTTTGCTCTCACTTGGACGACCACACACTGGACACGTTGTGCTTTCTACGCACTTATTACCGCAACTAAAGATACATGTACTTGTATGACAGTATGAACTGCTTGTAGATAAGGTTAGTCTGTTATTAGTGTCAACATATTGCAGTAGTTTTATTAAAAATAAATGCCGGTCGTTCTAAAACCGTTCACATGTGAGATGCCCGTGCACTGTGTCATCCCCGGGAGCCCGGAATTCCTGGGAATGAAAGGCAGGATTCCCGAATTCCCGGGAATGGATAAACCCATCCGGGAATGGATTCCCGATCCACTGTCCATTATCTATTCAAATGCTCGAAAAGTGCAAAACACATGTATTTTTTGCTTTTGCAAAGCACTGGCCACCATTACATTCCTTTATATCACATACATTTTTTTGTCATTTTGCATGAAAACATGAGGTAATTTTTTTCTCTGGGTCACCATTACAAACTACATGAGGTAAGTAACATTAAAAATATCTTTTTTTTTGGGTGGAGTATTCCTTTAATCTTTTGGCTCTATCTTTGCCAAAACAAGGCAACTACCCAGTCCATATCAAAAATCTACCCAAACTAAAAACAGAATTACCTGTAAATAAATAAGACCTGAAATAACCAGTACCTAATTTTGCATGGAGTATAATTAGCACAAATACAGATAACATAACCAATAAGCCCAATCTAATGCAGCCATTAAAATAATAAAGCATACTGTACCTCAAAAACCATGTTACAAGAAGTACAAAGTCCCAATTCAGCAGTCATTCATGATGTAAATCTTAATAAGGATGAAGACAGCACAAATACTGTCCTATTATATAAAAAAAAAGAGAGAACTGTAAATCTGCTAGATTAACTACCAATAAACAGAGATCTGGGTATTCCTTAAAGAATAGCCACTTTCCTGATTCTTCTTCCTGGTTTAAGCCTTGTTGTATTGCAATCCATCCACTGAGAGGAATATAATCCCCACAAATGGCAATAGGAAAATATTCTACGCTCAAGAAGTCCCTGAACAATTTTGGATTGTTTCCCTTTTATTTTTTGATTTTTCAGTCAGATTGGAGTATTTTTAAAAAGACTGTGATCCAAACTACAGTGGCCCCAGCTGACCAAAAAAAAAAAAGCTGTCCGATTTGCTAAGCTCTTAATACCTTTTTTAATATATTATTTACATTTTTTAAAACACTTAGTTATTGTAATTACTGTCCCTCCCAATGCAAATATGCTTTTTTTCTGAAGAGTGACTGACTGAGAAGCATTCAAACCCCACACGTTTTAGTACTAGGAGAAATTTAACTGTGGTAACTTTATGTGGCAGTGCTGCATAGTATCTTCCA
Organism: Erpetoichthys calabaricus; assembly: GCF_900747795.2. NCBI lineage: Eukaryota > Metazoa > Chordata > Cladistia > Polypteriformes > Polypteridae > Erpetoichthys > Erpetoichthys calabaricus. Next base: position 141,988,113 of record NC_041397.2, on the reverse strand, counting down.
CGCATCTATATGCCTATTTTTGAAACAAGTTTTTCCATGACAGCATTACTGGCAGATACATACCCCGTTGGCATTGATACATCGTATCTTGTAATCAATGATTGCAAGGTAGAAACCAGCTGCGGGTACACTGTCAGTTGATCTGAATGAACCATCACATTTACCTGGCATAAAATTAAACATGCACATCTTCAAAGTGTAGTAATTAACTGAAGTACCTTTAAAAATCCCATTCAGTTCAGGCTGGATATTAAATTCAGGTCTCAGTAGCTGTGAAGCAACTATACAATCATCAGTGCCCCAAAGTTAACACATTTCTAGAGATGCAAATTTTTAAATTTAAAGCAGTAGAAAGGTACAGTGGTGCCTTCGGTGCTTTAGCCAGTGGAGTGAGATGCAGTTAGGTTTAATACAGGTGAAGACAGGCAAGGTTTGGTAGTCAGGAGGTCAGTAGTCAAATGCATAAGTCCAATCAAGCATTGAGTAAAATTCCTCTTGGTATCCGTTAAGTGGCCATACATACAAAGATGCTCTAATTTTCCACGTTAATGAAAGCCCTTTATCTCTTTCTCATTTTTTTATGACTTTTTGTGTTTTTGGCAGCTCAAAGATGAGGCATCCTGAAGGCAGATTGTCATTTCCTTCTGATTGGCCTCTCTCAATTTCTCGCTCCCTACCAGATTATAAGCTTAGTTTTGAGTGATGAGGGTGACGGTGAAATCCTGTGCTCATGCCAGTCAGCTCTATTCTTAGCTTTAAACAGAGACTGAGTCATTTACCTCCTTTTAGACCAAGTATCAATTTTTTGTTCCGCAATCCTGAGAGCCTGAGTAATAGGGTGTTGGCCTAAAGCTAAATGAATAATAATAGCCTGAATGACGAAAACTAAAGCAGCTGCACTTTTTATTTACCATGTCACCCTGCAATTACTAGCCAGCTTAGCTTTTAAAAAATGTGACAAGCAGCGAACAGGCCATTAGTCCAGGAGAAAATAGATGGGTAAGCATAGAAATGTGAAACAGGCCTACTGTCTTAGCTCCACATCAGACTGCAATCAGGGTTAGTGATGTCTGCATGCAAGACAGCACCCAACATGCAATAATGCTTTATTTGTAAACAGTAACATAGCTAGCAGGGAACCACTAAAACTCCACACATTCTAGACTGAAAGTCACACAGAAAAAATCACTCATCTTAAAGGCTTGTGTGTAAAATTAATTATTCACACTGAATTGCATGAGGTGTGCCCTAAGAGTGAATTACGCTAAATACAAAGTTTTTTCTATTGTTAAATTTAAGTACAGGGTGATTCTAATGGGCGGGGCCCCGAGTTATCATGTTTTACTTGCATAATAGGGGATAGGAACGAAATAAATACAGTGCATACCTCGATAGATGAGTAAACAATCCACAACAACAACAACATTTATTTATATAGCACATTTTCATACAAAAAGTAGCTCAAAGTGCTTTACATATTGAAGAAAAGAAAAATAAAAGACAAAATAAGAAATTAAAATAAGACAACATTAGTTAACATAGAAAAGGAGTAAGGTCCATTGGCCAGGGTGGACAGAAAAAACAAAAAAAAACTCCAGAAAGCTGGAGAAAAAAATAAAATCTGTAGGGGTTCCAGGCCACGAGACCACCCAGTCTCCTCTGGGCATTCTACCTAACATAAATGAAATAGTCCTCTTTGTAGTTAGGGTTCTCACGGAGTCACTTGATGCTGATGGTCATACAGACTTCTGGCTTTTAATCCATCCATCACTGTTGGAACATCATGGTGCTTTGAGCCACCACCAAAAGGACACCGGAAAAGGAAACAGAAGAGAGAGTAGGGGTTCAATCCAAACAAATTCAGTTTTGGAAATGGTCCCTGTCCTGAATTTAGAGGGGAGCTGCCAACGCATTAACTTTGTATACTACTCACTATAGTCTCCAGTCCAGCAGACAGACGCGGACGTTCTGCTGTTCACCAGCAGACTCGACACGAGAGTGCCATGCCTCACTCATTTGTACAGGAATACTGTGATCTCTATTTTGTTTGGATTACTTCATTATTAAGACAGTAATACATCATAACTCAGGGCCCCGCCCATTACAATTACTCTGTAAAATGACTAAAAACCATTTTGTGAATATAAATAAATAAAATTAAAACCAAGTGAGATGGGTAGAAACCAGTCCATTTCTATTCCTTAAATAAAACAATTGCTGGTAGCCTACCATTGGCTGTCATTTTTCACGAGCAGGCTAGGCACTATGGAGCTGTCTAGATAGATAGATAGATAGATAGATAGATAGATAGATAGATAGATAGATAGATAGATAGATAGATAGATAGATAGATAGATAGATAGATAGATAGATAGATAGATACTTTATTAATCCCAAGGGGAAATTCACATACTCCAGCAGCAGCATACCGATACAAAAAACAATATTAAATTAAAGAGTAATAAAAATGCAGGTAAAAACAGACAATAACTTTGAATAATGTTAACGTTTGCCCCCCACCCCCCGGGTGGAACTGAAGAGTCGCATAGTTTGGGGGAGGAACGATCTCCTCAGTCTGTCAGTGGAGCAGGACGGTGACAGCAGTCTGTCGCTGAAGCTGCTCCTCTGTCTGAAGATGACACTGTTTAGTGGATGCAGTGGATTCTCCATAATTGATAGGAGCCTGCTGAGCGCCCGTCGATACGCCACAGATGTCAAACTGTCCAGCTCCATGACTACAATAGAGCCTGCTTTCCTCACTAGTTTGTCCACGCGTGAGGCGTCCTTCTTCTTAATGCTGCCTCCCCAGCACACCACTGCGTAAAAGAGGGCACTCGCCACAACCGTCTGATAGAACATCTGCAGCATCTTATTGCAGATGTTGAAGGATGCCAGTATTCTAAGGAAGTATAACCGGCTCTGTCCTTTCTTACACAGAGCATCAGTATTGACAGTCCAGTCTAATTTATCATCCAGCTGCACTCCCAGGTATTTATAGGTCTGCACCCTCTGCACACAGTCACCTCTGACGATCACGGGGTCCATGAGGAGCCTGGGCCTCCTAAAATCCACCACTAGCTCCTTGGTTTTGCTGGTGTTCAGGTGTAGGTAGTTTGAGTCGCACCATTTAACAAAGTCCTTGATGAGGTTCCTATACTCCTCCTCCTGCCCACTCCTGATGCAGCCCACGATAGCAGTGTCGTCAGCGAACTTTTGCATGTGGCAGGACTCCGAGTTGTATTGGAAGTCCGATGTATATAGGCTGAACAGGACCAGAGTAAGTACAGTCCCCTGCGGCGCTCCTGTGTTGCTGACCACAATGTCAGACCTGCAGTTCCCGAGACGCACATACTGAGGTCTGTTTGTAAGATAGTCCACGATCCATGCCACCAGATAAGAAAAAGTAGTCAATCTGACCTGGGTCCTGGAGAAGATTCCAACCCAGATGAAGGCCCTAGCATGAGTAATGGTCAGAAGAAAGCAAAAAAGGTTAGCTCAAGACAATACAATGAAAGTTATCTTGCCTTTGGATTCACTTATACTGGGGAACCAACTGAGCCAATTCCGCTATGCCTGGTGTGCGGGGAAAAATTGTCAAACAGAGCCCTGGTTCCAAGTAAACTTAAACGCCATTTCCAGACAAAATACCCATCACTTCAAAACAAGAACATGGACTATTTTGTTCAACTGCATGAACAGACTGAGAAACAGGCAGCGTTAATGAGGAAAACCACCAAGATGAGTGAGAAAGCACTTAAAGCTAGCTACCAAGTTGCTGAACTCATCACTAAATCAAAACAGCCACACACCATAGCAGAGACATCAATATTGCAAAATTATCTTAAAAGAGATGATCGGCCCTGGCGCTACTAAAGAAATAGCCCAAGTCCCTCTCTCAAATAATACAATTTTAAGACGTATTGAAGACATGTCTGCTGACATTGAAAATATCGTTTTGGAAAAGTTGCGCATTAGTGGCAAATTTGCATTGCAAATCGATGAATCTATGCATATCAGTGGACATCCACAACTTATGGCAAATGTATGCTTTGTACATGGAGACATCATCAGAGAAAACATTCTGTTTTGCAAGGAATTGCCAGAAAGAACAACAGGAGAAGAAATTTTTCTAGTTGTGTCAGAGTACCTTGAACAAGGAGGACTGAAGTGGCAAAACTGCATAAGTGTTTGCACCGATGGAGCAGCTGCCATGCTCGGGCACACCAAAGGATTTGTAAACATAGTGAAAGAGCAACATCCAGATGTCATTGCGAGACATTGTTTTCTGCACCGGGAAACGCTCGTTGCCAAGACATTGCCGGCAGACTTAGCTGCTGTAATCGAAGATGTTGTGCACATGATAAACTTCGTAAAGACGAGACCTTTAAAAAGTCGCATTTTCGCATCACTGTGTGAGGAAATGGGAGCGCAACATATAGTGTTATTGCTCCACACGGAGGTCTGGTGGCTGTCCCATGGCAAAGTTTTAGCCCGTGTGTATGAGGAACTTAAAGTGTTTTTGACAAATCAGAAGTATGATGACGCTAAGTTGCACTCAAGTGACGAGTGGTGTGCAAGACTGGCATATCTGGCAGATATATTTCAACGTCTGAATGACCTGAACACATGAATGCAAGGCCGAAATGAAAACCTGCTCACATGTACAGATAAAATAAAGGGATTTTTTTCAAAGGTGCAGTTCTGGAAACAACATGTCGAAAATGCCAACCTTAACATGTTCCCACACACCCAGAAATGGCAGGGTGTCAACAGTGCTGCACTGTGTGAGACAATAGGTAAACATCTGCAACATCTTGAGCAGAAGTTGTCATGTTATTTCCTTTCACTTTCCACTGATTGCCTTGACTGGGTTAGGAACCCATACAGCTCAACTGCAGTTGGAAAGGACATGACTTTGCAGGAGCAGGAAGAAATAACTGAATTGAGACAAGATCGTGGTCTAAAACTGAGCTTTGCTGATCTACCTTTGGACAGCTTTTGGCTGCCAAGGAGTTCACCATTCTGGCAAACAAAGCTTATTCAGTTCTGCTCCCTTTCTCCACAACCTATCTATGTGATGTGGGCTTTTCAAGCATGACTGCTATAAAGACGGAAAAAAGAGAGAGACTCAGAGCTGTTGAGGAAGATCTTCGTGTGTGTCTTTCTTCAATTCCTGCAAGAATATCAGCTTTGTGTTCAACTATACAGGCCAAGGTTTCACACTGAGTAAGTAAATTGAGTAAATTGAGACTAGATTTTTATTATATTTCAATAAATATACTTTTTGTGACATGTTTTTTTGGTGGTGTGCCTTGTGATTTTTCTAATGTGAAATATGTGCCATGGCTCAAAAAGGTTGGGAAACACTGGTCTAGACCAGGGGTCCTCAATCACAGTCCTGGAGGGGCGCAGTGGCTGCAGGTTTTTGTTCTAACCTGGTTGCTTAATTAGAAAGCAATTCTTGCCAATAATTTAATTTCATGGCTTGTTAGTGTTTTAACTCTGCTATGTCAGGTCATTCTCATATCCTAGATTTTCTTCCCCTTTCTAAGGATATCATCCAAATGATTTGAAAGGTAAAATGGAGGAGTAATTCTCAGTCCTTCACTTTTTTCTCTGCACTTTCCTTCCAAGTATTTAATTAAACCAAATAGTGCATGATAAATGCACACAGGTGTAAATGGTAACAAGCTAAATGAAGAAATGCTGATCTCTTTTGTCATTTGCATGTTATTACTAATTAGGAGCAATTAAACACCAAGACTGCAGGTGTTTAAGACTAAAATAAGCAATAAGGGTTCAAAATCTTAATGAGCGAAACAACTAAAGTGAAGCAGATGTGTTACTTGAACAATAAGTGCTCCTTATTAAGCAGTTGGGTTGGAACAAAAACCTTCAGCCACTCTGGCCCTCTAGGACCGTGATTGAGGACCCCTGGTCTAGACTAAGGGGTATAGCAATTGTCAGCTAGCTAGAAAGAACATACTTTGGAACAGGGATACATAGCCAAGAACTAGTCGTAAATATGAAAGTAATGTTCGAGTTTTATGAACATTTGGTTCCTAATTACGGAAAAGCCAAAAAATACCTCAAAATGTCCACTTGAGGGTGGAAAACTGTTAAACCCCTGATAACAATGAAAATGGAGGATCCTTATTAATAAAAGATTTATTTCACAAAAAAATGTTCCTCTTAACAAAAAGCTGCACAGAGCAGAAAAGACATAACAGGAGTTGCCTGAAATCGAAATCCCAAAGCAAACAAGTGCCAATACACAAATTCAAGAAAACGTCAAAAAACAGAGCACAGAGGTCAAAATCCAATAAATCAATAATAAATCACCAGAGAACTCACCAACACCAGTGCATTTAATAAACCACAAGGGACTGCTTGTTTTCCCAGCCTTGATAGGACTGAGGGTAGCCCCTTGACGATGGTGGGCAGGTGGCCTTGCCTTTTACATATCGGAATGTCTGACACCTTATATTCCAAATCGTAACCTCAGATCCTCAACTGAGTGTCTCCTTAGAATTCCAAGAGCAAAACTTAAAAGATGTGGTGAGGCGGCCTTCTGCTGTTATGCACCTAAAATCTGGAATAGCCTGCCAGTAGGAATTCGCCAGGCTAATACAGTGGAGCACTTTAAAAAACTACTGAAAACACATTATTTTAACATGGCCTTCTCATAACTTCACTGTAATTTAATCCTGATACTCTGTATATCTAATTCATTATAATAACTATTAATTCAAAATCTGTACTAACCCCTACTCTCTCTTCTGTTTCCTTTTCCGGTGTCCTGTTGGTGGTGGCGTGCGCCACCACCATCTACCCAAAGCACCATGATGTTCCAACAATGATGCATGGATTAAAAGCCAGAAGTCTGTATGACCATCAGCATCAAGTGACTCAGTGAAAAACCCAAACTACAAAGAGGACTATTTCATTTATGTTAGGTAGAATGCCCAAAGGGGACTGGGCGGTCTCGTGGCCTGGAACCCCTACAGATTTTATTTTTTTTCTCCAGCCTTCTGGAGTTTTTTTTTGTTTTTTCTGTCCACCCTGGCCATCGGACCTTACTCCTTTCTATGTTAATTAATGTTGTCTTATTTTAATTTCTTATTTTGTCTTTTATTTTTCTTCTCTCCATTATGTAAAGCACTTTGAGCTACTTTTTGTATGAAAATGTGCTATATAAATAAATGTTGTTGTTGTTGTTGTTTTGGGGAACCTCCGACAAGACACACTGAACATAGTAGAAAATACATAGATACATGGAAACAGAACGATCGACAATATTAACATACACAGAAGATTTAAAAATGAACAAAAAGACATAAAAGGAGTTTGAAGCTCTGCCTTGGGGACCCTGGCTGAAACATCACACTGAGAACACTTGAGTATGATGCTGATAGTAACAAGGGCAGTCTTTGTAAGCATTCAGGCTTGTGGAGATCACTTAAAGGAAAAAACCTGATGTATTTAAAAACACACTTAAACTGCTTTTGCAAAGATATTTGTAGCAGCAAACTACCATTTATAGACTGTATGACCAAACTTAGAGAAATGAAACAAGATATATAAGCCTTAAACAGAACTTTTTTTAAACAAGAACATTTCTTTAATATACTTTTTTTATCTATTTTGCCTTATATTTTTACTAAACTTTTTAAAACAAAGATTTTTGGTCTATGGAATTAACAATGCATCCAATGTTGTGCAAGTTCACACCTCGCAAGAACTAGCTCAAAGTTCAGTTCACACAGATTAAAATGAATAAATTCATGTTCATAGTTCACCATTTCAATTTTGAACTAATTTTAGTTCATATTCAGTTCATTTTGTATTTATTTAAGGAGTGAGAATAAATGACCCATGAGTTTACTTTTTTCAATTTTGTATGCCTTATGTTAGGCTATTTCAGTGTTTTTGAATAAAATACAATAATTATATTTTATGTTTTTAATTTCTGCAGTGGGCTGGCACCCTGCCCAGGGTTTGTTTCCTGCCTTGCGCCCTGTGTTGGCTGAGGTTAGGTTCAGCAGACCCCCGTGACCCTGTAGTTAGGATATAGCGGGTTGGATAATGGATGGATGGATGGATGTTTTTTATTTAAATACACTTTATTAAGTTATACCCAGCAACAAACACGTATAACCATTGTGGCAGGTGTCTGGGGGGCAAACCCAGCCAGGACGTCTGGAAGGACCGGGAGACAGTTTTTATGTCACCCGTCCACATGGAGGGCAACCGCCATGGATAATGAGGGGACCATGGGGACGGAGCCAGGAGGCTCAAACCCACTGGGGCCCATGACCACTGCCAGGGGGCGCCCCGAGTATCGTGGAGCCTGGGAAATCTGCACTTCCACCACACCTGGGCAGGTGGAGGAAGAACCTTCCAGGGACGAACAGAATGCTTCCAGGTGCTCGTGAGGCACTTCCGCCACACCAGGAAGTGCCGCCAGAAGATCATCAGCAAGCCGCCTTCCTACAGTTAAGGAGCGAGAGTCAGGAGCTGGAGGTGGATGATGCTCCAGCGACAAGAGGAAGAAAGGTGGCCCACGGACGTTGGAGAGGCCTGTGGTTGGGGTTGTTTGGTGCTGGAAGTACTGTGTGTTGTGCGGGGTTTAATTGTAAATAAACGTGTGTTTTGTACTTGTGCTGGTGTCTGTCTGATGGTGTTCGGACCAGTTCTCACACCATATATGCTAATATCCTCCCAGTCAAAAAAGAAATTCAATAGATGCAAGTATGCATATACATTACCACTCTATTTCCAACCGTGTCACACAAATGGTGACTGTGGAACCAGCATGTAGGTGAACTAACCTATTACGTTGCCAGTCAAAATTCACGTCACATATTGCATGTACAATGGGGAAAAATATAAAGTGGTGTCGCAAAGTACAACGTTTTCCTAAAAGTGAAAGCGGAGCTTCACAACATGCTCGTGTCAGCAGGGGTGCACCATAAGCACAAGCAGGCAGACACAAACAGTGCCTATTGGATTTTACATTATCTTTTCCGAATACAAATACTGTAAATGTCAAAAAATTTGTACAAAATAAATATTCGTAAACATCCACTATTTGTGCTTATCCGAATATCGTATTCGGATTTGGCTCCACCCCTACATTACAGGGTAAGACAAAATGTTTAATCTGGACCAAAACCAGATCCAGAATGTCACATAAAACTGAACTAGCTCACGTTCAAGTTCTTCACTTGCAAATGCGTTAAGTTCACCGTTCTTAGAAAAATGAGCTTGTTCAATAAACGCGCTCTCTTGAACTAGTTCATGTACAACACTGCATGCATCACACTGTTAGCAGAACTACCCTATGAAGCAAACTATGGGACAAATACAGCTACACCATGTGTGTTATAAATGCCTCTAACCTGATAACCTTTCTTAATTTAATTTACCATCACATAACTTTATGTAAGGATATGGTCAGAAAAACTGTTGCTCCACATCCTGCTCAACAATAATAACCATTGGCCATCCCCCTTTTACAGAGTTAAAGCTCATTGCAGGACATCCTACTTATTGCATCCAATGATTAATCACTCAAAAAAATACTTTTTATTCCTATACTTCCTATACTCTGTTGTATTCCTAACATTCACAATAAACTCTACCTTTGTCTTTGTTATCTATTCATATTTTTTAAAACCTACACTATAAACAATCAGTCAGTCAGTCATTATCCAACCCGCTATTTCCCAACTCATTTCATAATATAAACAATTACTTATACAACACATATGGTTCCTACAATATTGATAAAGACACTGAGGATCATGACATGCTATAACAAGCGCAACCCCGCCAAAGAAGGTAAAACGATATGCTGATCAATAAATTGTAGATTCATGCCTGTAGAAGGCTGCTGTCTGGTCAACTCAGTCCATCAAATACAAAGACACTGGTACATCTATTTATTGAATCAGGAATTCTAGATGGTATGAATTACCTGCTTTCATAAGGTATTGGGAAGCACATGGATCCAGAGTTTAAAATGTCTAGTGCTGTCAAAGTAAACAGCCTGCTTCTTTAAACAGATGGAAACCTCTATAGCACAAGTGAGACACATTTTACAAAACATTCAGATGGCTGTCTGTATAAATGACTTGAGTAAAAATCTCCTCACTGTGTCTTTTATAGTCATGTCTGTGTGTTTCTACAATCCTGGTGCTATTGACACACAACTTGCATTTCTTTTTTTTTTTTTTCCAAATGCTCTTTTTTTGAAAACAAAACTGAAATTATTCTCTCAAATCTTTAAGTCACCAATAATAAAAAAGAAATGGTGAAAAACTTAATTAAACTAAACTGAAAATAAAATGAAAATGAATTAATAAGTGAACACTGTATAGAAATAAAAACAAATAAAAAAGGAATTGGAATCACCTTACTGTCATCCACCAGCAACCCATTAAAGACAGCAGGTTCAGAATGTAGGGTACTTTATTAATTTGGGACAGGGATGTGAATTTCTTTTCAGACCATATGAGGTTTTATCCTGTTCTCTAGCTGTGCTGGGATTTCTCACTATAGCCCTTTAATAAAAAATGTGATATCTAGTTTGCATTTTTAAAAAGTTAATAAATATAGTTCATCCTTTCCTAAGTCAATCTGTCACTGGCACTCCGTGCCAGATAAACTAGTGTAATCAGAATTGCTTTTTAGCCCACACATGACAGGCAATTGGAACACATATCGTCAGGCTTGTGTAAAGGCAGCGAGAAGGCCTTCTGGCCTGAGCATGTGACCTGAGGAGAAGTGAATGAATATGATATACTTCAAAGTCTAATGCAATGGGTGCCAGAAACCTTTGTTTTTTAGTTTTGAACACAGGAATAGATGTGGCACGCACTCAAAAATCAGTGACAAAGCAGTGTACATGTGTCTGGCATTCCAAGTGCTGGCAATTGTACATCTCTCTTTCCGCTGCATTATTTTATTATTACTTTTTTCTCTCTCTCTCTTCTTTCATCTTCTTCCTTTTAGCTTCTACCTAGGTCTGTATACCTTCTTGTCTCCCTTCCAGAATATATATGTTCTTAAAGGCAATAACAGTATTTCATCCTTTACATCGTCACATTAAAAAGGTCAAACAGCATTTTTCTTCCTTTGATCATGATAAAGAGTCCCCAGTACACCCTTCTACACCACTCTGGCTATAAGGGAGAGTCTATGCATCACCCTAGTGATGTATCTCCAAACATGTCTCCATTCAGGACAAACTGCATATATGAGGTGACTAACTCTCAGGATAGTCCTTATATTTGTTCTGCAAACATCAGCTTTTAAGGCTTCATAATCCTGACAGAGCCCTCATTCTTCATTTAATGGATGTGTTTTGGTTGCAATGATCTCCATATAGATCCATCATCACTGGTAGAAATGGCTTTGTTTTTTGAAAACAACTCTGTGAAAAGGCCAATGGGCCAAGAAAGTTTTTCTTATCACCTTGACCAGGTGAGCTCATACCTACTAACCTGGAAATGGGGGAAAATACAAGATAATCAACTACTGGTCTTTTTTAGAACATTTCAGTGTAAGCATTCTAACAAAAAACAAACATTTATCCATTATCCATCCCACTCATTACAATACCAGGTAAGTATTTATTCAATATAACTCTATGTGACAGATTAGGATGCTCTCGCTCCCTTGAACCCACCGACCAGACGTCAGACACCAGATAAAAGTCCAAAATGACTTTATTAATAATAATAATAATAATGTGCACGAAGCACCCTCCACTCCACAATACTCTAGTAAACAATAATCAAATAATCCTCCACTCTCCCAGACGCTTAGCCACCCTGCCTCCCAACTCAGCTCGACGTCTGGGATTACCCACAATCCTTTTATAGGCCGTGACCCGGAAGTGCTTCTAAGCCCTCAGTCCATGTGATTACCCAGCACTTCCGGGTCAAACGAAAAACTTCTTTACTTCATCAGCCCGGAAGCACTTTATTTGTTCCAACCATGTGACTGGGATTTACTTCCGGGCTGTATGGAAAACAAACGTGTCTGTGTCTCCCTGCAGCGTCCCCTGGCGGCCCCGACGTTATCCAGCAGGGCTGTGTATTAAAACTCCATAGTCCATGATGCCCTGCTGGAATTCGGGGCATCTCCATGTCTGGGGCCACCTGGGGGCATTGGCTGGGATGAGTGGCCAGCCATATCCCACATCTATTAAGAATAGAGTTTTCAAATCAATTCTTAAGGTTTATTTAATGTATCAAATAAAGCACAATAATTACAAATTATTAATTAACAATAAGGGCGGCACGGTGGCGCAGTGGGTAGCGCTGCTGCCTCGCAGTTGGGAGACCTGGGGACCTGGGTTCGCTTCCCGGGTCCTCCATGCGTGGAGTTTGCATGTTCTCCCCGTGTCTGCGTGGGTTTCCTCCGGGCGTTCCGGTTTCCTCCGACAGTCCAAAGACATGCAGGTTAGGTGGATTGGTGATTCTCAATTGGCCCTAGTGTGTGTTTGGTGTGTTTGTTTGTGTCCTGCGGTGGGTTGGCACCCTGCCCGGGATTGGTTCCTGCCTTGTGCCCTGTGTTGGCTGGGATTGGCTCCAGCAGACCCCTGTGTTCGGAATCAGCGGGTTGGAAAATGGATGGATTAACAATAATTTTTAATATTTAAAGTGACTCCAATTATTACGTATTATTCCACAAAACAATTCCAACTCTGTCCAGGATTGGTTCCTGCCTTAAGTTCATTGCCACTACAATTGGCAACCCTGAACTGGACTGATGGATGAACCATGCAATTCCCAGTGAATCTGATGTTGTTTGCTTTGCAGTATGTAAAACTACTAATGCTGTATGCAGTAGTTCTCAACTTCTCTCAATATAGTGCCTTATCAGTAGACGGAGCACTTTCACAAAGCAGCACAGATAGACATCATCATTAGCCAGGCAACACCCAAAGCACCCAAGGGGCAAACAGTAAAGCAAATTTGTAGTATGTTAATATTAAATACCGTGTCAGCCATTTGTAAGAGAGGAATTAAGGTTTTGTTTTTGTAACTTCTATGAAGTGACTTCTAAATCAGAATTCCCAAAGTGCCCATTCTTTGTACATTACTTATACAGTATATCAAATCAGTTTGGACTAGTATTGAGACTGCAGGAGGATAAAAAAAATTCAATGTACATAAGTGTTGGAATTACTACGATTGATGATGGCTGAGGCATTGGCCTAGAAACTAAAATGACTGGAAAATCAAAATTTGTACCTGCACTGTTCACCTGTTCAGTCTTTAACCATGTGCAACATGTGAGTTCTCCATGAACTGTTAAATGTTGCTGTTTTAATCCATACACAACTAAATTCATGGAAGAACAAGTCCGTTGTCTGCGCAGACATGATGTTAGCCAACAAAAAGAACAAAATGGGAGGAAGAAACTTAAATGGTCTCCTGACTGCTAAACTGATTTTTTCCAAAAGTCTTCTCCACAAACTCTAGACAACTCTGCTTCTGCTTGTAAAGAGACATGGAGCCTCATTTTGTATTTTGAAACTCAAGAATACTTTCTCTCTGTTGCTGCATTGAGTATGGGCCCTGCTCATCCCGTTATGACAATGGCAAACCAATTAGAACATTATAAAATTGTAATCAGAACAAGCCATTCAGCCCAACAAACGTATCCATGCTATTCATCTAGATTGCCCAAAATAACATCAACCCGAGAAAAAAATCCATTACAAAGATTTTAACTGCTTTAAAGCTGTCAGACATCAATATTAAAAAGATATTGCATAAGATATTTACAGTTCATCACAGAGAGCACACAGAACATTATATGAATATAGGACTGTCATATGTAGTTCTAATGTGTATAGTAAATTATATCATTTTGTGGCAAATAACTGTTGAAGTGTTATATTTTGCATCAGCTAAGCTACTTTAATTTATTCATATCCACCCTGAGGGGCTGTATACAGTGCAATTTCTAGTAGTTCTGCATTAGACGCTGATGTCAGATTAGTGCTGGCAACTGAATCATTAAACAGCAGTAAACAGTCTATATGCTATCTCAGTTTCATTTTGGAAATTTCAATGGTCACTCATATTGACATTATGCTTTCATGTCAAAAAGTGTTCTCAATCTGTATATATATAAAATCCAACGTCTGTCTGTATGTCTGTCTGCTTTTCACGAGAGCACTACTTAACATATATAGATTGGGTTTTTTTCTATAATCTGCTTGAACATTTTGATTGATTTTGTGACTACTCTCATCATGCTAAGTATCACAGTTCGCTTGCAGGAGTGAAATATATTTGCGCTAATCTGAGACAGAGGCTGCAGGCCGAGGTGAGGGGGAAGCGTGACGTCAGGAGTGGGGAGCCAGGAGGGGCCCTCCTCTCTCATGTGCCATCTCTGTTTGAATCACTCTACCTCTGGCCACGTGTTGGAGTGGATCTTGCCTCTGCTTAACTAGTAATACCTGTTTGTTTATTAATTTTTAAGGTTAGTCCTGTTTCACTACTACGCAGGCAGTGCCGCGGGGGACGGCTAGTTCTTTATAAATGCAGAAAACATTTGTTTTGTTTAATTGGATATATCTTTAAAGACATAGGTTAAGGTGGGGCGGCACGGTGGCGCAGTGGGTAGCACTGCTGCCTCGCGGTTGGGAGACCTGGGGACCTGGGTTCACTTCCCGGGTCCCCCCTGTGTGGAGTTTGCATGTTCTCCCCATGTCTGCGTGGGTTTCCTCTGGGCACTCCGGTTTCCTCCCACAGTCCAAAGACATGCAGGTTAGGTGGATTGGCAATTCTAAATTGGCCCTAGTGTGTGCTTGGTGTGTGGGCGTGTTTGTGTGTATCCTGCGGTGGGTTGGCACCCTGCCTGGGATTGGTTCCTGCCTTGTGCCCTGTGTTGGCTGGGATTGGCTCCAGCAGACCCCCGTGACCCTGTGTTCGGATTCAGCGGGTTGGAAAATGGATGGATGGATGGATGGTTAAGGTGACTTTGAATAATTTCAGTAAGTGTGGGTGTACATGTGTGTGTGTGTTTGGGCACTAGTGAGCCTTGGTATGGACTAGCACACTATCTAGGACCAGATCTATCTTTCACCCAGTGTTGCTCGGATAGGCACTGGCTCTCCACAACCCTAAACTGGTTTCTGCAATGTGTATTATTTCGATTGGGTAAATTGTGTGTTTGAGTAAGAATAAGGACTGCATCCAAAAAATGCTGGGGTGCCAGATGGTCACACTGTTTAATTCAAAGGTAATGAGGAATTAAACAAGCACACAATATTATAAGAAAAAGAAAAGTAAACTCTGGTTATAACTGTCGTGGCTCTGATGAGTGGGTCAGGCTTGGGAGGAGCTCCATCATCCATTTGCCTTGTCACAAAATCCTCCTTCTTTGGACATCACAGCTTTATAGGGCTCAAACAGGCAGGGTCAGTTGTACTCACTGGGAGTTTTCTCAGCACTGTGGAGGAAAAACAGACAATACTGTTTGGAACAGCACCCCCTCTTTGTCCTGGAGTGGTATTACATACCTCTGAAAAGTCCAGAATGCAATCCTCCAATGTGTATGCATGACAGCTGAAATGTTCATATCCCTTGCTTAATAATCCAGTGCACTTGTTTTCAGTCCTAGTTCCCCTGGTCCTCAAATCTGGATTGGCCTTCATCAATAAGCCATATACAAAAATGTCCAGAGTCGACTGTATTTCCTTAAGGTTAATCAGGTCCTTTGGTGTGAATAAAAAGTACAGACTGTCCTGTCAGTCTGTGTGGCAAATATGCTTTTTAATGTGATGGTACTGTGTGTTGGGGAAGAAGCATTAGAATCTTGACATGACCACTAGCCAGGGCTCTCTGGAGGTATCAGCAAAGAGAAGGACGGATTATGTGATGATTATATGTCAGACCTTCTGCATGCCACTCTGGTAATCCTGTTAAGGATCTTTAGCACAAGGGTGATTCTACCACAGTGCTCCAGGGAATGCTATTCCTTATCAATTGACTCTGAATGTTGCAAAATTACCTCTGAGTATAGTATGTTTATTTCTGTTATTTGTTATTTTAATTTTAACTAGATTGACTATTTAGATATTTTTTAAATTATTTTGTTGTTTCAGCTTGAGTGTATTCTGTACAATTTTTATATGTCAGCTGCTGAGATTTCCCTTTGAGATTAATAAATTACCGCACTTTCCTTAGGTCTCTCTTAGTCCAGCCTGTCTAAGCCTATCCTAAAAGCAACAGCATGCACAGACATTTTGATGGGCATTGGCTGAAAAGGGAAGAAGGGGTAATTTTATGGGAAAAGATATGTTACATTTTAATCTGGGACACACATTAATACTTACTTTTGTTTCTGTGCTTTTTTCCTGTGTGTAACATCAGAGGTATTACGATATCCATAACCTGGCAAAAATATTTGTCCATGATTGCTGATTATATCAAACATTTAGAAAGTACCTCACCCCCTCTACTGCACATATACTTTATATACTTTATAATACAATACATCTTAACAAGATGAAATGGCAAGTAAAATTTCCATCTAGTTCCATGAAATACCAAATGAACCTTAACTACAAGAGCTGACATCATTATAATTTGAATGCTATTCTTAAACACTTTCGTTTTATGCTGCATATTTTTAACTTTAATGCAGAAGGAACACAATGTTATAGAGCACCATCATTGTATGATTCTACAGACTGAAGATCATATGTTGCTGCCACACTTGCCCTGTGCTTCATAGAATTTTAGAAATGCATTATTGCTGAACATTACAAAATTGTGTAAAGACTATTCTTCTGTTGTTATAAACTTTAGTAAATATGTCTACTGCTTTGTCCATGTCCTCTGTGAAAGAAGTATATAATAATTAACCAAACCTTATCCACATTTATACTTTACAGCTTAATATGAACAATTTTTATAACCCCTCAGCCTGGCAGTTTTTCATCAGGGCCTTTTCAATTCACCTTCCAAAGAAATCAATTAGATAGATAGATAGATAGATAGATAGATAGATAGATAGATAGATAGATAGATAGATAGATAGATAGATAGATAGATAGATAGATAGATAGATAGATAGATACTTTATTAAACATCCTTACATTATGCCAATATTCATATAAATCATTATAACATTAAAAAAATATATTTTCACCTCATCCTTGATCTCCCACAGTATGGTGGCTTTAGTAGCAACAGCAAAATCATTTTGTGTGGACTGTGACATGTCAGAATTCTAGAAAACACAGATAATGACAAAGTGAGCAGTCAAGATATGATCAGACCTTTCAAACACTTCTGCAAATTCTCTGAAGTTGCCCTTACTGACAAAATCTCAGCTCTCATACATTAAGTCTCCTGCACTCGAACTCCTGGCAACAAAGCAGTGACATTGCATCTTTTAGACCACTGAGAACAAACCCCTTTCTCACTCTTCATTTCATGGTACTTTGCCACTTGTCATCATGCACCATCAATATGTGCCATCCTCGCCCATACAAACCAGGGTGGCTGCCCTCTCGTGGTCCGGGGGAGGCATAGTCCCTCTCCCGGTCCTTCCAGGCGTCCCGGCTGGGCACAGTCCCCAGCAGCCATCACACTTGTCATTTCAGTTTCTGATTGTTTTAATTGTTTGTATAACCCATTAGTTTACAGATAACACTGCACAACAAAGTTTTTCGCTTCTTGAAAACAGTTGGGTGTTACTTATAAATTTTTGGGTGCTGATCACGAATATCACATCACATTTACCCATCACGTACCGTTTCAGAGAAATCTTCAGTTTTGTCATGATTTTTTCTTATATTTGCATTGAACGGGGGTAAACGTTAACATTATTCAAAGTTATTGTCTGTCTATATACCTGCATTGATATCACTCTTTAATTTAATATTGTTTTTTATTAGTATGCTGCTGCTGGAGTATGTGAATTTCCCCTTGGGATTAATAAAGTATCTATCTATCTATCTATCTATCTATCTATCTATCTATCTATCTATCTATCTATCTATCTATCTATCTATCTATCTATCTATCTATCTATCTATCTATCTATCTATCTATCTATCTATCTATCTATCTATCTATCTATCTATCTATCTATCTATCTATCTATCTATCTATCTAAAGCTAGTCTTCCTGGCCATTACCCTTCATGCTTATCATGTTATGTATATATTTCTGACTTATCCTGACTTGAAGTGATATTAAAAAGTCACACTCATATTTTTCACTCTAGCTTCGTCTTCCTCCTCCCGACTCTGGCTCCTGACTGGAGGAAGGCAGCCTCTTTTATATCCACCAGACGCCCTCTGACGATCTTCCTGCGGCACTTCCTGGTGTAGCAGAAGTGCTGCATGAGCACCCAGAAGCACTCTGGGTGTCCCTGGTATTCCTTCCGGCAGCACTTCCAGGTGTGGTGGAAGTGCTGACATCCAGGGCTCCTCAATCCTCCTGGCAACCCCTGGTGGTGGCCATGGGACCCTATAGGGTTGAGCTTCCATGCTCAGTTCCTGTGGCCCCTATACAAACCAGGGTGGCTGCCCTCTCGTGGTCTGGGGGAGGCATAGTCCCTCTCCTGGTCCTTCCAGGCGTCCCAGATGGGCACAGTCCCCAGCCGCCACCACACTTGTCATTTCAGTTTCTGATTGTTTTAATTGTTTGTATAACCCATTAGTTTACAGATAACACTGCACAACAAAGTTTTTCGCTTCTTGAACACAGTTAGGTGTTACTTATAAATTTTTGGGTGCTGATCACGAATATCATTTCACATTTACCCATCACATACCGTTTCAGAGAAATCTTCAGTTTTGTCATGATTTTTTCTTATATTTGTATTGAAACATTTTCGCTCCTGTAAGTGACTTATCAACAACGGTTTGTACAGCCTGGGCATGTCCAGGCATGGAATCAGGCCAGCTTGGACAGCTGGGAAGCTGTTCTGTGGAAGCTGACATCCTGGGCAGGTCTGAACGAGCTTGACGCTGTCTCAGCATGCTATAAAGGTGGCTTGCATACACCGATCCTGCTCATTTGGTTAATCTAGATAGTCGGTGTGTATGTATAGTATCAGTATAGTAAAGTATAGTATCTGTAGCAATATAACAGTAAGTAAGCTTGATGCTATAGAAGTTTTGGTGTCGGGCGATATGTCTCATCAATGTCGTAACAGCCACGATACATTCTGCTATATCTGTGGCGAATATACACTTGCGCCTCAGAGACGTTGGATGACTGTTCTTGTGAAGAAAGCTGATCATCTGTATTTCCGCTGCAAAATTGGTGATCAAGACAGGGAATGGCAGCCTCACATTTGCTGTGCGACATGTGCTGTCAGTCTGAGAGTCAGGCTCAGAGGCACTCGAAAGATGATGCTGTTTGCTGTTCCGATGATATGGCAAGAACAGAAAGACCATGTGATGGACAGTTACTTCTGTTTGACTAATGTGTCTGGTTTCTCTGCCAAAAACAAGAAGTCAATTGAATATCATAATTTGCCTTCAGCAATGAGACCTGTGCTACTTGACGACAGTCTTCCAATTCCGAAACTACCAGAGGATTGGACCTTAGACGAACCAAATGAAGAAACTGCAATGCAGGGTACTGACAGTGACATTGACCTGGATTTTGAACCGTGCTCATCAGGCGATCCACATCTGATAACACAGTCTGAATTGAACGATTTGGTCAGAGATTTGGGTCTGTCAAAAGCAAAAGCTGAGCTGCTGGGTTTGAGACTGCAGGAATGGTGTTTGCTGTCACCAGGTACGAAAATTTCTGTGTTTCGAGGCCGACATCATGATATAACCAAATTTTTTGCACAAGTCGACAGTCTCTGTTTCTGTTGTGACATTGAAGGATTGTTCTCAGCCTTGGGTTGTGATCACAACCTGGAAGAGTGCCGTCTCTTCATTGATTCGTCAATGTTAAGCCTGAAAGCTGTTCTGCTACACAATGGCAATGTTTATCCTTCACTACCTGCTGGCTATGCAGCACACATGAAAGAAACATATGAGAATATGGAACTGTTGCTGAAGCATGTCCAGTATAGCAGGTACAACTGGAATATCTGGAGATCTTAAAGTCATTGCTCTGTTACTAGGACTGCAGCTCGGTTATACAAAGTACTGTTGTTTCATCTGTGAATGGGACAGCTGTGCCAAAGAGTCGCACTATTCTTGACAGAACTGGCCACTCCGTAAAAAGTTAGTTCCAGGACAGAAAAATGTGGCACATGAATCGTTTGTCAACCCGGCAAAGATTTGTTTGCCTCCTCTTCACATAAAACTGGGACACATGAAGAATTTCGTGAAAGCACTGAACAAAGAAGGCGAAGGTTTTCATTATTTAAGACAGATGTTCCCAAGAATAACTGATGCCAAGATCAAAAGAGGGCAGTTTTGTTGGCCCCCAGATCAGACATGTTATGAGTGACAAGCGGTTTGAAGATCTATTAGTTGTGCTGGAAAAAATTGCCTGTAAAGCCTTCAAAGATGTTGTTGACAGTTTTCTGGGCAATTACAGAGCCCCAAACTACATTCAGCTGGTAGACAAATTTCTCAAAGCATTCAAGACAATGAAGTGCAACATATCACTCAAGATTAATTTCCTGTACTCACACTTGGACTTCTTCCCTGCAAATCTCGGTGCTGTCAGTGACGAACATGGTGAAAGGTTTCACCAGGACATTGCTACGATGGAGAAACGATACCAGGGCAACTGGAATCCGACAATGCTTGGTGACTACTGTTGGACAGTGCAACGTGATGCACCAGACACTGAATACAAAAGAAAATCAGGAGCAAAACACTTTTAATTCTGTTGAATTTTATAGCTTAAATGTCTATTTCTCAGAGTTCCTATGTGATGCTATAAAACCAAAACTATATTTGTGCATATCCTGTAGGTACACGCTGTCACAATCAGCAAAAACTTTTCAGGAAGCAAGACTTTTCAAAAAAATTGTTGTGCAGTGTAATCTTCAGAGGTGGGATGTAGGAAGCCTTTTGGTTGACCGTTTCATCAGCATAATACAATATATGTGCACCACAGATAATGTGTTATGCACACCAAATGAACACTGACAACATCAAAAAATGAAGTGTAGAATGCAAAATACTAACCACAAGCTATATTTTCAAATGTTTTAATATCAAAAACATAGATAACACTTTAGTTTAGGTACTTCAAAAATACAGCTGTTACTCATTTACTCTAACTTATAATACTTATAAAACATCAGTAGACAGGTTATTCATCTCTGTGCAGTGTGAAATATTGACATGATGGTAAAATTACTTTAATTATTTAATTAATGTGGCTCAATTAAACCACCTCAGACCACTCCAAAGTGACATTTTGTTGGTAGGTCACATTGCAGAGATGAATAAACTCTTTACTGATGCTTTTAAGTGATATGAAGACCCAAAGAGGTGTGTGTTAATGTATTGTTACATAATAGTATATGAGTATTAGATGCGTTTTTGCATTTCCTAAGGTAAAGTGTTACTAAACATATCATTGACCAACTCACTGACTGCTGCATAATAAATTTCCAAAACAGAACTTTCACATGTTCTTCCTTAACTGAAGGTGATGGGCTCTGACTCCATGTCTAAGGGCTGCATTTTTCTCTTGTAGCAGTCTTTTTATCGAGTGTTACCTTTGACACAGTGCATAGTGCCTACATTGATGCAGTTGTGTGAGCAGTGCACTCAAAGGACAACCAAATGGTCATTTCTTATTTGGCTACATGAAATGGCAATCTGTCCTGGAATTTGTTGATGTTTTTCTTTGTATAAGAATCCTGTATTTACTCCTTTTTGGGGTTGAAATTTCCTTCCATCAAGTTTTGGGTAACACTCACTCATTTAAAAAAAAGAAAGAATTACCAGCAAGTATCTTCATCATACAGTACTCTTCGTTGCAAACATTTTATCATGCACCAAAAAAGAAAAATCCATTAGCACTACTCATCTGGCTGCACTCAGCAGTAAAGCATTTTTAGACATTTCTCCATCCATGTCCCATTGCCTTCGAACTGCTTTCTGGACTCAACAGTGAAATTGTTGTAGTTTATATTTAATAATAGCCCCATTTGAAGTGCTTTCTCTGTTTTCATTTGCATGATAGGATCTGCTGGCTTTAATCCATTTTTCATCTCCTTTGGGAAACCGTGGTGAACCTGGTATTATTGGTAGATCAAAAAAAGGCAATTGCATATAACATAATAATAAAGTCTTTTCAAATATGATTTTCAATTTGACAGTCTTCAAGATGATGGTGGGGCGGTTTTTGATTTGGATGATAGAGAAAGGCAGGTTCAGGTGTTCAAGAACTGAAAATGACATCATCAGGGATGTGACTGTCAATTAATATTTCTGCAGGCAGAGGACAGAAAAGGCATTAGACAACAGTGCCAACCCCTGATTAAGTGTGTAATTTCATTTATATTAGCTTTGAAGTTGTCTCCAAAGCACATGTGTGTGACACAGGCACCCTCAGCCCAGACCTGTCGGGTCAGGTGGCCAGAATTGTGAGGTCTTGTTTCCAAGAAAGCACATGAGTGTTAGCAATGGGAAAGCCATGGCAATGTAGGACTTTAAATTTAAACAGCTGGAGGTCCAAGAACAATCTAGTGACACGTGGGTTTGAGTCTTTGTGCAGGGCTATCCACTGTAAAGGTGCATGGTCGGTGACTAGAGTGAATTCACGGCCAAGGAAGTAGTACCTCAGTTGATGGATAGCCCACTCAATCGCAACTGCTTCCCTTTCCACTGCCTGGTTTCCCAGTTCAAAAGTTTCCAGCTCAAGAACATGACAGGGTGTTCTACAGTACACCATCAACATTCTGTCTCAGCACGGCCCCAAGACTTGTGTCCGCAGCATCGGTCTAGATAATAAAAGGCAGAGAAAAATCAAAAGCCAATAATACAGGTGCAGATATAAGGGTCTGTTTGAAGTCACAAAATGCAGTTTCCATTTTTCTTGTCCCATACCCTCTAGGAGCCCTCTTCTTTGTTAAGTCAGTGCAAGGGCACAGCCATCTCAGAAAAGCGAGGTACAAACCAGCGGCAGTACCCTGCAAGTCACAGGAAGGCTTGTATTTGCTGCTACATTTGTGCTAAATTGGTTTATACCATATACCATATATCGCCTTACCACCTCCTACCATATAGCCCAAATATTTGGCCTCAGTTAACACAAAATGGCATTTTGTTTTGATTAATCTGAATGCTGACATTACATAGTGCGAGGAGCACGGCTTGAACATGCTGCAGGTGTTCATTCCATGTGTTGGAATAGATTATTAGATCATCCAGGTGGCACCGTATGAGTTGTTGGGCCATAGCCGTGTAACTGAAATGGGAGGATATGATACTGCAGTAACCACTATAGGTGCTAAACTTTTTTTATTTGGCAGAATGTGCTAAGGGAATTTGCCAATACCCTTTCATCATGCCAAGGGTGGTCAAATATCATGCTTTTCCGAGTCACTCAAGGAGTATGTCCACTTGTGGCATCAGATAGGCATTAAAGCAGAAAACTTGATTAATCCAATGGAAGTCATTGCAAAAATATCAACTGCTGTTGGGCTTTTGGATCAATATGATAGGACTAAACCAGTGACTAAAACTTTCCTCAATCACTTTTAGATCCAGCATTTGTTTGAACTCAAATTCCACTTCTGCTTGTTTTGCTTCCAGGAGTGTATATGGGCAT
This sequence comes from Erpetoichthys calabaricus, assembly GCF_900747795.2. Taxonomy (NCBI): domain Eukaryota; kingdom Metazoa; phylum Chordata; class Cladistia; order Polypteriformes; family Polypteridae; genus Erpetoichthys; species Erpetoichthys calabaricus. The sequence continues at coordinate 141,964,363 of NC_041397.2, read as the reverse complement.
TCTCAGACGTCTACTGCCGGGTCAGTGATGATATTATGCTCAGAGAAGTTTTATCTGGTCTGTCATTAAAGACTTCCAAGATGGAAATAATAGCTGCTTAGCTCCTGTCTTTGTTTGGATGTCAATTTAGAACTGAAATTAAGGCTGTTTTTTAGAGTGAAGTAGGAACATGATTGACTATAGCAGTGACTGGGAAACTGTTCCTTCCATGGTTTCAACAGATTTATTTGATAATCACATTTGGCAGGTTGTTTAACCAAATAGTCCACCAGCCACTTCCTCTCCTTAATTTCATAGGGCCCTTGCCAATGGGCCAATAATTTGTAAGGCGAAGTAGGGATACGTACCATGACACAATCTCAGGGAGTAGACTCACAGAGTGTCATAAGACGGTTATAGATTTGGGCTTGTACTGATTGTGCATACTTCATATTGACTTTTAGTATCAACCTAGTTTTACCAAATCTATCATGTAATTGTGTGATATACTTGAGGATATTTATGGGAGAGAGTGTCCAATTTTCCCAACCTTCTTTTGATATATCAAATAATCGGATTCCCATGAGGCTTCGTGGGAGTTAAAGTTTGGCACAGCCCTGCTAATGGTCCTCTGGTAGTATTCCCAGGGGTAGGATAAAAGAAGCCTTCATTCTGGGAGCCAGAGTCAGGAGGGACAACATGAAGCTTGCTGGGAGGAGTGGAGACTGAGAGAGGTGCTGAAGAAAGAGAGAAAACAGAAGACAATGTGCTGTGTACTATATTATTTATGCTTCTTGTTACTGTGCTTTGGAGCTGTGTACCATGGTTTGTTGTGGGAAACAATATGGGAAGAGTTTCGCACAGCCAAATAAGGCCTGTGTATTGTGCTAGACTTGTGTCTGCGACTGTCTGTGTCGGGTTTGGGGTGCCTACAGGCCACACGGTACAGGATTACAGAACAAAGCGTTGCATTCAGTTCTGACTGAAGCTACCTCTTTTGCAGGATGTGCTACAGGTTGAAATTACATGTATACCACAAATTGTCATTATGCTTACTAATTATCCATCCATTATCCAACCCGCTATATTCTAACTACAGGGTCATGGGGGTCTGCTGAAGCCAATCCCAGCCAACACAGGACACAAGGCAGGAAACAAACCCCGGGCAGGGTGCCAGCCCACCGCAGGCTTACTAATTAGCTATTTGAATTCAAAATAATGCAGTTTCCTGTAAAATTGTGTTTTCCATCAATTATCAACATCAATTATCACTCCCTAGGAAAACCAAGAATTGATCTATGGCACAAATGTTTTACTCATGGGTAATCGTTTGTAGCATATTAAAGAATAAGGAGTTCCAATGAACTAATAATATTAACCCCAGGTAAAAAATAATAAATATTGAATAAAAAAACGAACAAGGTTATTTACATAGTACTTCTGATGCATCTGATTAGCAGCACTATAATGAAGCCTTAGGAAATGGGATAGGCAATAATTAAGTCAAAGAAGCTTTTTGAGAGATAGGAGAACATGAGGTGACTATCTGGAAACCTGAACCAAAGATGTAGTGAATGAAACAGTTAAGGGTCCTGGAACTAAAGTCTTGGTAGCCCTTTTTAGTTTTTTCTAACACTAAGGGAGGTTACAAAATGTCAAACAGAGACAGACAAAGACAAGGACAGGGAAAAGGATCTGAATACCAGAACAAAGGCAAATGTACATCAAAAGCCAAATACAGAAAGACAAAATTTGAATTAGAAACAGAGCAAGCAATCACTTTCAATACCTAGTTTTGTTTCACCCTAACTAAACTACAAAATATGTTTGTTTTGTTTACTTTGAGAATTCAATGCACAGTTACCCTCAATAGGAAGGACATGTTGAATGGCAACATATAATTACATTAACAGTAAAGACGTAAACAACATGGCCATGATCATGCATAAAAAGCACAAAATAGTGATGTACACAAGGAAAAAGAGACTGTACTGTAGTGATGTCTCCAACATAACTGTAAAATATACGGGTGGGTTTATTAACAGTCCATAAATCTACAGAAAAGGCAAACATGGGGAAAAGAGTTCCAAAACTCAAGAGACTACAGGTAAGATATTAAAGTACTGCTAGACATGTACTGGTATAGTCTTCATTAGTGATCTTGTTGTGAATACTAAATTGCACATATACTGCGAAATGAGATGTTTCGGGAGATAGAATATTTATGTAGAGAAGAGAGAGGCAGGTGTGGAGGTCAAGGCAGAAATAGCCTGGAGTTAGTTGACCTCTTCATGGTTTGTGTATTCAAATTGATAGACAAAACAGAGATGCAAATTTCCCAGGCGAATCCGGTAGCACAGGTAGACATTGAAAATACTGTATGTGACAATTTTATTTAACATAAATCACTTTCATTTCATATTTCACCTGTTTATTGATTTGTGTACTTTTTAATTGTTGAAAGGGGAAATTAACACTGTGAAGTTAATGTAATCGGTAATTAAATTCAATAAATCAGTGGACAGCTAGGAATGTAGCATATGCAAAAAAAAAAACATGCACAGTGTATTACATGCCAAAATGGAAGCAATGATCAATTAAGCATTTGTAAAATACAGAACAAATACAATTTTTGAAGAAATACCAAAATTGAGGCTGTATGGTAAACCCTATTTATGATAACTCAGAAAATGCAGACAGAAGAGAATAAAAAAAGGCTGAAGGGTCCAAGACCAGAATCTGCTAAGTTGGCATTTCATTACCTTATCTATTAAAGTTGTACATCTTATCTGTACAGATAATGAGAAATGCTGGATTGGAAATAAAAACCTAGGATCAAAACTGATGTACCTATCAGTAACATCAGAAAAGTCAAAGCAATCACTTTAATAGTTTAAAATATTTTAAAAGACTCATGACAGAGATTAAAGAAGCGCACATGCTGCCCTGTTGCTCAGTATAAAGATTACTAGGAGTATGGTAAGTGACTTTATAACCAGGTGTAAAGATAAGGAAGCAGTATTTCTAGGCTAATGCAGCTACACTAACTGCAATTATTAAATAACTAATCTCCATCTAGAAGAACAAAAATCATTATAAGTTTTAACCATCTAAGAATAGCCAGATGATAATCTGACAAGGATTCATTGTTGATTGTTTTAGCAAAACAAAACTAGAACTATTTTGCGTAGTTCTGTCAAAGACATCTTGCTAATAAGGGCATTTGGATGAGTTCTGCTGTAGCCTGTGTTGCCCCCCTGTCTGACCTTTGCCGGAGTCTGAGAAAAACACTTGATTATTTTCCTGCACAGCAGGCATGTGCTTTCACAAGTCAAGAGCAGTACAGAAGTTATTTTTTCATCTGTTGGATTTTTCTTTGAAAATTAATGATCATTCAGTGTTTCTCACTGACATGAGTGTGGCCTTAATGAAATGGTCAACAAAACACTTCAGTGACAACCGCTTAGCGAGCTGATCTGTTTTAGTAGGATGAGTGATTATTAGGAATGGAGATATTGCTTGAGTAGTTGAGGTTGGGACACAAGTAGTGAAATTTCAGGAGCCGAGGATCAGAGCAGAAACTGGGGATAAAAACCCATAGGCAGAAAGTTAAACTCACATGACACACATGAAAGTAAAGAATCAAGAAAGCAGAATTTTGACTCCACAAATAAGTTGTGGGTGAACACAAGAGGCTACTTCATGAATAAACTGATTGTAGTGTTGTAATTAACTCCACATCATGTACACGGAAATGCATGTTAGCTTTTGTTACTTCTTATCTTCTTATCTGCTGTCGTGGAACATAAAGAGCTCCAAGCACAATTTGTTGAGTTCTTACACGGTTCGAATTAAAGGCTACAGGGAAATGTTTTTCAGGTGTACAGGAAGACAAGTGCCTCTCTGTTTTGTCTACAGACTGGAAGTTACAAGCCATGAAGAGGTCAACTAACTCCAGTCTATTTCAGCCTCAACCTCCACACCTACCTCTCCCTTCTCTACATAAACATGCTAACCCCCAACAATTTACTATTTCACAGTATATGTGCAATTCAGTATTCATAACAAGATCACTGATGAAGAGTATACCAGTACATGTCCAGCAGTACTTTAATGTCTTACCTGTTGTTATGTGAGTTTTTGAATGCTTTTTCTCCCATGTTTGCCTTTTCTGTAGATTTATGAACTGTTAATGCACCCGCCAGTATATTTTACAGTTACAATTGAGACATTACTACGGTCTCTTTTTCCTTGTGGAAAACATCACTATTTTGTGCTTGTTTTGCATGATCATGGCCATGTTGCTTATGTCTTTTACTGTTAATGTAATTATAAGTTGTCATTCAACATGCGCTCCCTATTTAGGGTAGTGGTGCAGTAGTAATTGTGCATTGAATTCTCACAGTAAATAAAACAGGCATGTTTTGTAGTTTAGTTAGGTTGAAATAAAACTAGATAGTGAAAGTGATTGCTTGCTCTGTTTAAAATTCAAAATGTGTTTCTCTGTATATGGCTTTTGATTTACTTTTGCCTTCATTCTGGTATTCTGATGTGTTTCCCTATCCTTGTCTTTGTCTATCTCTGTTTGAAATTTTGTAACCTCCCTTAGTGTTACAAAAAAATAAAAAGGGCTTCCAAGACTTTGGTTCCAGGACCCTTAACTATTTTATTCACTACAACTTTGGCTTGTGTTTCTAGATAATCACCTTATGTTCTCCTGTCTCTCGGCATGCTTTTTTGACTTAATTATTGCCTATCCCATTTGGCACCATCTTCCAGTCACACCTACTCTTTCGATTTCCCATTGATTATAATATTACTGAAGCTAACCCTAAACAGGATTTCCCTCCTGTGATTTTAAACCTCCTTCATTATTGTTATTTTTTAATACTCTAAATTGGCCAAAACTCACCGAATTTGGCACATATTTTTTATGTTCATAAGAATTGCTTATGAATGCTTTGAAATCAATTCAGGTTTTTTTTTGTGCATCCTGACTCACTGATGCAAGAAAACACCCCACATGCAGCATGATATACTGTCTGATGCATCCTGATGTCAAAATAGACCCCCTGTTTTTGGCCCTCTGGACCCGAAAAACCCTCCTTTTAAGGACATTTCTTGGACCATATTTTGTGCAGAAGATTAAACCCTTATGATAAAGAGTAAACCTACAGGTGTGTTCAACAAAAATTATCAGAAGCAATTGAAGCTGTGCAAGCCATATCAATTGATCCCAGGGATTCACCACTTAATAGGTTATGAGGGGACAAAGTTATCCCTTTTCATAAAATGGGGATTGGTAATATAGGCATGTGGAGTGTCATTTTATGCAATTCTGATCAATGTTGATCAATACTGCTGATCATAAGTATGATAATATTTTTAGTATTTGATTCCTTACCAATGATCCTAGCCCTCTTAAGAGCTAATCCCAGGAGATTAAAATATCAAATTTCAAATATAAGAATGTGAGGGTAGACTAATTCAAGTTCAGTGATTACAAATATGATGTTAATTTTCATTTTAGATGCAAGGAATCTAGCCCTTGATGGACCTCTACAAGAGGGTGAAAAATGATATATTTCTGTTGCAATCAAGAATATTTATGCTTTAAACATTTAAATTAAACCACACATTTGATATTTCAAATATTTGACACAACTATTCTTATTATGTTTTTCTACCTTATAAAGTTAATCATTACATTTTTATGAACACTCCAAATTAGCACAGTTTACACTAATTTAGACTTTTTTTATAGGTATATCATCCATCCATCAAACCTATCTTGAGCATGGTCGCAGAACAGCTGATGGCTGTCCAATCATGCATCAGGCACAAGGCAGGAACAACCCCTGGACAGGGATCTAGTCCTTCGCAGGGTGAACACACTGACACTCACACTCAGACACACACTAGGGCCAATTTAGCAATATTAGTTTACCTAACTTGTATGCCTCTGTAGATTGCATTTAACTGTCCATTCTTCCATCATTTCTCACAATGTCCCAAGTCATTTGTTGACTTTCTAGGAGGAAGCATCTATCTGGCCAAAATTATTCAAGTCAGGTCAGGTTGGGGAGCATGCACTGGTACAGTGTGATGCCACACCCACCACAAGATGAAACACCTCTAGATCCCAGTTGGCAACCCCCCAGGCAGGCACTTGTTCCAGTCCTACCTTCTGGAAATGACTGTCTATCTGCCATAGCCAGGTGTTATATGGCAACCCCTTTGGCCTGGTCCATCCATTTGGGTCCTCAACAACAAGGATCCTCTGAGCCACATGGCTATAGTTCCATACTGCTGCTCCCTCACAATGCAGGTAATGTGCTTCATCTGGGACTCCGTGAGTAACTGCTCGTTCAACACAAACTCAAATCAGTTGTACCAGTACACAGTACAAAAGGACTCCAGTCTTCGTCTCAGGTCAATGTATAGCATCTATGTCTTGCAACAGAGTAGCAAAAGAAAAAGCACCAAGACTCTAAAGACTAGGATCTTCGTCCTCTTGCAAAGATATTGAGAGTGTCACACACCCCTTTCCAGTGACCTCATGACACCCATGCTCTCTCAATCCACTTACTGACTTCATAGGAAGAGTCACCAGAGACATAATGTCACTGCCAAGGTAAGTAAACTTCTCAACGTGGTCGACATTCTCTGCGCAGACAGCCACACTGCTGCTGGATGTGCACAAGAGGTCATTAAAGGACTGGATCTTGGTTTTTATCCAGGATAGTCACAAGCCCAGGCACTCAGACTCCTCACTCAGTCTCTCAATAGCCCAGATCACAGCAATGTTGCCAAAGTCAAGATCAGTGAATCTTTCTTCACTAACAGATGCCCCAGAGCCACTGGACCCCACGACCCTTCCCAACACCCAGTCCATGCAAGCATTGAACATAGTAGGAGCAAGAACACACCCCTGACAAATCCCAGAATCAACTGGAAAGAATGCAGAGGTTCTGCCTCCACTCTTCGCAGCACTCAAAGTACCAGTGTACAGACTAGCTATGATATCCAGCAACTTTGGGGGATCCCGCAAAGTCTCAGGATGTCCCAGAGGGCAACTTGATTGACCAGTTAAACGCTTTTGCGAACATTGACAAAGGCTGCAAAGAAGCTCTCCCGATATTTGCGTTTGCACTTGATGAGAACCCTCAGTGCCCGGATGGTGCACTTCTTAGGTATAAAACCAGACTGCTCCAGTTGCTGGTAGATGAGTAAGTGATCAAAGATCCTAATGGGATGACAGGTCCCATTTTCCAGTCAGTTAGGATGTCACCCATCTCCCAAATGTAAGCAAAGATTGCTTGTAGCATTAGGACAGCCTTACCACCAGGCTGGAGAAGTTCACCCCGGATATGACAAATCCCTCCAGCCTTCCCTACCATCAGGCTGATTCACCACCTGTGCAATCTCAGTGAGATTGCGTGGTTCACAGGTAATTGGAGGATCAGCCTCAAGAACTGTGAACCCAGAGATGTCCAACATCCTCGCTGGAGAATCAGCTTTAAAAAGCTACTCAAAGTAGCCAGCCCAGCGGGTCAGAACTGCAGCATCATCTGTAAGGACCATTCCATCACCCACCCTGACTGTAACTCTCCTAGGAACAGATTAGGATGTGTTTAATACTTTGATTCCTCTGTAAGCAGAACGTGGATTGCTAGACCATAGATGGTGTGTCACTCACAGCTGTCCTTCTCAGTTCCTGGTGCAGACTGGGGTTGCCATCAAGCCGTGCGCAGTAACTCCTCTCAATAACATCCAGGGTGTCTTGCGAGATGAAACACCTACTTCTGAGAACACCAGCAACAACAACACGGTCTTGTCACTAAAGGTCTCCCACATCACATTAGGGCTGATCCACCACAAAAACAGCTACTCCCTGAGTATGAGAGCCATCAGAGTGACCAGACCAATAAAAGGTTGTTCCCACCAACAGGGATCTGGCCAGTCCCTGGTCTTTGTACCACAGAGAGTGCAGCTACTGAAATTCAGAGTTGACTGAGCTTACAAAGCTCCTCCAACAGCAGAGGAAGTTGGTCATTATGCTGGACAAACAAGATGTCCCACGCACCTACACGCCTACCCGAGTGCTGCTGTGCAATGGGTGACACCTCAGCACCACACCAGTTCTGATCCCCAACATGCCTGACCCCATTGGCTGTTCTCTTCTGTGGATGAGGCTTATGAGGGCTTTACCCCAATCCACTTCATAGTGTGAGCAGCCTTCCTGTGGGCAGCTGCATCAGAGCTACATTAGCGGAGAGAAGAAAGGAGTCATTCTGCCGTTTCAGAGCTGCGTGGATCCTGGGTATGATGTTATACTGCCTTGTAAGAAGTTCTCCAAAAAATACTACTTGGGGTTTCATGGCAGGATTGGCATTCCAGCCACCATAAAAACCTCACGCAGCTCAAAATTGGGCACAATAAAAGGACTATAGATGTAAAAGAAAAAAGAACCATAAAAGAACCATAGATGTGATGGCAGTCTATAGGTGGGACCAAATACATAAACTTACAATAGCCATTAACCCAGTAATTTTCAGACCTACACTCTTAAAAATAATGGTTCTTTAATGGCAAATTATGGTTATTTACTGGTTTATAGAACTAATACTTGGCAAAACACCATTCCATTCTGGGAAAGGTTGTTTGCATATGAAGTTGGTTCTTTGTGGTTTGAAAAACTTCCAAATATGTAGAAAAATCAGAAATCTTTAATTTATGGTAGGCTGCCTTGCAGGACACTAACAGATTAAGAAAACCTGAACTTAGCCTGTGTTATTGGTATGCAGCAAATGTCCTTTTAAAATCATGACTTATTGGTATTTCACAAATCTGTTACTATCTGTTCATGGTTATCTATGAAGCCTGTTACAGATCTCAATAATTAAAGGTTCTGTAACTTTTATTTATAGAGATCTTTTGGCAACCAAAAGTGATCCCCCTATGGCTGGCCTGTTCAAAAGACAGCAAGCAGGTGACATGCAGTCCAGAAGTAACCTCAGAGTGCCCAGTCCATGTTCCTGCCAGAAACGCAGAGTAAAAAATTTTGCGAACCTTCAGAAATCCCTGCAAAAAATTAAAGGTAGCCTTCCATTTTTCTGTCTCTTCCTGCTCTTTTACCATTCACTCCACTCTCACCCTGATTCTGTCAATCATCTCTCTCTTGGGAGGTGCCCTGAGCACTCACAAAGCGCTTTCCCCTAAGACTCCACCTCCAAATCATGCTTCCTTTCTCTACAGCCAGTGCAGTAATGGGACATGTCACAATACTAACATAATGCCTAATTACACATGTGGTCATTTTAAACAAACCTATGTTCCCTCAGTATGGAACTGACATTGTATTCATGTGTGTTAGTTATTGTAGTCACTTGTTATGGGTTTGTGCACTGATAGCTTTGATAGTACTGATAGTACTTTTCTATTCTGTTAAATTCACTTTATGATGTGCCTGGGTCATATAGATCAAAAATACTAATTTTATTTCAAAAGTAGAAAAACGTTATCGCTACTACCTCAGATTTTGTTCAGTTATAGCTTTTTATTGTTTTTTATGCACTTTTGGGTGTGCCTATGTCAGATGTGACCAGATTGTGTTGGTTTACAATTTGCCATTACCTGCTGCTCACCCGCCACTGAAAATGTCTGGCTCAGGTAAATTTCTTCATTTGAACTGAATTTGTAATGGAACACCCCTACCCTAGGGCAATGCTTCTGAAGAACCACTCTGGCACCTTTATATTTAAGAGTATAATTCAGGGTTGCAGAGTATCACAGCCTATGTTGACTGTATTAGACACAAGGCATGCACTAAACAAGGAGTAATTCTGAGCCACTCTTATTTGCTTCAGTGATCCAACCCAGAGGAATTTCTGGTACTATTGAGTGCTGAACACTTTAATTCTTGGAAATTGAATTTCTTCTTTTTTTTCTACCTGGGTTTTTTGAACAACATGCATTATTCTTACTGCATTTATTTACTGCATGAGATGGTGAATAGGTTTTCAAATTGTTTGTGTTCCCACACTCAAGTGGCTGATTATTTTTTCCTGCCACATATTATTTTCTTTAGTAATTTTGACATAGTTTGCAATACTATAAGAAGCCCAATTCATCTCCGTTTTAAACTCTGCCCAGTGTATTTCCTGAATAATGAAATAGCTTTCTCCCTGCTTCTGTTTGTAGTGATGGTAGTTATTTTATTTTCTTTGTTTCCTGAACTGGTAATGATTCCGTTATGAATTTTGCCAAATTTTGATAATAATCTTTTTCACCCTTTAATTTAAACACACGCATTTACTTTTTACTGCATTGAAAAGATACTATTTTTAAGGTCTAATTTGCATTCCATGTCTCCCAGAATTGTGGGAATTTACTTATCTCTCAAAGTACTCTGATGCTTTTTGAACATGTACACCTACCGCATGTTACTTTTGAGAAAGAGGATCCCTGGCCATCATCCCTGAAACACTTTGTAAAGCATATTTACAGAACTGACTAGCTGCAGTGTAGTACAAGAATTTCAGTCCTGAGTTTTGCATTCTACGGCAGCCAGTCTCAAATAGACATTCTGCACTGGATTACAGTTGGATGAGTAATTTTCATCCATTGTTACCTGGTATACTAATCGGATTGAAATTTATAGGCAGAAATGTACATTTAGTGATGCATATGACTGCTAACAAAACAGAAACTAGAAATCGCAATGTCCAGAAAACATTTGCTCCATTCCATTGCCTGTGAAATACTTGCCAAAGTTTCCATGTGAATTAGGAAGATAAGAAATGATTTTTTTCTTATGGGTCTTAAACCAAATGCCATGCCAGATGTGTGAGGGAAAGGATTAAAGACAGCAGAAAGCAAGGATCTTCCTTACTCAGAAGGGAGCTGGGTAGGAATATGACACATCCTGTAAAATCAAGAGGTCAAGTGTGTGCTGCCTTTAGAGATGCTGTAAAGTTACATACTGGAATAATGCAGGAGCTGACCATCCAGATGATGCAAAAGGACGTCAGGATCTAATTTAATTTGTAAAGTTTTATGTTTTATGACTATTCATGTCTTATGCACGAGAGGCCCCATTAGGACTGAGACTGCAATTTAAACAGAATACCACACAATTGGAGAAAAGGTCCTGATAATGTGTTACAGGAAGAGCCCCAGCAATATTACTGTTACAGGCTTGTCAGGATCAGATATAGAATATCAGTGATTTAGGGTGCTGTGTGGACAGTAGCTCCTTTTTTAGCAAGTGACCTGAGAACAGTGTTTTCTAAGGAACACATGTAAAAGTATTGGAGTGGGGATGACAGTAAATTATTCAATGCTGTCCAATCAGCTAGAAGGCAGGAAAGGGGTTCTCTGTATTATATTATATACTAGCTGTGTAAGCCCATGCTGTAAAAAGCCCAGGGTCCTAGAAACTATTGAAATCGTCTGAAAAAAAATTAAACGTAGAGATGTCAGGAAATTGAAAGGAACTACTCTGAGCATCTCTCTCCTAGGAGGATTTGTTTTGCCATTGTGCTAGTATCTCTTGTGCATTAGCGGTAGAAGGAAAAGTAAAAGAGATACCGTTTTGCCAATGTTAGCGGCTAAGAGACTTTATCTTTCTTCTGAGGTTTCATTTTGCTGTTGTGCTGGCCTCACTTGTGTTATTAGCGGGTAAATGAGTTTCCTGTTTCCTCAGACGTGGAGCCCTTACACCGACTCCACCTCTCATTTCCAGGCTGGACAGACACACCACACTTCCATGCACACATGTTTATATATAAGATAAGTTTTATTAAATATTTTGGAACCTTAAACACTGTTTTGTATTTTTTTTAAATTCTATTTTGTATTTTTTTACAATATCTCATCAGCACTGTTCTGTATTGTTTTTGTCTCACTGGTGCTTCCAATATCTGAACAATTTTTGTTGGGTAGCCATAATGTTGATCATAATGATATTAATTCCTACTTATGTGATTAGAAAGACCACCTAGGAAAAGGCACGTGTTCTGTGCAATTTTTAGAAACTGAGGAAATAAACAGAAAACGCCAGGCAAAAAGGAAGCAAGCAGAATTATAGTCAAGAATGATAGCTCACAATCAAATAAACCAAACTAAGATGTTTGAACTGTTAACCAAAACCAAAATGCTTAATCAAAAATAATATCAAATAAACATACTGTAGCTATGGTTACTCAATGACAGAAATCTCCTATTATAATATAAATTGAGGTTTGCTTTTGAGAAAGATTTAATACTAGGACATCAGAAGCTATATGCTGACATCTTTTATAAGATGATTATAATTATAATTATAAGATGATTATAAGAATATTTTATAAGAGGATTTATAAAATCATCCACATGCACAGTAACAGTAAATGATTTGAAACATTAATCAATTTGCAACATCAGGGTGGAGACTTTTCTTAACTTCTTGGTACAAAGAAAATTGTCTGCAGCATCATCAAAACCAAGGAACTGGTTATTGACTTTTGTGGCAGCAAAGAGCTTTTACACATTAAGGGAGTGGCGAAGGTGCATTGCTGGGAGTACTTGGGGGTCCACATCAATGACAGACTGGACTGGTTTACACAGAGGACCTGTATAGGAAAGGGCAAATCACTCTCTTTATTCTTAGGAGTTTGCATTCCTTCAATGTGGGCAGTGACATCCTTCATGTATTCTACAACTCTGTGATGGCCAGTGTGATTTCCTACATCGTATTATGCTGGACATGTGACAGCACTTCAAAAGTTGTATACTGTATTAACAAGGTGAATAAGAAAGTAGGTTCAGTTTTGGGATGCAGTCTTGACCCATTGGAGATTGTAGTGGGTTACAGAGAGAGAGAGAGGTAAGGAGCACACGTTGATACAGCACATTGCTGCACCCACCACATGACAAACCACCTCAGGATCCCGGATTAGGACTCAAGTGCAGCACTACACTAGCTCAGATGGAATGGAACAGTGTGAGGTTTTTTATGGTGGCTGGAGTGCCAGTTCTGCCACCAACCCCCAGGTTTTTCCCTGCAGGTTGGAAGGGTACAGAGTTACAACAAAACTGAATGCCATTACAAACAATGCTGTACACCCCCTCACTGACACATAATCCTTTAGTACTTTCAGCCAACAAATTATTCGACAAAAGTTTGTCAAGAAACATTACATCACTAGGACTCCTGAATACTTATATCAAGACACATTTATAATGTCTCATTGCTACTGCTCTTTATCTTTAGCCAAGTCAGAAGCTTTTTCTGTGTTGGGAATTCTTTGTGTGTGGATGGCTGTTGATGTTATTTATTATAGTATTTATTGAGCATCTTTGCAAAGATAAATTTGCCCCTTAAGACCCTTAAGTACTATCTATCTATCTATCTATCTATCTATCTATCTATCTATCTATCTATCTATCTATCTATCTATCTATCTATCTATCTATCTATCTATCTGTCTGTCTGTCTGTCTGTCTGTCTGTCTGTCTGTCTGTCTGTCTGTCTGTCTGTCTGTCTGTCTGTCTGTCTAAAATGGTCACAAAATGGTGGTGACCAACCAGTAGCAGAATATAAAATGGCATTTAGGTGACATCACTACTATAACATTAAAATAAACCTGCAAAAAGAACTGAATGTATAAAAAGTAAATAAATAAATAAAGATCCCTGATGGTAATTGCCTACAACATCTCCATGACAGCTGCTTATGATTGCAGGAACATCTGGGGCCATTATGTAACGTTATGGGAGAATGTTTATAGTGCCTTTCAAAGCACATGTCCAAACCGAGAATAGTCCCAAGGACTGCTCCAACAGCAGTGTTTAACGTCAACTAGTAAACACCGGCACCTCCCCTATTTCAACATTGAGTATTAGCACCTCCTAATTTCCTTAGCAAATCTTTGAAAACCTTCCTCCGATCAACTTCCAGTGTCTCGTGATGATCAATCAACATTTCATTGTAACAATAAGCTTCAGCAACACTTTGAGAATCTTCAAGGCGACTCTTTCCCACCACCTAATTCGATCAAATGTTGAGGTATTGAATTTTCTTGTAATGCAATAAAAGAGCAGCAGAGTAGTCAGTTGAACTCAGAGTTATGAAGTGAGTCAAGACATAGGCCGGATTGAAAAGAGAATAAAGGCTAGAGTAATGTAAGTAAAGTATGGGAAATAGGAAAATGAGTGCTTATGTTAGTACAGTCAGTTATGTTTGGTCATTTTCCCTTTACGGTTTTGTCTGATACTTTAAATTTCTCATACTGCTTTTCTTTCCATATCTGCCTTTTCCTTTTAAGTAAAAACATTGTGGCAGGCGGCTGGTGTCCATGCCCAGCCGGGACGCCCCTGCATACTATATTCAGGGGGAGCAGCCCTGGACACTGCAATACCTCCCCCTGGACGCTAGATGGTCGCCTCCCCTGGAGTGGAGCAGTGCCTCGGTTTCCCACAGGGCTCCCTGGGAATTGGAGTTGGGTGCAGCCCTGTTGGGTCCCGCAGGCACCGCCAGGGGGTGTTGTGTTTGGGACTCCTGAGCCCATGTGGGCAGCATATGCATCACACCCGGAAGTGCAGCCGGACCTTGGTGATCAATAAAAGGAGTCAGCCACCACCACTCAGCGGCCAGAGTCGGGTGGAAGGAGGACAAAGTTGCCTGGGAGGAGTGGTGGTGTCAGAGAAGAGTGTTTGTGTTTTTGCATTACTTGTGTGCGGTGCTTACTGGGAATGTGTATTGCCTGTGGGTCACGGGGAAGACGTGCACCCACAGATGAAGAAAAATAAAAGTCTGTTTATTTTACATGTGCCTCCCGTATCCAGTCTGTGTACAGCGTCCATCTTACAACATTGTGTGTATCTTTGGCTTCCCATCTTGCCTGAAGAAGGGGTATGAGTTGCCTTGAAAGCTTGCATATTGTAATCTTTTTAGTTAGCCAATAAAAGGTGTCATTTTGTTTGACTTCTCACTACATTCATAATAACTAACACGGCACAAGACCCTAGTACTACAGGTGTTAATCCTGAAAGACTTTTATTACCCTCCATGTAAAAGTAGGTAGGTATGGAAATGTTAACAATTACTTTCAGAACGATGATGTCTACAAAGTAAACTTTTCTTTGAACATATACTCTACAAATATGTGTTACTCCTGCCAATGCTGGTTCTTGTCTTGAAATGGGCTCTAAACCCAACAACCCTGAACTGGATAAAGTAGATGGTACTTTGTAAATGCAGTGTCCTACTGCTATGACTAATATCTACAATATGACCACATGATACATTTCTGATTTTGAAAATATAATCCAATGTGACTGCAAGCCTCTATCATATAAACAGTGTCTTCAAGTCAAGGAGTACAATATTTGCATATAGATTTTATATAGATTTTTAATAATAACAAGAAAATAGATTTGGAGATCTTTCATGGAAAATTAAATGAGAATTGTTTCAGATGAGCACAAAACTGTGGCTAAGTACTGGGTCAACATGCAACTACTGTTACATTGTAACATTTCAGGTGCCAATTTGCCAACAGCTGACAAAATTTAATGTTGGTTTGTTAGTTAAAAGTTAACACGTTTTTCATATTTGATGAGATACACATACACTTCTTTTAGCCCCTTAACAATTACCTAATAATCAAATGCTTGACACATTGCATAAAGCGGTTAGACTTTTATACACAGCCTACATTAGCCAATTGCTTGCATTTACAACAACTATACCCAGATAACAGATTAAGAGAAAAATTAATGAAACTTCTGGGATATTGATCTGGTCAGTTAATTAAGTAGCAGAGGGGGTTGTTAATCAGTTTCAGCTGCTTTGGTGTTAATGAAATTAACAACAGGTACATTAGAGGGGCAACAATTAGACAACCCCCAAAACAGAAATGGTTTAACAGGTGGAGGCCACTGACATTTTTCCCTCCTCATCTTTTCTGACTGTTTTTCACTAGTTTTGCATTTGGCCACGGTCAGTGTCACTACTGGTAGCATGAGATGATACCTGGACCCTACAGAGATTGCACACCTAGTCCAAGTTCTCCAGGATGGCACATCAATACATACCTTTGCCAGAAGGTTTGCTGTGTCTCCCAGCACAGTTTCAAGGGCATGGAGGAGATTCCGGGAGAACTGGACAGGGCCGTAGAAGGTCCTTAACCCAACAGCAGGACCGGTATCTGCTCCTTTGGGCAAGGAGGAACAGGAAAAGCACTGTCAGAGCCCTACAAAATGACCTCCAGCAGGCCACTGATCTAAATGTCTCTGACCAAACAATCAGAAAAAGACTTCATGAAGGTGGCCTGAGGGCCCGACATCCTCTAGTGGGCCCTGTGCTCACTGCCCAGCACCTTGGAGCTCAGTTGGCATTTGCCATGGAGTACCAGAATTGGCAGGTGCACTACTGGCGGCCTGTACTTTTCACAGATGAGAGCAGGTTCACCCTGAGCACATTTGACAGACGTGAAAGGGTCTGGAGAAGCTGTGGAGAACATTATGCTGCCTGTAACAAAAATCCAAAAATCTATAAATGGATAGATACATAAATACAGTATAAAGCAGCCCCTGTAGTATTTCTTGACACACTTTTGCTGAATAATTCATTGGCAACTTCTCAGTGTTAGTGTGTCAGAGAGAGGATTTGAGGCATTGTTCATAATGGCATTTAGTTTTGTTTTAATTCTCTCCTTTACTACTACCTCCAGGTGGCCCAGAGTGTGTCCCGTAAGTAGTGCATAGCAAAAAGGTTTGTGATCACTTCCTCGTTGATCTCTCATTAAACTAAAATGTTACTCAAAATTGCCAGAATTTCATCAAGAACGTGATATGGTTTACATTCTACATAACATCCCATTCTCGACCCAGATAATGCAAATCAGAGTCACAGGGGCTAGAGCTTACTTTTACTGCACTAAATAATAACTTTTCTGTTGAAAATCATCTTTACTTGATATTATGTCAAAATGTAGTTGTTAAATCAGTTAGGTCCAAATTCTCTGTTGGCTATCATTATTTCAGATGATGTAAGTCTAAGCTTGATGGCCCAGTGGTCAACCTAATCTGGCAACTACAGTATAACACGTGAAGTTCCAACTACCTTGCATGCAGTGTCATCAAATATTAGTAGGTGGTTGTACATTTAGCTTGTCTGTGTTGGTTATTCCACCATAGCTAGCATGTCATCTCTTCATTTAGCTGTGTAATCATGACCCTAACAATTATTTTTGATTGCTTTATGGTTAATAGCTCTTCTGGAGAGTGCCGCTGTGCTGTTAGACTGCAGGTTTTACAATAGGATCAAGGTAGATGGTCCACTTACCAAGAAATAACATGATTCTGGTGAAAATGTAGGTT
The DNA here is from genome assembly GCF_900747795.2 of Erpetoichthys calabaricus. Classification (NCBI taxonomy): domain Eukaryota; kingdom Metazoa; phylum Chordata; class Cladistia; order Polypteriformes; family Polypteridae; genus Erpetoichthys; species Erpetoichthys calabaricus. The sequence goes on along the minus strand of NC_041397.2, from coordinate 141,947,017 downwards.
TGGTGATTGGGAAGGAAAGAGATAAACTTAATTCGTAATTTGGGATAAGGGCTGAAGAGTACAACTCTATAATAATTCACTGTATTTTTGTTTGAATTTTTATATGGATCACTTTTAACAGGCAGCATGAACTGACCATTCCAAATATGTGGGATATATTACAAACTTTATTCTTCAAGTCCAGCTTAATGGCAAGTGTAGCATTTTTCTGCTTGGTATATAATTGTGCTTGTGTACTTTATGGACTATCTAAGGTGCTAGCATTTGGATTATTTGGTAGACATGTTGTTTGTGACAACTGGCAAGGTCATTTGCTTTTTCCAGAATTGTCTTAGATCCTGATCTTGATCACAGTCTTTAACCAACTTTAAATAAAACTTCAGTTTTAGGAGCAATCATAGCTCAGTCACAAATTGTTCAGATTATTTACTACCAGCCTGTACTTTATCAAGCTATTTGTAATGTTTGCTTTGGACATCACATATATTTTAATGCTGAAAGAAGTACATTTGCCACCTCACTTTCTAGTGTCTGTCTTATTGCATTTCTTGGCATCATTTTTTTCCTTAAAATCCATCAGAAAACATCAATTCAGTGTGATGTCTGAATTTTTTGCCATGCCTCAGGCAAGCTGCTGGAATTCCAGTCACTCTGTTGTTTGGATACTTCTTCAACATCCTTTGACACCTATCTTGTTCTTAAAGCCTGTTTTCACTCATGCTGTGACTCTTTATTTTGTAATTGCTATTCACTCTGATCCCCATGACACTTCCTTTCACTTTAGTACCATTTTTTATTATGCACAATGTCCAACATCCTGCATTTCATGCTTTAAATTAAATATGAGAAATGTGCATATTTATAAACATGAGCCTTTTTAATGATGGGTATTCCAAATACAGAGTATGAATTTATTAATGCATGTATGAATGCATTGAAGTATTATTATTATTATTATTATGTAAAGTATATCAATAAATATTTTGGTTTATACATCTTCTGAATCTTTACAGTCATGGCCTATAACGATGTCAGAGTTATTTTATACTAGCCATGTGCGCCCAACTACGTTGCACGTGTTAAAGTTGTCTGTGAAGGGCTCCCTGTTTAAAATCGGCTGCCAGTCGTGAACTGGGCCCTTCGTCGCACAGCATTATGATTTTTTATAAGGGAAACAAAATTACAAAACAGAACCCTTGGACATTGATTCGATAGGAACGGCCTACTTGGAATCACTGTCCGAATAGTAATTATGTGGTGGTGGAGGAGCATTTCTGCTTCTCTCCGTTCACAGTCAGTCTCGTTTTCACGATGCTGTCATTTCCTCTCACGATCTCTTCGCAACCTTTCTCCAATCTCGCAGGTTGCTTTGTGGCAATCCAAAGAGTAAGGCAATATGCACGGAGCAATGGTTATAAAAGGGGGTCACATAGGTATCCAGGCTCTTTAAAACATAAATAGGGATCACTTCACTGACATGTGAGCAAGCCAGGGTACAACTGTGAGACGCGCAGCGCTCGCCGGCTACAACGTAACAATAATAATTTCCGGAACGTGCTGATACGTTGTCATTCATTTTACCCACTGTCTTTCTTTCATTCATATGTTACGTAGGCACGTACCTTTTATCTTTGGCAATCTCATTCTCTAACCAGGCCTCAGGAGCTAACAAGCGTAACACTGTCCACCACCCCTTTCGTTATTCCGGCACATTGTTGACATCCGTGAGTAACAATAACGTACTAAACTGGAAGGTGGTCTACACATGCGTGGAATTCATGGACAAACAAAGATCAAGATCCAAATGAAGATTATATATAAAGATTAGTTAATTTAAAGCACAACAATTTGTTTAGTTTGAATGTCTGTGTTTTGAGGTGTGACTGGAGTACTACAGTCTTCAGTAGTATAAGCCTGGAGGAGATTCTTAATACAATGCCTATGTTTTAGCTGTCTCTCTACTGCCATCTAGTGCTTCTTCTTCTAATTCATTCGTGGACAAACAAAGATCAAGATCCAAATGAAGATTATATATAGAGATATACAAAGTTCAGTAATAGCAAAAGAAGGTCTGAGAGGTAAGATAATATGGCATGTGCAAGAAAGCATCTGTTAAATTATTACTTCCTTCCAAATAGATGTGTTGCGAAGTTACACAAAAGTTCAGATAAATACACATACAGACAGAAATAAAGGAAGGAAAAATGTTTGCTGCTCCCCTAGATTGACAACTGCGAGTGCATATTATTGAAACATGCTTTCAAAAAATATCAAGTTCAATAGGCTCAATATTTAATTATCTTTCCACGGTGAATTCTATGCCATATATATACAGTATACTTAGTTATCACCTGATTAACCAATTTGATTTGGATGTTCAATGGTCTGTTAGTACATATACAGTATGTTTAACCATTTTTCATAACCAGTGCTGGAACAGCTGTTTTAAACCTGCGTGCTAGGCCCCTTTATCACTCTCACATCAAGCTCTTATAATGTCAATAAATTTTAGATTAATGCGTCAATAGCAGGCCTGACCTCAGACCTTAACCAATGCAAAACATGATAAGTTGACCATTTGGTGAATTATGACTCATAACGTTAATAAATGCATAGCATTTCAAAGACTTGAAATAAATACAAGACAAGTGCTGACAAGAGACAGTGAAATCTGGGAATAAGCTTGAGGATTATGGAGGACTTTGCACTAAATGTAGCAGGCCAGTGTGGACTGGCAATTAAAACATAGCTTTATACAGTGTGATTCAAGGGATTATGTAAGATTTTCATTAAAGTAGTGAATTCAGCAGGCACTTTAATTCTGATGCACTTGAGTGTAGAGGGTAGCATAGCTTTATAAAATGGCATGGACTCAAGAAAATCAGGAAAAGAGGCATTAAGAATTCGGTTAAATTGGTGAGTAAACAGTATTGTTGTTCCTTATACATCTGCCACAAATATCTTTTGAACATAAAGTACTTTAATTTAAACTAGCGCCTTTCATCGGGTCAGTATTCACAAGCACTTTTCTTAAGAGTCATTGAGTTATAAGGGGGATTAAAATTACTGTGCATTTAATGGGTATTACAAGATAAAATATAACATTCCTAACCTCATCAACCAGTCATCTCATCAGTGATTTTTGTGAATAACCCTATACTCTGGCACCAGTGACCTTGTGACTTTGCAAATACCATGGCAAGAGATGAGGCATGGTTTTAATCCAACTGTACTGAATATGTTTATTTCAATGTATTCATAGAGCTTTCCTTCTGAAAAACATGGCCTGTTTCTACATTTTGGGGACTGAGTCTCCAGTCCCAATTTACTTTTCAGAGTATTCACAGCAGACTTATGAGTAAAGATCTTGTCTCTCATATTGATGACAACACACTATATAAATGCTTACTAAGAAGCATAACCAGAAAGGAGAAAAACTAAGTAATAAGTAAGGGGCAATAGCTATCTTTCTGCTTAAGGGACAGAAAAGGCAGCTTTAAATTCATCTTTACTCTTTCTTATACAAAAGTGATTCGCTTTCTTCATGCCTGCTTCAACTGTCAAGATCATGTTTTATATAATTCAGTGGTAACATGTAAATTTTTCTTGTCAAATCCATATGATGGATCTTGGTCTCAAACAGTTGTTTTCACATGGACATTATCAAGAGAATTAAATGTGTGCTAGCTAACTATATCTATGTGGTGTCAGGTGTGTGTGCTTATGAGACAGCAGAAGGGCTCTAATAACTGTAATTCTACAGCTGCACCAGAAGTTGGCGCTGTGTCATAATATCTTTCTTTTTTCCTCCCTCTGCAGCACCAGATGATTGACAGCTATAACATCACTTCCTGCCAGGAGGACTGAAAACTGGAACCTCTGCTATCTTTGGTGGTTCAGTTCTAAATCCACATGTGGAATAGCATCTCTGAAAATATTCTGTGTTTTCGTTTTGTTTTGAAATCCAATTATACGGTTTTACTGGGCTGGTACCCCAGACTTTTTATCATTGTCCTTTATTTCTCTTATTCAACAGGATGTGTTACTATAATGATGGAGAAACAGGACATGATAGACCTTTTTCAGGCCATGATATCAGAGCTCCGGGCACTAAAGGTACAGGTTGGAGAACAACAGACTAGTTCTCCGGGGTACGTAGTCAAACACTTGTTGCCAACCAGCAGGAACAACTAATGGTTCCATACCATGTATTGTTGCCATTACATAATGATGATGATATTGAGACTTATTTTCTTGTATTTGAGCATACAGATAGCTGTCATCACTGGGAACGTATGGTGTGGGTGTACATACTGGCACCATTCTTGAGGGAACCAGCTCAATGGGCTTATTACAACCTTGATGAGAAGGATTAAAATCAACTAAAAGCCTAGTTGCTGTTGAGGTATGATATTCATCCAAACTAGCAGGCAGGGGCTTGTAGGGAATGGAAATATGACCCAGAGTGGCCAACCCATTCCTAAGTATTTGAACTCTGGGGCAGAGTTGGGAGTTGGCTATGGTCAGAGACCCATAGTCCAAAAAGGATGGTTGAAATAATAACTTTACCTCCTTTTGAATGTCCTCCCCAATTGCCTCACTCAGCCAGTCTAGTGGCTGGAATATAAATCCACCAACAAACTCATTACTTGCCTGGCGCAGCACTGGGTGACCTCACAAGCTGAGTATTCAGAACGGCCTGTTGATCATCACAAGTCCCAGAGAGTATGTGTCACCATCTCTAAGCCTACACACTACAAGGCAGAGTCATCAGAAGAACCAAAGGAGGAACACCTGTCCCTCCCCAACTATTGTTAATGCTTCGGTGAGCTCATCAACTGCAGGGGGGCATGAGGTAACAGGTATTGTTTCACAGCCAATCCTCTGTCCCTTCTTTACACTGGGTTGGTGGTTATACTGTAAATGTTCATAAGGTGACAACACTCATAGACTCAGCAGAAGCATTTCAGTTCTTGCACACCGTTACTAATCAAGGGGTAATTCGGAAGATCAGTGTGGTTGTGTTACATAGCCCATCTTATCCTGATACTGGGGCGAGACTAGTCACAAAGTAAATGCGGAGAAGCACTAACCACCCCATCTGAAACACTGGGCTTGTAATAGATGGTCAGAACCAGTTTCAAGTTGACACACTGTGCTGTCAGCCGGCAGATGAGTAGGGTCACATAGCTACACAGTATGACATGGGCAATGTAACGCTGCCTCACACGGACGTCTTCACAGAGATGAATGGTGGGTTGTCAAGGGCTGTCCCTCTGCCCACTGAGGTCACTCTGGACCCACTCTCAGATTTATATTTTTAACTTCAGAAAACACCAGGGGCCTCATGCATAACGCCGTGCGTAGAATTCGCACTATAACATGACGTAAGCACAAAAGCCGAAATGCGCTTATGCACAGAAAATTCCAGATGCAGGAATCTGTGCGTTCGCCAGCTTCCGCGTTCTTCTACCTAAATCCCGCTCAGCGTGGAAATAAACGCACGTGCACGCACTTGCTGTCCCGCCCCAACTCCTCCCAGAATTACGCCTCTTTGAATATGCAAATCAATATAAATAGCCCTTAAGCCCAGTATTCTGTGAAAAGACAATGGGAAAAGCATGGGGGAAAATAAAAGAATTTCAACGAATACCAAATGGAGGCAAAGAAAAACTTACTATTTGTTGGTTTAAACAGTTATATAAGCAACAAAAGGAAGTTGATCGAGTGACATAGCGTGTGGGAGAAACTTGAAAGCTCAAGTTCACAGTCGCACAGTGCCTGAAATAAAAAAGTTGTCACATATCAAAGTCAGCGTGAAAAGGCGAGTCGTAGCCCACCATCTGAGTGTCATATGAAAGCTTATTAGGGTACAGTGAAAAAAAAATAGGCACACAGTGTGAAAAAAGCTTGAAATGTCAACTTTAATCTTGAAATTTCCACTTTAATCACGTAGTTTATTTTGTCATTAAAGTAGAACATCATAAACTTCATCTTAAAATCGTTTAATTTACTAGTTTCTCAAATCCCATCGTAACTAAAGTAGCACGTTAAATGCTTTGTTTTGTATTTGATCTTCTATGTGCTCTATGTACCCGAATCACTACGTGCTCTTCCTCCGACAGGACACAGAATCAATTACGTTCATAATATTACAGCTCTCTGAATAATTAAAATACTGAGAAGTATACGTGATATCATTTTCATGATGATATAAGTTAAAGCAAGTTATTAAACATGGGAACACAGTGGCGCAGTGATTGTTCATGTCTTACAGCAAGATGCTTGTTGTGCCATGCGCGACCTTCAATGAAATGCTTTATTACAGACGTACTGCATTTTTCAAATGTACTAACCCCCAATTCCTGTCCTTCCTTTTCTCTCTCCAAATATCCAATCGCCACACAATCAGCTCTGTAATAGACGTTAAGCCACCTGTAAGCTTAGAACGCCGATTCTTCAAAACTTTTAAGGAACATCGAAATATCTTCATAATGTTTAATTATTCTATCCTTCCAGTGTCGCGCCAGCCACAGCATGAAAACAGCACGAGGCAGGAACAAACCGTGAACGAAGCTCAAGCTCGCTAGCACTGTGGCACCATGTAGTTAAAGTTAAAGTTTTATCTGTATAATATAATCAACATATTTTGCTGCATTTCATTTTAAAAATGATATCGTCATCAAATGTAAATACGTGCTTTATACAGTGGCTCAGGTTGTGCAATATTATAACTGTATCATAAGTACAATTACCTCACAGTAACTTGCAAGTACAAACAGTTCTACAAGGAGCACTTGATGGACTGATTGAGTGCGTGTATAGTTCTTGGGATGAAACTGTTTGTGAACCGCGAGGTCCGAACAGGAAATGCTGTGAAGCGTTGGTCGGATGAGAGCAGTTCAAATAGCGAATGGCTGAGGCAGCTAGTGCTTGATGCTGTATACCGATAATTCTCTTTTCGATCGCTGTAGATCTGTGATTCACACTCAGATACAGTGATATAAATACTCCGAGTGGTGCAGTGCGAGTAATATGGAAAAAGATGATCCGCTGTGGCAACCCCTAACGGGAGCAGCTGACAGAAGAAGAGGAAGGTGCAATGAGAGTAACAACGCTAAAGCAGTTATGGTATTTAGAATAGTTTGACCATTCTGTGGACCATTATATTGTTACAGGTTAATTACAATCAGATGTATTAAATTTATGAATGATATGTGGTTAATTTCAGTGTATTTGATAAAGCCGCCGTCGTGGATGTGGATCTAAGAAAGGGTAACTACACAGGAACAGTAGCACTGCTTTGACGCTGGGTGCTGCCAGTCTGCAAAACCAAGTGGATAACTTGCGTACAACAGGGTATGTGGTACCGTGAAAAAGTGCATGGCTTTATGCCAAGTGTAGGTTTTATACATCGCAATTTGAACGTGGAAACATTTCTGTGCATACGCACCATTTATACATGAGGCCCCAGCTACTTTTAAAAGAAAACAATGGAACAATGATTCCTTGAAGTCTACCAAGAATGGGCTTGTTCTGATAGATGGACAATGAACTTCATATCCTATGCCACTTGATCTTCACTTTGTGCTTAATAATGATATATTATATAATGTTGCTGAGCATGTGGGTGATGTGAGGTCACTGACATTAGTTCTGTGAACTTATCGGCGGCAGGTTTGGAAATTAGCACATACCCACCTCTTAGGTGCCCATTTCTTAGGTGCCCATTTGGGAACCAATAAGACCTTTCAGCGTTTTAAGCTCCAGTTTTATTGGCTGGGGGATAAATCAAGAGGCCCATCACTTTTGTGCTTTCTGCCTGGAATATCAACTACAGCATATTCCATGGAAGGACTACGCTTCTTTTATCTTAATCCCATTAATCGATGTCCTGTTTGAGCACAAAGGGATATATATTGTAGGAACCCTTAAACCCTCTGCTTGTGGCCATAATATCTCAGAGACATTCAGGAAGGTTGCCAAATTACTCAGTATTAAGCATTTAAAAACCTTAGTGTATCATCCTTAAACTGATGGTTTCAGTAGAGTGCTTTAATCAAATGCTCAAACAGATGCTGCGCAAGGTGGTCTGCAAGGATGGGTAGAACTGGGATCAGGAACTCCCCCTCGTGTTATTTGCATACCAAGAGGTCCTACAAACCTCCACAGACTTTTCCTCGTTTGAGTTATTACATGGATGACAACACCGTGGATTATTGGAGATTCTAAAAGAAGGTTGGGAGAAACAGACACTCCCCTCCACCAATATTCTAGAATATATCACACAGTTACATGATAAATTTGAAGAAATTAGACCTATTTTAAAAGAGAACATAGATAGATAGATAGATAGATAGATAGATAGATAGATAGATAGATAGATAGATAGATAGATAGATAGATAGATAGATAGATAGATAGATAGATAGATAGATAGATAGATAGATAGATACTTTATTAATCCCAAGGGGAAATTCACATGCAAACAGCACAAGCTCATTATTACAATCGTGGCTCAAGACTTCATCATGGTTCTCATTCCCACTTCGCATTCCAAATTGTTGGCACATTGGCTCGGTCTCAATGAAATTAAGGAAAGGAAAAGAATGTTTAATTATTTAGTGAGACACCCAAATTGTCGAGTATACCAAGAGGATTTGCTGAAACCGTAGAAGGACCACAAGGACAACCTTGTCCCTGTTTTGCTCATAAAACAACCTTTAATTCCTGCACAGATTTAATGCCCAAACAACAACAAGCGCTCAAAGCATCCATCTTGTCTGTCCCAGAAGTGATGAATGACCGACCCGGAAGGACCTCTTTGATTAAGTGTGACATCATCAACGAGCCATCCAAGAACACCTATACTGCCTCCCAGAGGCAAAACAAGCTGAAATGGAACCAGAGATCTGGAGAATTCTAGATTTTTGTGTAATTGAAGAAAGTTTTAATCCCTGGTCTAGGGTTTTTCTGGCTTTTTTCATGGCGGAGCACTTTGAGGAATTAAAATATTTTGAACTATCTCCATTTTCTTTCAGTCTTAACTTGTTAAGTATTGAACTCTAACTAGGCACAACACCCCTGTCACTAATAATGCATTTGGAGATTTTAACAATTGACTACAGAGATTTTTTCTGTGGTTCTCTACATCTTTTAGTTTTTCTTATGCACATCAAATACTTTTAATGAGTCATTTTTAGTGTAAGACCAGTAGCATGGTGTGATACTGAAAAAAAGTTAGTAAGATTAAAATGTTCATGGTTTTAATTTACTTAAACTATATAGTGTGACCTGTAGGGGGCACACCTGCATCTAAAACACCAAGACTCAACCAAACCACACAGTCACATGTTCAAGGAAAGTTTTTAATTTAAACAAAACATTCTAGAGGTTTCTATCACCATACCAACTAGTCATAATTCAGTTCTGTTTCATTTCTTTTCTTTCCTTTTCCCTTCTTTTCCACCTCCACTTTCCTACAAGCAGGCCTTGTTCACCACTTCCCGACACTGACTCCTGACGTACAGGAGGTGGCTTCTTTTATGCTAGAGTCAGGAATACTTCCAGTGCTACAGCCCTGCATGTCAGAAGCACTTCCGGATCATATGAAAGCCTCCCAAAGTAGTGGAGTTGTTCCCCAGCAGCTCCCCCTGGTGGCGCTCAAGTACCCCAGCAGGGCTACCCCTCAGGACTACAACTCCCAATTTGCCCTGCAGGGGTACAAATGGGAGTTTCACCAGAGGGATGCTACCACCCTGTGTAAAGGGGGAATATATGGCCCCAGGAAGCAGTCTCCTTCTGTCCTTCCATTATAGTCTCATGGCTAGGAAAGATACCATTAACCGACCCGGTCCGAGCACCTGTCCATCCATGTCCTTCCTTTAACAATAATAATAATAATTCATTACATTTATATAGCAATTTTCTCAGTACTCAAAGCGCTATCCACACAGGGAGGAACCGGGAAGCGAACCCACAATCTTCCACAGTCTCCTTACTGCAAAGCAGCAGCGCTACCACTGTGCCACCTGTGAGGACAGAGCTTTTAGGCTTGGTAAGAAATCATCTATCGCAGTTGGTGTGCCAGTCAACTTGTGCCTTCTATGCCAACAGTTATATATGAATCCAGATCAAATGAAGCAGATAAATAACTCAACATACATATTAGTACAGGTCAAAAAGTTTAGAAAATAGCTTAAAGTCATTTGTTAGGATTAAATATCATTATTATCAATGTCAAGTTTCAGTTTAACTTTATGCACAATCCTGCTTTGAATTATATTATCGTCTATTAAATTTCTGTATTTATTTATCAAACAAAGGATGAAGGTTACCAAACATTAGCAACTCTGTCTGAAACACTAACTTTATCTGTTGATTAATATTAATAACACTAAAATGAAATGACAGATATATGTATTTTATTATTAATAATTGTTAAAATTCATCTTCATTAATTATTATTCTGCCTTACTCTGCCAATGTCTAAAACTGTTCTAAAGATAATGGTACAAAAAACAAATTCACCCCAGATATGGAACGAGAGAAACACACACGCTGTGCAGCCTGCTCGTGTGGGCAAGGTTAAGAAAGAGAGCACTCACCTGAGACGTTCTCTTCACAGATATCCAGTGACCTTGATGCAAGCTGTGGAAGTGACTTTGAGCTCCCAGGTCTAATGTGAGCTTTGAAAGGCCTCGATTTGTAAAGTGAAGTGTCACAGCAGAAGTATCATGAGACGGAGCAGTGGAATCAAACCATAGATGAGTGTGGAGATTCGTGTTTAGCCACAGTGTGTGCATTTAAATCCTAATTTTACCTTTTATTTTTTCCTTTGCATAACTCCTAGCAACTGTTTGTGTACAGTACTGTGCTACTGTCATGTACAGTATACAGTAACTACAATGATATAGGATTACTTTTATGTAACAACTGTGATGGAAGGCCAGAGCCATTACCCAGCCAGGACACCAGCTGGGTGGAAGGACTGAAGGAGAGAGCACGTTTGGGGCATTAACTTCAATTGGACACTAGAGGGCAGCCCCCCTGGGTTGCTGCAGCACCACAGATTCCCGCAGTTCACACTGGGAGCTGGAGTCTGGAGCAGTTCTATTAGATTCTGTGGGCACCGCCAGGCAGTACTGCAGGTATGTCTGAGCCCTTTGTGGCAGCATTTACACCTCACCCAGAAGTGATGCCGGTAGGTCATGGAGCACCTGGAGCACTTCCGGATGCCCTATAAAAGGAGCCAGCTGCCTCTACTCGAGGAGCCAAAGTCAGGAGGAGGTGGGTAAAGCTTACCAGGAGGAGTGGAGATGGAAAAAGGAGAGAAAGAGAGTGAGAAAGAGACAAGAAGAAAGAAGGGACTGTATATTTGTTATTGATACGTATGAACTGTGGTGGTGGGGAGCAAAAGAAAAGAGCTTCTCCACTTAAATAAAGTGTGCTGTGTGGCAAGACTTGAATATGCATCTGTCTGTATCAGGGTTAGGAGCACCATCCGCAGGTCACACAACTGAAGAACATTTTCAGTTACCTGTATGTTTATTTAAAACCTAGGAAATTTAAAGACAGAATTTAAAACTAGAATTCATATTTTTAGAATGTCAACCTCACCAGAAGTGCAGCTCTTAGTTTGAAAACCATTGGCACAGATCGAAAATAATGTGTTATACCTTTTAAAATGAATCACATGCATTGACACATTACTTTGACAGCCATGATTATTATAAATGGCTGGCATATCCAACCAAGCTCGAAATCCCAGACAAAACTACACAGAATACAATTGTCCTGTATTCAAATCGCACCTTTTATTAAACCACATACCTTGCAATGGCTTCTTTACTAGACTTGCACAAGCACAATCCAATTCTTTTATTTTCTTTTTGCTCTACTTATTATGCCATCAGGCACATGATTTAGGAGGGTGGCTGAAAGACAAAGACATAGTCAAAAAACTGAGGATCAAAGCCAGGAAGATCAGAACCAGGAGAACAACTATCAGAAACCAAAGCCAACAATCGCTAGACAAAATCTAACTCAGAAGGAGTGCAGAGTTCAAAAACCAGAGAAACAAAACAAAGAAAATTTTCAAAAAGATTTGAAGGGTTTAGGAATCTGTGTAGTTAAATGAAGAAGTATACTCCTAGGTGACCTTGAGCATCATAGCAGTGTGGTGAATGGAGTAAGGGGTCTGTGGCAGTATGGGCTTATTCTTTTAAAAACACAGCAGATCAGGTTTGGTGGCTGTGGGTGGAAGCGAAGCCAAGTGTTTAACCTCCTTAGCATTTAACCCGAGCATTACTTGGGCTGTAAAAATAGAGCTAAAGGCGATAGTCCCAGGTGTCACTTGGGCAATGATATAGATGCATCTTGCGCAAGACCCGAGGATTACTCAGGCTATAAAAGTGCCAACAGCGTTAGCGCTAAGTGTTACTTGGGAAACAGTGTAGACACATCTTCTACTAGTCTCATAAAGGTGTCTCATAAGAAACACCTCTCATCCACAGTAATGACGAGGTCTTCAGGCAGTGAAACTGAAATGGACAGTGAAACTGAAAGTGATTCTGGTGAATCTGAAAGTGATGCGAGTGTCACTTGCACATGCAAAGTGTGCTGTTTATTGTATTATTATTATTAATTATTATTATTTGTGTCATTATTATACTTTCAGCATTTCTGACTTTGTGCTTTTAGTGTTTTGCATGTTTTACAGCAGAAAGATGAAATGTAATCAAAATGTAATTTTTCAAAAAATGCAAAGCTTTTTAAATGTTACTTCAAGAAAAAATGTAACACTATGCAGGTTAATAGGGAAATTGTCTGATCACGCATTCACGTGCAAATGTGGTCAGTTTATCCAGCTTCCTCATTGACACTCCATGCGTAATTATTGAAAGCATCTCCACCCGCCAGGATAAAGAGAGCCTGAGCAAGATAAAAAAAAAAGTATTGAATTGAGAAAGAACATAAATTGAGGAAGTAATAGCAGTGAAAGAGAAGGAAATAATCGGTGGGAAGTCAGTGTTGTGAGAAGGAGGTGAAGCAATCAGGGAAGCTCTGCAAAATGAGCTGAGTGAGAGACACTCCTAGGGTGGACTGGATCACTCCTGCTCCACTGTGGAGAGCACGAATGAACCAGGCCTCCAAGGGATGAGGTGGATGCTGAGGAGTAGTGAAGATGGTCTTGGGCTCAGCAAAGCTCGGTGGACTCTGAGGGATGGTGACCAGGATGGAAGTCAAAAAGGACTGCTTTCACCAAGGGTCCCTGACATGCTGAGCATGCTTGGAAGCATGGAGGATGGGGAGAGATGAGAGTGGGAGAGAGAGCACTGGAGAATGAAGTTAAAGGTAATTCTGCTTTGATTTTATCCTTGGTTTATTAGAATATTTATTATTATTTAATTGACCTTTTAACTTCCTCACAATGCACTGCTTTTTATTCATTATTCTTGTACTTATGAAGAAGCACTGCATTTTATTGAACAGAGATATGGAATAAAAAGCACTGAGCACTGTTTGCATCAACCTTTATTTATATGAGTCCTAATTACACTAGTCAATCTCAGTACATAACTATCAATGTCCTGGGTTCAAGAGGTGAATGCCATCTGCAGGCACACCAGGCATCATGAGCAACCAAATACACAAGACAGAGGAAATAAATCCAAAAAAATGGAGGACCTGATGAAATTACATCACCAAAATAACAGTATCAGTAAAAATAATAAAACAAGATATTACCTAAATCTGACAATGTAAGCCCTCAATTCTACTCGGCTTCAATAAATCTCTATGTCATAATCTTCAGGCCCACAACACTCCTTTATGGCATCTATGTCTACCCTTTTTTTTGGCACTCCATTCTATAAGAATGGCATCCTTATCTCATTTTTGGTGGAGGGCACAGGAACCACCAGGGGTTAAAGTTAATGTTATCTGCTTCTTGCAGTTGCGGGAAAAAAAAAGCCACAATATAAATTAACGAAAGGAGGCCATTAATTTTTAATCTCATAAGGTAGTTCATTCACTTAAGAATTGACAATATTCTGAAAAATACATTAATTTTTATTCTCTTAGATGTGTAAATGAAATGGAAAAAATCGGATGGCTTGTGCTGAATCCACATATCCTATTTTATGGTTCTTTAAACAATGGTCATTTTTAAAGCAGGGAAGAGAGGAAACAGTTTCTAGTTTTTTGTTTTTTTTCATAGTTAGGTAAATGCAATAATGGATGTTATTTTTACTCTTCCACACAGTGCCTTGGTTCCTCTAGGGCTGTGCCACTATGGTCAATGGTTTTTGATCATCTGATAAATCCAAACGTTTTTGTTGTAAGGCTGCCCGACCCTTACGCCCGACTACGTCACCAGCTCTACAGCCTGCAGATTTCTATAAACTGTTTCTGTTATGACCTTTCCTACTAGTATTAATATATACTCAGTTGGCTAATGAACTTATCCAAGGTGACTTGCACTATTTGAGATACAATTTCTTTTGTGTTCATAAGAATTTGTTATGAATGCTTTGTAACTATTTCAATTTTATTTCTCTCTTGACTCACTGGTTTGACAAAACCACTATATATGCAGCTCATCTTGATGTGTAGTAATAGTAATGTCGAGATTTGTTGAACATTTTTGGACTATATTTTGTGCAGGTAACTATACACTAATGATAAAAAATAAACCATTAGATGTCAGAAGGACTTAAAGGACTCAACTGACCCCAGGAGTTTACCCTTGAATAAGATATGAGAGGTCAAATTTACCCCTTTACACAAAATTTGAAAAAATGGAGATTGGTAATATGGGCAGGCGGAGTGTCATTTTATGTTATTTCAATATTGTTGATTACAAATATATTATTTTTGATATTTGCTTCTTTACTGCTAGTCCTAGCACACTCAGAGCCACTCACAGAAGATTAAAATTGTCAAATTTCAAAAATAAGCATATAGGGTGGACTATTTCAAGATCAGTGACCACGAAAATAATTTCATTTATGATGCTTTACTAGGGATCTAGCTCTCGATGGACCTTTATCAAAAGGTGAATGAAGAATATTTAGTCTTTGAAATTGAAGCACAGATTTTAATATGTCAGATATATGACACGATTCTTCTTTACTATGTATTTTTACATTATGAAGTAAATCATCACTTTTCTTATGAACACCCCAATCTAGGGTAGCTTTTGCTAATTCATATTTTTTTCCAATTGGAGCAGGGGCAGGTGAGGTGTCTTGCTCATGGTCACAAAATGACAGTAGTGGGATTTGAACCCACAACCTCAGGCTTTGCCTTTTAAAGCCTTAGCACTACACCACACTGCCTATTACTGGTGCCTGTCTCTTTCAATTCTGCGGCCATTCTGTTGCACTGTCTCTTGCCCTCTGCCTTCTTGCCTGTTGGGCACTCATATATTGCCCTGTGATGGTGTAGTTGACCCTTGCTTTGCTGATGGAAGAGGTTTCGAAACCATATTGTACTCTATTAGAATTAGGAGGTTCAAAAATTCTTCTTCTGCTCCCATTGGGGGTTGCCACAGTGGATCATCTTTTTTCATATCTTCCTGTCTTCTGTATCTTGTTCTGTTACACCCATCACCTGCATGTCCTCTCTCACCACATCCATAAACCTTCTCTTAGGCCTTCCTCTTTTCCTCTTGCCTGGCAGCTCTATCTTTAACATCCTTTTCCCAATATATCCAGCATCTCTCCTCTTCCAAACCAACGCAATTTCACCTCTCTGACTCACATCTCTGACTTTGTCTTCAAACCGTCAAACCTGAGCTGACCCTCTAATGTACTCATTTCTAAGACTGTCCATCTTTGTCACACCCAAAGCAAATCTTAGCATTTTTAATTCTGCAACCTCCAGCTCTGTCTCTTGCTTTCCGGTCGGCGCCACCGTCTCCAGCCCATATTACATAACTGGTCTCTCTACCATCCTGTAGATCTTTCTTTTCACTCTTGCTGATACCCGTCTGTCACAAATTACTCCTGACACTCTTCTCCACCCTGTCCACCCTGCATGCACTCTCTTCTTCACTTCTCTTCCACAATCCCTGTTACTCTGTACTGTTGATCCCAAGTATTTAAACTCATCCACCTTCACTAACTCTACTCCCTGCATCCTCACCATTCCACTGCACATCTTTCCCAGCTCAGTCCCACTGTCTAGCCAATCGGTACAAGTCCTGTCCTCCCTCCTTAGTGTCCAACCTCTCATACAACTCATCATACGCCTTTTCTTTAGCCCTCTCCACCTATCTCTTCACCTTATGCCTTATCTCCATGTACTCTTGTCTACTTTCTGCATCTCTGACTATCCCACTTCTTCTTCGCCATCCTTTTACTCTGAATACTCTGTACTTCCCCATACCACCACAAGGTTTCCTTTTCCTCCTTCCTCTGTCTAGATGTCACATCAAACACCCTTCTTGCTGTCACTCTTACTACTTCTGCTGAAGTTGCCCAGCTGTCTGGCAACTCAATACTGCCACCCAGTCTTACCTCATCCCTAAACTCAAACTCAACCAGCTTTGCCCTCACTCTCCTCCTCTTGTTCTTGATCTCCAACATTATCCTACACACCACCATCCTATGTTGCCTAACTATACTTTCCCCTGTCGCCACTTGCAGTCTTCAATCTCCTTCAGATTGACCCTGATGCATAGAATATAAGCTACCTGTGTGCATCTTCCTCCACTCCTGTATGTCATCCTGTGTCCCTTCTCCTTCTTAAAATACGTATTCACAATGCCATGCCCATCCTTATCGCAAAATCCACTACAATCTGACCTTAATTCCTCTCCTTGACACCATACCTACCCATCACCTCCTCATCTCCTCTGTTCCCTTCACCAACATGTCCATTGAAATCCACTCCAATCACAACTCTCTATCCCTCGGGTATACTGTCCATCACTACATCCAAGTCACTCCAGAAATCTTCTTTCTCATGCATCGCACATCCAACTTGTGGGGCATATGCACTAACAACATTCATCATCACACCTCCAATTTCCAGCTTCATAATCATTACTCTGTCGGCTATCTTTTCACTTCCAAAACACTCTTGACATACTGTTCCTTCAGAATAAGCCCTACCCCATTTCTCCTCTCATCCACACCATGATAGAACAATTTGAATCCACCTCTGATCCACTTGGCCCTACTCCCCTTCAATTTAGTCTCTCGCATACACAATATATCAACCTTCCTTTTCTCCATCATATCGGCTAACTCTCTCCTCTTACCAGTCATACTACCAACATTCAAAGTTTCTACCCTCAATTCCACTCTTTTTACCTTCCTCTTCTCCTCCTGCCTCTGGACACGTCTCCCCCCTCTTCTTGTCATTCTTCAGCTTCAGCCATCAGTAGCCCAATTTCCATTAGCACCCTGTTGGCTAACAGTACTGGTGGCGGTTATTGTTAACCTGGGCCTCGACCGATCCGGTATGGAAATTTGTATTGTTGTCTGTTTGCAAATTGATCTGGCAAAATTTTACACCAGATGCCCTTCCTGACGTAACCCTCCCCATTTATCTGGGCTTGGGACGGGACGAAGATACACACTGGTTTGTGCATCCCCTGTGGCTGGGTTAGGTTAAAAAATGATTAAATGACTAAATATAAACAATAAAATCTGTATTAACATGAGCCCTCAAGTATGCTTTCATTAATCATTTTATGGATATAAATACAAGGTTTCCATAGACAAAGTTGGCTTGTTGAATTCTGTATCCAAATATAAACAAATGTTTTTTTTTCCTTCTTCTCAGAAAATGTAGTTATAGAATGTGAAGCAGATTTTTACTTTATATCGGTAATTATATATTACTCCTACTGTATGCCATTGATCGCAACATTTTATAGGCCAAATACAAGTAGCTTTTCATTTTGTTCATTTTTTAGGGGAATGGTTGATTGATTTTGATGTGGAAAGCTGGTGTGAATGTTTGCTCTTGGTCACTGTTAAATATATGTTACTCTTTAATTTAGTTTTTGGTTTTAATAGTGTATGTGAAGAGACAGAAAGAAATCTTCAAGTTTATTGTGCTGTCAAGAAAGTATGATGCAGACTTTTTAAAAAGCAGTCTTTTTTGAGAAGCATCACAATGTGTTTTAAATAGTAATTTTGAATACAAAAATTCAGAGAGAAAATTGTTATTAGCATCTTAAGATATTTTGCATCACAGCTGAATTACAAAGCCTCATTATGCAACTCTAATCAAACACTCTATTACCTTTGTACCTACTAATCTTACATTTTCTGGTCTGCCTGTGAGGTTCTATCAAATGTTATTATCAAAATCAACGTTGAAAACCTAAATTTACACTTTTTTTGCACTTTAGATATGCTATTTCAGTATGTCTTTGTGACTGTACTTGACACTCAGTCACACACATGTGCTTGGGAGGCAATTTCATGACATCAAATGGTAATTCCACCTCAATTCGGGTTTGGTGCTATCTCTTAATGCCTCTCCTCTACTCCCCCTCTGCAGAGCATAAAACTGATGGTGTGAAAGATAGGGGGTGCCAGAGAGCCCCAAACCCCAAAACGAACACACCAAGACAGTCCTGGGTTCAAATAAATGGTGTTTTATTACACAAAACCTCACAACTGAAGCACAAAACAGTTATCTCTCCTCCAAATCACCTCTCCTCTTTCCACCGCACTGCCCTCCTCCAGTCAAGTGTTGCTTGTCTTCCTCCCAACTCCAATTTGCCTGCACAAGAGAGTGTAGTCCTTTTTATTGAGGACCCAGTAGTACTTCAGTCCCACATAGCAGGGAATATATCTCCCTTCAGAGCCCTCTTGCAGAACCCAAAGACACCAGAAGGGCTGCACTGCCAGACTACAATAACTTGGCATTCCATGCTGGTTCACGAATGGGTGCCAGTATTGAGGGCTGCTGTCATCTAGTTAGTGGAGGGAATAAATACCCCTCAGAGACAGTTCTTCTCTGTCCTTCCCTTTCTTCGTGTCTGTCCTCTAGGACCCTTCTGTCCGGGTAAGGAACAATTCCTTTTCCTGGTGAGGATGCCCCTCCATCACATGTGGCACTTACAATGGACGAAGACCCATGATGTAACTGCTGGTTTCTGGCCTCCTGAATCCCCCTCTTCCGCCTGCCGTTGCCAGATAACTGGTTCCACCACCACCTTTCAGTCTAGATGAAGACTCATATCTGGAAAGTTATTCCATATTTATTGTTTTTGCCAACATCTTCAATTATACGGGACACGCCTAGTGGTACCCCAAACCTTTGTGCTTTTTTTTGTCTTTTATTACAATATACATGTACAGAGAAAGACAGAGAGGTTTCGAGAGATGAATATCTGCAGGGGATTCAAAATATATTCAGACCTTTTCACTTTCTGCACATTTTATTTTGTAGTAGGTGTAATTTTAAATTGATACATTTGCCATTTTTGCAATTCTCTGGTATGATGAGACAAACATTTAATTCTTTGGGTAGAACCCCCAAACACTATGTCTGACAAACATGGGTGGACGTTCCAGGAATAGTGGAATATGCTGCTCAAATCCAGGTGCACAAAGTTTGTAGACACTTACCCAAGAAGATTTGAAGCTGTACAGTAGATGATGCATTTACAAAGTACTGAATTACTTGAATGATGATATGTTTCAGTTATTGATTTTTAATACATTTGCAAACCTTGCTGAAAATGTTTTCACTTTTTCATTATTGGTTATTGAAAGTAGATTGATGAGCATAAATGGCAATAATTACTAATTTAAATATAAATGTACAACACAATGAAGTGTGCAGAAAGTGAAGGGGTTTAAATGCTTTTTGAATTTACTATATATGGATATGGGAAGTATGTTGATTTTACTGGTTTTGGCGTTATATCAGCCATTGTCTGGATATCTGTGCATCTGTCCATACATTTTATACTTTATTTATAGTACATATATTGCAAGTGTACAGAAAGCAATGTGACAGGATCAAAATGTTAAAATGCTTTACATCGGGGAAATTCATGTGCTGTACACATCAACTTTTTTTGCACTTGTGTCTTGAATGTATTATATATTTTTCAATATGTTATTCTTTAAAATATCTCAATTATAATACTAATCAAATTATATTGTTATTGTTAGTTCATGAAACTGATATTGAAACTGCTATTTTCACTGTTGGAATTCAGCCCAATTTGTATTTTTATCTATCGTGTAATTTTTATAAATGCTGTGGGTTTCTTATAATACTGTGATCCTCTATACAGTGAAGAGAGCAATTAAAAAGAAACATTGTCTTGACTAAATTAAAGTTTGATAACTTGTTGCTTTGAACGGGGTTCTTATGTTGTTTGTAATGAATGATGTGCTAGGATTCACTTTGAAATAAAGATGCAGAATTGATTGAAAGACTGAAGAAGCCTTGTGAGCATCTTTACCTTGTAGGTGGAGTTTTAAATGTGAGACTGCAGAACAGCAGCATTTTTGACTTTAACATTATTGTGGAGCCATACCAGAATTTTCCTTTATGTGTGCCTTTTAAATTTATATTAACTTGCCTAACTAATAATATCTGCCCATCTTTTGCTAATGACTAATGAAACATGCAAGGTCACACACTTTTCATATCACAAAAAAAATCAATGAAACAATTGAATGCCAGTGCCTGCTCATGATCTGATAAAATAGAGCCATATAGATTTAAATGCTATAAAAAAGTGAGAATCGTGGCTATGAATGGACTACATTGAAATAGCAGCAGCTCAGGTTTTGAATGTGAATAGCTTTGAGGTGAAAAAGAACAATCCACAATAACATGGAAAGAACAAACAGACCACACACACTGCATGGCTTGGCTCTATACACTGGACATATAAAAACAGCACTAACTTCCATGCATCCAAGGTGTTTGCAGCTCAGCGCAAGGCCAGAAAACAATTGATAAAATGATATTCTGTATGCAAATATGCTCTTTCTGCCCTGTTATTCTGCAGATCTTTGAAACCAGAGCATCATATTGCTGACTTCTTTTATACAAAGTGGAAATAGGACACATATTGTAGGATTTATTTGTATGTTTTTCAGATTTTGCACTGTCCTCCTCAGCAGTGGGAGAGAATCAAGATGTAGCATAATCTCTTTAGAACGATGCATTCCTGACATTGACGTCCTTTCTTTTACTTTTCTTTGGCTACCTTTAGGAAGAAAATGGTAATGAAGTTTTTGTACCTCTTCATTGGTGTGCGCTGCAATGGCAGGACTGTGAAAAGTTGAGACTGGAAATACAAACACACAATTAAAAAAAAGATCAACAATAAGAAAATAGAGAGAACATTGCAGGGCCAATTGGCATAGCCCTTCAGTTGGAAACAGGCATGCCATCATTCTGCACAAGAAAAATTCACTTACTACAACAAAAAATATTTTTCACTGTAACTAATTACACTGAGCATATGATAGAAAAAAAAAACTGATAAACTTTTTAATAATAAGTTATATTATTAAATTATTATTAAATTACTGCATGAAGTGTAATAATACTCATTTAATATATCTGTCTTTGCCTCTCTTGCCCTTAATGCAGAAAAGCCACTGCTGCAGAAACACGGCAAGAGGCAAGAAAGGCAGGTTGGAGGAGATTATGGATTTGGGTGATTTTTGTGTGCATTTTGCAGAACACCCAACCCAACAAAGTCATCCTGCTACAATGACCCTCGTTGGAGCCGAGACGGAAAGAGCAAGTATGTGACATTTGCCCTTGCTAACGATAAGTCTTACTGTGGGATGCATGCAATGCTGCACTTGAGTTTGTCACTCATGAAATGACATTCCAAATATTAGAGGGACAAAGACATTATCCCACACTTGGACATGCCAAGGTTAGCATATATGTGATGAGCTGTACATAGGCATTTTATATCATATAATAAAATATAATAAAACCTTACAAGAGCAGAATAACTGCCAAAATAATTTATAACGTCTGTTGGTATTAAAAGAGCAATTCAGACAGAATTCTCTGTACTGTCTATGAGAATGCTTTAGAGATAAGGTATGTACCACAGAAATGTAAAGTGACAGAATTGAGCTATTACTTACATTGATGAACACTGTCAATTTTTAAAAAAATATTTTTGTAAAACTTCAGCTACTTCCAGTTCTTGGCTAACCTCATGAATAGTATTGTATCTTGCCAGGCTTGTTTGCCAATGATGTCTCCCTTTAGTTGTCGGAATTGCATTTCTATATTTTATTCTGGCATCAGGCCATCTTGTTTTGTGCCTTTCTGTTTTCATTTATTGTTTCATCTTTTCAAGTACTAAGTCTAAACAAAGGAAGCTCAGTACTGTCAAAGCAGAATTTTATTTATTATAATGCCTTTACATAAAATGCTATGGCACTTTCTGTACTAAACAACACCTGAAAGAAACATCCTTCAGAAACAAGTGGGCAAGGACATTCCCAAGAAAGATTCTGTCAAGCTATTAAGTATAAGGTTATATGGAGGTGAGGTCTGCAGGTCAGTGAAGTGGGCGCCACAGCTTGCAAGCTTACTTTCGCCTGTGATGGAACGATCACATCCTGAGAAATGACTTGCCATTGTGCTCCCATTAAAAGAAAATGACTGTGAATGATTTATGTCATTACACTCTGTGGGTGCTCACTGTTTTAAACCTTTCTTCAGTAATTACATGAACATTTCCACCACTTCTGGGTTAAGTACTATCACAGTAGCAGAGGAACAGCCAACTTTATAGTTACTTTTTTCACTGTGTATTAACAGATGCTTTTATATTTATTCATTTTTTAAACTTCATTGAGAATATGCTAAATTTTTCTAGAACATCCATCCATTATCCATCTTACCAACCAACTTGCCAGGAACAGGGTCATGGGGAAGCTGGAGTCTATCCCAGCAAACGTCAAACGCAAGGCAGGAGCAATGCCTGAATAAGGCTCCAGTCCATCACAGGGTGAAAACATACACACACAAATTAAGCATCATCAATTCACCTAATCTGCATGTCTTTGAACTGTGCAAAGAAACCCATGGGGACAACATGCACAAGGTGCACCCAGGACACAAACTCCAATGTCTTTACTTGTAAGATAGCATTGCTATCACTGCACCAACATGACACCCCTCAATCAAAACATTTGAAGCAGAAATAATCAAGAGTAACTTTCATGATCACATCTCTCTATTATAATGAAAAATCCTGAGACAAGACGAGACTTTTTAGCCTGGGATGAGACGTGACTTTTTCAGAGAGATACTTTCATGTCCTGTGAGACGAGACTTTGTGCCAAGAGATTTAACCACGCCCAGAGCCGGAAATAAAAACAAAGTGTTGATGACAAAGTAGAATGCCATAAAGAATTCAAAAATATTGGCGCAATACACATACAGAGCACGTTAGAGATAATAAAAGTACTAAAATTCAAAAGTCTCAAAATAATGATAATAAAGATCACAGCGCAAACAAACACAAATTATTACTCAGTGAAATAACGGAACAGTGAAAAGAGAACAAATATATTGTTTGGATTTAAACTTTAAGTCGGAGACTTGTAGATCGTCTAATTCGTGTTGCCATCAGGGAAAAGTAGTGTTTCTTCCCAATGAAGAGGTGTATCCGCGAGAATTAAAAGATTTGCTGTTTGGTGAAAGTGAAATCCATATACGCGAGTGGCAGAGACGCAAAGTGGCTGGCGCGTAGTGCAGCCTGGGATAGTTGGTGAGCAAAGCGAGCAGGGGGTGACGCCCCCTAGTCATAATAAATTACATCAGATTTCTTTTTTGTTATCTGTCCTAGTGATTTGCAAAACCCTGATTAAGAAGCATGGTAATATTAAATAAAACAATCACAATAGTTTCTTGTAGTTAATATTTTGTCACAATATCAAACTGTGAATGGCTCTATCGTATTTTTTCACGACAGTTAATAAAAATTATGTTTAATCATTTCATTAGTTTAGCTAATTTCTTCCCATGCTATGTGTCGCATTGGGCAGCAAGTTTTCTCCAACAAGTTTGATCAGTTGTGATCATTGGTGCTTCTTCTCAGTCGATATCGACAACATGGAAGGTCTTAAAGGGGCACCCTTGTTTTCTTTTGTCAGTCCTGGGTGTCCAGTTTATAGTGGTCCTTGGGATATGGCATCCTGGGAGCCTGAGAACATGTCTTGGGAGCCCACTCATTCGCAGCACTTCATCATTGTTGAGTTGATTGTGGTACGTTATTTGTTGTAGGCATCTCTGGCAGAAGCCGTTGATGCACCGGGCAATGTCTTTCGTCACCATGTGCCATGAATGGTCCCAAACCTGGCTGTGAAATGAGGAGGTCTGGGTGAAGGGCCAGCACCCCTGCCTTGTAAAAACCCATTGCTATGGATGCAGCAGTAAACTAAGAATTGCCAAAATTGATAAACCTCAGTGCTGATTACCTCCACTGCTTTTACCAACACATTGATTAGTCCTGATGGCTTATTTAGGTGTGAAGTGTGAAAGTATTAACAGAATGGAAATGAAAGAAATACAGTTTTAAAAATTATAACTGTGGCAATATATCATAAGAATTTGTAAAACATTAAAGTTAATGTTACGTATTTTTTATAAATATTCTTAAGTAAGTCACAAGTCACTAAACTTAAGACTTGCATCCGACTTGAATCATGTGACTCGAATTGCACACCTCTGCCATATACTGTACACACACTTAGTGGTGTAAAACATGTAGCAGTGAGAAACTGTTTCTAACACTTCTATATTTTCACAATATAACAATTGCAATCATAGTTCTTATAACATCAAGTGAAGTTTTGAAAGTTCCTGAAGTCCCACTCTCTACTATACATAATGGTAACTTATCCCATATGTCTATGGTTCTCCATATGAATATTTGAACAGTACTATATACTCTTTAGATTCTTCATATTCTAATCGTACTGAACAGCATGGTATGGAAAGAGATTTAAGGAACTGGAATCAGGAGACAGAACAAGGCTGGAGCACAAGGATCAGAAGCCAAAAGTTCATGCAATCATATCTAAAATGTAAGACAGAAATTGTAGTCAAAACACAAAAAAACATGAATTTGAAATCAGAGAGCTTTTCAACAAACAATAATTACACTAGGGTTTTTAGGCTGAATCTGTACACTTGGACAACCAGAAAATGCACTCTGCTGACATTTTTACCGTTGGCCTGGTGATGTCACACGCTGTGTACAGTTCTGGTTTCGCCTTACCTAGCAACAACATGGCAACCATCAACAAAAAAGCCCTTTAATGCTGGCTACCTTAAAACAAAAACAACAACTTGGTAGTGTGGGAGATTGCAGAAAATTACAAATATAAGTAAAAACACAATGAAACAAAAATTGAAATGTGGCCATTAGATTTCTGGTCTTAAACCTCCAGGAACTGTTCAGAGAAATAAAAAATAAGTCAAATAATGGCAGTCAAAGGCCTAATCTAGTTTTCTCAACACCATACAGTACAATCTTAGAGCCTCTCTTAGGATATTTATATATATATATACAGTTTATACATATACACAGGTATATATATCACATTACATGATGTTTCTCTGTTTATGTTTCAGTATTATGTTTTGCATCTATGGTACATTTCTTTTTCAAAGCTTCATTATACTGTAATTACTGTACAGAGCACTGGGCTGAGAAGTGGAAGTGTGTTTAGAAGGAATAAATTGAATTTAAAATTGAAAATAGAAAATAATACAATGTTCCAATTTCTCTTGTCACTGAGGCTCATCCTTGTAGCACCCCCTTTTCTGCCAGTTGTATTCAAATAAAACTTGCAAGACTGCCTCTTATTCACAGCTTGTGATTTTTTTTCTCTTAGCACTAAACTTCTGCATATTTTATAATAATTTCCCGTGTGCTGTGACCTTTTCATACTTGTCTTTATCAGTTTTCTTATTCCTTTCACTGTATAGCATTTTTAATCTGAAATCAGTATTATTTTATATTCAACAATTTATTTTTTTCAAAATCTGAATACCACACAGGCAAGATGAAGTGCACTTTGGCAGCAGCTGAATAAATGCCAGGAAATCCTGACTCACATGTTTTAATGTCACGAATGGACACATCTATAGCACTCTTTGTAATTTAGTATTTCAAACCCTGTAACTCATATTACATTCTTGCTTATTACTCCATTTATTTTTGAAGAATCTTCACAACCTGATCCAAAACACATAGGTACCCCGATTCTTCTACAACTGAAAGATCCAAATTGTATAAATAATTTTAAAATAATTTAGGGAATTACAAAAAACATAAACTGTTCAGCATTAAAGAACTCAAAACGCAGGCACACTCATAATACCTTATAGTATTTAAAAATAAAAATTATTTTTACATTTTCACAATTTTTTAGTCAGAAATTAAACTCCAGGAGTCTGCATTTAGTAACAAAGCACACAATACTGATAAGAAAGAACAATGTAACCAGTTGACTGTTGCGGTACTTTTCTCCTGCTCTCAATCTCCCAGATGGTAAACCTTATCATGGCTATAGAACTTCCTTTGAGATGATCATATCAAAAGCAGAAATTTGCTTCTGCAAAGGCAATACTCAAATGTAAAGCATGAAGGTTCTGCAACTGTTTCTGAAATAAAAAATGTATTACCAAAATCTTTATCTTTTATTTTTCAATTACATGTATTTACATTACTACAGTATATACAATATTATACATGTACATCATATAGCAGGCATCAAGCAAGAGTTTCATACTTCTTAAAACTGTACCTACTAATTACTAAAGTAGTAAAAAACTAAATAGCTACTAATATTAGTGAAATGCTAATTGCTTCTCCATTATGGAGAGGCTATTGCTAGGAGGCTACTGGCCTTTATATGACAGAGGGCTTAGTTCTGCCATACGTTTTAGATAGAGGTTTTGTAAGTGTCTTGAACATGGGAAAGATGCTATATACATAAAATGCATCATCATCATCATCATTATTATTATTATTAATATTATAATTATTATTATTATTATTGACCTTAAGTTTACATTTTGTCTGCAAGTGTACAATGTGTATATGTGCCTCCTCTCCTCTCCTGTCTTCTCAATAACATATTTTAGCAACCAGGAGAACCATTTTTTATTGCCACCTTCTACACCTTTCCCACCACTACTGGACAACTACTCCAAGGCATGAGGTAGATGTAAAGAGTTTAGA
The DNA here is from genome assembly GCF_900747795.2 of Erpetoichthys calabaricus. NCBI lineage: Eukaryota > Metazoa > Chordata > Cladistia > Polypteriformes > Polypteridae > Erpetoichthys > Erpetoichthys calabaricus. The sequence continues at coordinate 141,919,788 of NC_041397.2, read as the reverse complement.
ACATTACCTCACCTCTTTTGATCTGAAATAACTCAATGATGTCTCTAAAAAGGCCTGGCTGCTTCACTGCTGAAAGGTTAAAGATTAATATGCCTTTGGCATGAATGGCTCATTAAGAACTATGATCAATTTAAATTTACAGCATAACTTACTTTGAAGACAGATCTTGCTGCACGAATCCTTCTTTTAGATAGCCACAAATCTTCTTATCATATCGTGTAAATTTGGATTTTTGCAATAGTTGATAATACAGAGTTTGCTTATCAAATAATCTCTTTGTCCATGAGTGAGGGAAATATACTTTTATAGCTGTTTGTTTTCACAGTAATACAGACCTTGTGACAGAGGAAATAAATCTAGTCCATTAAGTGTAACAGAAAACAGGAGCTGGGTCCTGGTGATGACAAACCTTTTAGTCAAGACAAGGGATCTCTACTACAAAGTGAGCTTGGAAATAGTATCAGCAGAGGTGCCAACAAAAATGAGAATGCATGATGCAAGGCAATTCAGCAGGGTGGGCTAAACTGAAGGATATGGTCAAACAGTTACAGTCCTGTTTAGTACCAAGGACAGTGGGAGTCCAACAGGTTGGTGTCTGAACTTTCTTAGGCTATGTCCACACAACATTTTCATTTAAAAAAACAGACATTAGTGTCCATTTTTATCTTTTTATTATACTACCCCAGAGTTTTCGGGACATCTGAAAATGCTCTCCAGAGTTGTATACTGGTTTGACATTGCAATGAGGAGGTAGACGTTCAAAAATGCAGACACTAATTGTGTTCTGATTTGTTCATATTCATTATGTAGCCCTTCCCTGACTGGATCCTGCTTATTATAACATCTCATTCCCTGATTAGCTGCCTTTCACTGAAGAAAATCATATTCCCACATAGTGGCCATGGTACAGTTGTTTTCTATTGCACTTATTGTGTTGCATACCTGTATGCATCTAAAATGTGTTTTCTACAGTTTAAATGCTGCATACTTGCGCTAAATGCACAAAAGACCTTACTGGTCACTACAGTTTTGTAATAAATACCCTGGCTGGCATTGTTAACATTTCTTCAAGGATTTTTCAGCCAGTGCACACACGTCCAGTGTAGATGAACATTTACATCATATGCTCTTTCAGTTGTTTCAGTGTGGAAGGAGATAAGGAGGTAACCACTTTGGCCAAAGAAAAATCAACAGTCATTCTATTGGTCGTTATCACCAGCACTGCACAGGGTTCTAAGTTCATTCTTCCATCTCTCTCACGGCCAGTTTATTACAATACTTTCTACAAATTGCATACAATCGATTTTACATATTTATTATGATAGTAATTTGAGATATTAAAAATAATGCAAAGAGCACAAGCTCATTATTACAATCGTGGCTCAAGACTTCATCATGGTTCTCATTCCCACTTCACATTCCAAATTGTTGGCACATTGGCTCGGTCTCAATGAAATTAAGGAAAGGAAAGGACTGGTTAATTATTTAGTGAGACACCCAAATTGTCGAGTATACTAAGAGGATTTGCTGAAACCGTAGAAGGACCACAAGGACAACCTTGTCCCTGTTTTGCTCATAAAACAACCTTTAATTTCTGCACAGATTTAATGCCCAAACAACAACAAGCGCTCAAAGCATCCATCTTGTCTGTCCCAGAAGTGATGAATGACCGACCCGGAAGGACCTCTTTGATTGCGTGTGACATCATCACCGAGCCATCCAAGAACACCTATACTGCCTCCCAGAGGCAAAACAAGCTGAAATGGAACCAGAGATCTGGAGAATTCTAGATTTTTGTGTAATTGAAGAAAGTTTTAATCCCTGGTCTAGGGTTTTTCTGGCTTTTTTCATGGTGGAGCACTTTGAGGAATTAAAATATTTTGAACTATCTCCATTTTCTTTCAGTCTTAACTTGTTAAGTACTGAACTCTAACTAGGCACAACACCCCTGTCACTAATAATGCATTTGGAGATTTTAACAATTGACTACAGAGATTTTTTCTGTGGTTCTCTACATCTTTTAGTTTTTCTTATGCACATCAAATACTTTTAATGAGTCATTTTTAGTGTAAGACCAGTAGCATGGTGTGATACTGAAAAAAAGTTAGTAAGATTAAAATGTTCATGGTTTTAATATACTTAAACTATATAGTGTGACCTGTAGGGGGCATACCTGCATCTAAAACACCAAGACTCAACCAAACCACACAGTCACATGTTCAAGGAAAGTTTTTAATTTAAACAAAACCTTCTAGAGGTTTCTATCACCATACCAACTAATCATAATTCAGTTCTGTTTCATTTCTTTTCTTTCCTTTTCCCTTCTTTTCCACCTCCACTTTCCTACAAGCAGGCCTTGTTCACCACTTCCCGACACTGACTCCTGACGTACAGGAGGTGGCTTCTTTTATGCTAGAGTCAGGAATACTTCCAGTGCTACAGCCCTGCATGTCAGAAGCACTTCCAGATCGTATGAAAGCCTCCCAAAGTAGTGAAGTCGTTCCCCAGCAGCTCCCCCTGGTGGCGCTCAAGTACCCCAGCAGGGCTACCCCTCAGGACTACAGCTCCCAATTTGCCCTGCAGGGGTACAAATGGGAGTTTCACCAGAGGGATGCTACCACCCTGTGTAAAGGGGGAATATATGGCCCCAGGAAGCAGTCTCCTTCTGTCCTTCCATTATAGTCTCATGGCTAGGAAAGATACCATTAACCGACCCGGTCCGAGCACCTGTCCATCCAAGAAACCATCTATCGCAGTTGGTGTGCCAGTCAACTTGTGCGTTCTATGCCAACAGTTATACAGTGATCCCTCGCTATATCGCGCTTCGCCTTTCGCGGCTTCACTCTATCGCGGATTTTATATGTAAGCATATTTAAATATATATCGCGGATTTTTTGCTGGTTCGCGGATTTCTGAGGACAATGGGTCTTTCTGATACATGCTTCCTCAGTTGGTTTGCCCAGTTGATTTCATACAAGGGACGCTATTGGCAGACGGCTGAGAAGCTACCCAACTTACTTTTCTTTCTCTCTCTCTTGCGCTGACTATCTGTGATCCTGATGTAGGGGGTGTGAGCAGGGGGGCTGTTCGCACATCTAGACGATACGGACACTCGTCTAAAAATGCTGAAAGATTATCTTCACGTTGCTACCTTCTGTGTGCAGCTTTTAAGTATGCTGCACGGTGCTTCGCATACTTAAAAGCTCAAAGGGCACGTATTGATTTTTATCTGTCTCTCTTTATCTCTCTCTCTCTCTCTCTGCTCCTGACGGAGGGGGTGTGAGCTGCCGCCTTCAACAGCTTTGTACCGGCGGTGCTTCGCATACTTAAAATCCAAACAGCCCTATTGATTTGTTTGCTTTCCTCTCCGTTTCCTTTGAAGAGGAAGATATGTTTGCATTCTTTTAATTGTGAGACAGAACTGTCATCTCTGTCTTGTCATGGAGCACAGTATAAACTTTTGAAAAAGAGACAAATGTTTGTTTGCAGTGTTTGAATAACGTTCCTGTCTCTCTACAACCTCCTGTGTTTCTGCGCAAATCTGTGACCCAAGCATGACAATATAAAAATAACCATATAAACATATGGTTTCTACTTCGCGGATTTTCTTATTTCGCGGGTGGCTCTGGAACGCAACCCCCGCGATGGAGGAGGGATTACTGTATATAAATCCAGATCAAATGAAGCAGAAAAATAACTCAACATACATATTAGTACAGGTCAAAAAGTTTAGAAAATAGCTTAAAGTCATTTGTTAGGATTAAATATCATTATTATCAATGTCAAGTTTCAGTTTAACTTTATGCACAATCCTGCTTTGAATTATATTATCTTCTATTAAATTTCTGTATTTATTTATCAAACAAAGGATGAAGGTTACCAAACATTAGCAACTCTGTCTGAAACACTAACTTTAGCTGTTGATTAATATTAATAACACTAAAATGAAATGACAGATATATGTATTTTATTATTAATAATTGTTAAAATTCATCTTCATTAATTATTATTCTGCCTTACTCTGCCAATGTCTAAAACTGTTCTAAAGATAATGGTACAAAAAACAAATTCACCCCAGATATGGAACGAGAGAAACACACACGCTGTGCAGCCTGCTCGTGTGGGCAAGGTTAAGAAAGAGAGCACTCACCTGATACGTTCTCTTCACAGATATCCAGTGGCCTTGATGCAAGCTGTGGAAATGACTTTGAGCTCCCAGGTCTAATGTGAGCTTTGAAAGGCCTCGATTTGTAAAGTGAAGTGTCACAGCAGAAGTATCATGAGACGGAGCAGTGGAATCAAACCATAGATGAGTGTGGAGATTCGTGTTTAGCCACAGTGTGTGCATTTAAATCCTAATTTTACCTTTTATTTTTTCCTTTGCATAACCCCTAGCAACTGTTTGTGTACAGTACTGTGCTACTGTCATGTACAGTATACAGTAACTACAATGATATAGGATTACTTTTATGTAACAACTGTGATGGAAGGCCAGAGCCATTACCCAGCCAGGACACCAGCTGGGTGGAAGGACTGAAGGAGAGAGCACGTTTGGGGCATTAACTTCAATTGGACGCTAGAGGGCAGCCCCCCTGGGTTGCTGCAGCACCACAGATTCCCGCAGATCACACTGGGAGCTGGAGTCTGGAGCAGTTCTATTAGATTCTGTGGGCACCGCCAGGCAGTACTGCAGGTATGTCAGATCTAAAGGTGGAGAGAAAATAACTTAGTTTCCAAATGAAAAGGTTCTAAAGGGAATCTAACACTTTAACAGGCATTGTGTGGTTAAGTACACTGCCTTTGCATGTTTTTTTTTTCTCCTTGTACCACTCATATTAGTTATATGGGTCAGGTTTTTTAAAACTGTTTTTATTAAAACATTTAATTCAAATAATTACACAAAAAATACACAAACCTGTCATAAAACTTCATAACAATATTACCAAGAATGAACAAGTAATTTGAAAGTTTTAACTATTTTCTCATTTTCTTTACCTGATTGGGACATATTGAACAAATAATTCTCTCCACACCTTTCTCTTCAAAAACATTATGCTAAATGAAGCACACAATGTGAACTTCCCAAACTGCAATCTCTGCAGGCATAAGCAATTGATCTCATCTCATAGATTGAATGAAAGGCTCTACAAGCCAGTCAAAGAAATACATTGCATATGCTCTCAGAAATTAAAACAAATACATAGATTAATCTTTTTTAATAATGGTTCTTTTTCCCAAACATGAAATAGTTTTCACATTTAAATATACATTACTTTTTTAACATTTTCATAAATTATTCAAACAACTAAATGGACTACAGATGTATTACATGAATTTTAATCCTGTCATGAAAGCACTGACATTGACCAAGAATAGTTACAGTATACAGTAGATAGATAGATAGATAGATAGATAGATAGATAGATAGATAGATAGATAGATAGATAGATAGATAGATAGATAGATAGATAGATAGATAGATAGATAGATAGATAGATAGATAGATAGATAGATAGATAGATAGATACTTTATTAATCCCAAGGGGAAATTCACATACTCCAGCAGCAGCATACTGATAAAGAACAATATTAAATTAAAGAGTGATAATAATGCCGATAATAATGCAGGTATACAGACAGACAATAACTTTGTATAATTTTAACATTTACCCCCGTCGCATAGTGTGGGGAAGGAATGATCTCCTCAGTCTGTCAGTGGAGCAGGACATTGACAGCAGTCTGTCGCTGAAGCTGCTCCTCTGTCTGGAGATGACACTGTTTAGTGGAGGCTGTGGATTCTCCATTATTGACAGGAGCCTGCTCAGTGCCCATCGCTCTGCCACGGATGTTAAACTGTCCAGCTCCATGCCTACAATAGAGCCTGCCTTCCTCACCAGTTTGTCCAGGCGTGAGGCGTCCCTCTTCTTTATGCTGCTTCCCCAGCACACCACTGCGTAGAAGAGGGCGCTCGCCACAACCGTCTGATAGAACATCTGCAGCATCTTATTGCAGATGTTGAAGGACGCCAGCCTTCTAAGGAAGTATAGTCGGCTCTGTCATTTGTTACACAGAGCATCAGTATTGGCAGTCCAGTCCAATTTATCATCCAGCTGCACTCCCAGGTATTTATAGGTTTGCACCCTCTGCACACCTCTGATGATCACGGGGTCCATGAGGGGCCTGGTCCTCCTAAAATCCACCACCAGCTCCTGTGAGCTAAGAAAGCCTTAGCATACTAGAGCATAAGTCCTTTGCTTTCACGTTCATTTTTCTGTTAACAATTTGCCACATGTGTGACTATAGCGAATGCCTTACATAGACGATTGTATAGAAAATACAGGATAAGAATATGAATGTGACACCACAGCTTAATTTTTGTCTCTTTTGCTTACAGCCAGGAAAACTATGGCCCAGATTACAAACTGTTCTGTTTTGCTTATCATTTAGTCTGTCTAATGAGTATCGACATGGCTGGACACTTGGTGACCCAACACTTTCTAATGTCTTAAGATGTCCGCTATTACAGGTTTTTAGCACCACCCGCTCTTCCTTTGGTTAAGTTTTTTGTGCTTTCTGAACATTTTTATTGTTATTTTTTTTTATTTGATCTGATATACTTCATTAATCCCCAAGGTGTAATTGTCTATTTCATCAGTATCATGACAATTTGCTGTGATACTCTGCATATAAAAAGTATTTACATTCACTCCCTTGGATATTTTCACATTTTATTGTTATGTAATATTGAATCACTGTGGGTTTGATCTTACTTTTTTGACATCAGTCAACAGAAAAAGAACTCTTGGATCTCTGAAAGAGGTTTAAATTAACCATAAAATGTAAAACAAAAAACTATCATGAATATTCACTCCATTCAAGACAGTATTTAGTAGATGTGCCTTTGGCAGCCATGACAGTCTTGACTATGTGATGACCAGATACTATTGTCATGAAGTGATTTTTTTATTAATATTTTTACAAGGTTTTGTGTGGATCTGTTGTACCCATAGGCTATTTTTAGAACGAGGAATGCAAATATGGCATTAGTGTGTGAATTATGCAGGTATTTAAAGTTTTAAAAATTATTTTGCATAATTGTCAACATCTTTTTGCTTCCTCTCGGATGTGGCCATTTTGTGAGTCTCGTCATTAGGTTGCGACTCCCGGCTGCTAGGGACATGACCTTTGAGGTCATGACTTCTGACATTGTTTCTTAAGAGGTTAAAAGGTCAGCTCTGGAATTTATTTCCTGTCTGTGATTTGCAGATATAAAGTTTCTTTGGTTTGTGACTCTTTGTTTATAAGTTTCCCTGGTCACTGCTCTTTTCACTCTGAAATTCTGACTATGATTTTTGATACATGTTTTGGTTATGACGGCAGCATCTTTATCTTCCTGGTCACAACTTTTCTTTGCTTTTTTTTTTTTTTAATGTATCTAATATTCTAATCCAACTGCTATCTTTACACTTCTAGCAGGGCACTTACCAGATTTACACATCTGGGTCTTGCTAGTTTTTCCCATTTTTTTTGCAAAACTGCTCAGGCTCTGTCAGGTTGCTTGAATGAGTCTTTTTCAGCCTTTTTCAAGTGAAGTCACAAATTCTCAGTTGGATTAAGGTCTGGATTCTGACTCGACTACCCCAGGATATTAATATTATTATTTTTAGGCCATTCTTCATAACTTTGGTTTTATGCTTTGGGTCGTTGTCTTGCTTGAAAACAAATCTTCTACCAAGGTGTAGGTTTTCCTTAATGATTTCTCTGTATTTTGCAGCAATAATTTTCTGCTCTATGTGATACCCCAGAGCCACAGCCGTAGATATCTTTCTTCTAGGCCGGGAACATCACCAATCATGACAAAGGATGGATCAGGGCAACTGAGCAAACAAGCGAGACTTTAAATTAAAAGAGTGACAGTGTTTATATTAAAACAGGGAACTAAAGCACTGCCAGGATAAGACTGATAAATAAATATGAGAAAAAGTAAAACCAGGATCAAAATCAAAGTCAGGTTTGTCTTTACCTTCCTCTAGTTCCCAGTGTTTCTCTCTGTGATCTCCTCTGTTCACCCTTTTATTGGTGCTGAGACACCTCAGTCCACCTTCTAGCTCTCATCCCAGCCACCTCATTTGATATCCGCTGGAATCAATTAAGTCCAGTTCCCTCTTCTTGCCATTTCCATCAGTCACCATAGGTCTATGGAGCCATTGATCGCTTCTGCTTCACAGCTCAACAGGAGTACCATTCCGCACATTGTTCCACCATACAGCATCCCAGATCACTTCACCTCCTCTCATTTGCACTCGACTGCCTAATTCTGCTTTCTCCTTCTAACCTACTTGTTTTTTCCTCCCTTCATTCTTTGATATTTTTTATTCAAACCATTTGGTCTCATTGTGAATGCTTCAAAGAGAACCAATGAGGATTGGCTGTGCATGTGAATTGGTTAATCAGCCTATTACCCAGTTTAGCAATCTGTGGCTGCTCAACTCTTCTGTGCATAATCATACTCACAAAGACTGAGCCAGGTCCACTAATCATGCCATGGACTTGCTTCACCACACTCTGCCCTTCAAGGGCCTGCTGCAGAGAAGCAACCCCATATCGTGATGCTGCCACCACCATGCTTCACTAGGGAGATGGTCTGTTTATGATAACGTACAATGTTTAGTCTGATGGATGGCCAAAAAGAGCTTAATTTTGGTCTCATTAGACCACAGAACCTTTTCTGAGCCGACATCAGACTCCCTTGTACCTTCTAGAAAACTCTAGCCCAGATATCATGTGCATTTTCTTTAACAATGGCTTTCTTTTTGCCACTATCCCATAAAGCTTCAACTGGTGAAGTACTTGGGCAACAGTTCTTGTATGCACATTCTCTTCATTCATTCCCACTGTAGCTTGTATCTCCTTCAGAGTTCTCATTCTCTTGGTGGTCTCCCTCATTAGTCTTCTTCTTGCATAATCACTTTACAGCTGTGCCATACTCTTTTATTTCTTAATGTTTGATTTAACTGGAGTGCAAAGGATATTCAGTACTTGGATATTTTCTTGTTCCTGTCCCACGACTTGTGTTTTTCAATCTCCTTTTCACTGAGTTTTTTGAAGCAGCCCTTTGTCATCATTGCATATGTCAGGCCAGGACTGACTCACTACAAGATGGACCTTTTGGATATGGAAGCACTTATACTACAATCAATTGAAACCCTTTGACTACAGACAGCTGATCTCCATGGGACTAATGATGCGACTTCTAACACCAATTTGCCGCATCAGTGATGCTTAGGTATGTCATATTAAGGGGGGTGGTGAATGCTTATGTAATCAATTATTTTGTGTTTTATATTTGTAATTAATTTAGATCACTTTGCAGAGATCTGTTTTCACTTTGACATTTAAAAGTCTTTTTCTGTTGATCAATGTCAAAAAAGGCAAATTTAGCCCTACTGTTAAGTCCAAGTATTGCAATGTTGTATAAATAAAATGTAAAATTGTGCAAGGGGAGAATACTATTTATAGGTACTGTATTTGGAAGAAGTAAAAGTGTTAATTATACAGATTCTATTGACTTGCATGTCTACAATAAAATTGTTAAAATAAAGACTTCAATAAAAAATGTAGACAATAAACAGTTTTTTAAAATAAAATGCATTTTGGCATTACCTTCAGCTCTTAGTTTTCAGGACATTGGTATCCTTCACCCTTTCACTAAAATATGAACCGCACATTTAACCTCCTATTATCCTCTGTCTTTTCTGTGCTTGTATGTAGCATATAAAATATCTGCAAGGAAGACACCTTTAATCTATTATGCCTCTAAGCTATGAACTGATTTCCCTAAATTTGAATTGCACGACTAGCAGTATACAGTATATTAACCTATATTTCATTGGAAATTTCCTCTAGTTTTCTAGTGCAATACAGGTTAGCAACCTCCTCTTCAAATTAAAGCAAATTCAAGTGAAAACACAGTAGAAGCTGACAGTGCTTTATAGTCAAAATCTGCACCATTTGATTATTGCAGTTATAGCTGTAAATTTGTGTAGCCGCAGCTGTTCTTAGGTAGCAATCAGAGAACAGCACTATACAAGATTAAATTTAATTGAATTAATTTTTTTTAAAGTTACAAAGAAAAACAAATATTGCACAGGATCAGGGTTTCAAAAATAATTTAAACTACTCTGTGCTGACCTAGTGACCATAGTATCAGGACAGTCTAACAAAGTTCCAGTAAACAGGCTTTTATGAACTGTAAAATAATGTTAAGAAACGTTTTCCAATGATCCAATACTTTTTCTCTTCATATATCTTTTATAAATCAAATGCAATTTAAGAAAAAAAGCAAACAGCTGCCCTGACAAGCTGCAACATGTAATGCTACAACATTCAAGATTTCTTGAGGTTGTGGTTTTGTTCATTTCTGTGTTCTTCATCTTTTAAAATATATTTTGCTTAATGTTTTTATAAACTCATCAGAGTTAAAGAGCAGTTTCTACTTTGAGAATGTCTTGGAAATGTTCTTTTAATAGGGCAAGGGTCATGTTTCTAACATCAATTTATTCCTATAGCATATATTCATACAACAAGTGCTCAAAGTGCTTTACAAGATGACAATGGGTAAGTTACAGGAAAACAATTAAGATTAGTCAATAGGAGAAAAAAAACAAAATCTGCAGGGGTTCCAGGTCCAAAAGACCACCCAGTAACCACTAGGTAATAATTTTAATAATAATTTTTTGCATTTATATAACGCTTTTCTCACTACTCAAAATGCTCAGCAATTGCAGGTTAAGGGCCTTGCTCAAGGACCCAACAGAGCAGAGTCCCTGTTGGCATTTATAGGATTCGAACCAGCAACCTTCTAATTGCCAGTGCAGATCCCTAGCCTCAAAGCCACCACTCTGTCTTATTCCACCTAACATAAAAGTTCCTAAACCAAACCTCTTAGTTCACTTGATAGGAATTTGATGAAGTTGGTCTCATGGATAGATGAGACACCCACCTTCATTCCATCATCTCAGGAAGCTGCATGGTAGGTGGTGGCGGCGCAGATCTCCATCACAGAAGAACTGGAAACAACAGCAGAGAATAGCAGGAATTAGTACAGATTGTGGAGAATATGATGATTGTGAAGAATATGATGATTCTGTACCAATATAGCCAATGAGGAACTGAGATGTTACTATGAAAAAGCCTTATTAAAATAATGGGATTTTTAAAATGTTCACAGTATTAGCCCGGCAAATTTCTATAAGTAAAGTATTCCAGATTTCAGGTGCATAACAGCAAAAGGTCGTCTCACCACTTCATTTAAGCTTTACTCTTGTAATTATAAGCAGACCTCCATTTAAAGATCTAAGGTTACAACTTGGAGTGTGGGGACATTCCAAAATATAGCATGGGGTAAGATTATTTAAGGTTTTATAAACCATTAGTAGTATTTTGAAGTCAATTCTAAATAAAAAGGGTAACCAATGTAATAATGCAAAACTAGTGAGATGTGCTCAGAATTTTCTTTTTCTAGTTAAGATTCTGGCTGCTGCAATCTACAAACAATTGATGTCATTTTTAGGTAGTCCTGTTAGGAGTGCATTACAGTAATCTAAAAACAAAAGTGTGCACTAATTTTTCAGCATCTTGTAAAGTTATATGAAGTCTAACTTTTGCTATATTCCTTAAATGAAAAAATGCTGTCCTAGTAATCTGGTTAATATGCAATTTAAAGTTTAGGTCAGAGTCAATAGTTATTCTTAAATGCTTTGATTTTCAAACCTAAGGGATCAAGTTAATTTCCAATAACCTCACTATTTCCATTTTTGCCAATCACTAAGATTTCTGTTTTTTCCTTACTTAGTTTGAGAAAGTTACTACTCATCCATTCAAAAATAGTGCTATGACATTGGATCAGAGAGTTAAGAGTGTTAGGGTCATCAAGCGCTATAGATAAGCACAGCTATGTGTTGTCAACATAGCTGTGGTAACTCTCCTTGTACTTTGAGATAGTCTGACCTAATGGAACATGTAGATTGAAACGAGCTGCAAACTCAGAATAGATCCTTGTGGTACACCATATACAATATCATGGATCTCTGAAGCACAATTATCACAACTAACAAAGAAGTTTCTACCTTTTAAGTATAACTGAAACCAATTTAAGGCACTCCAGAGAGTCCCACCCATTGTCTAAGATGATTGATAAGAAAATTGTGGTCTATGGTGTCAAATGCTGCACTTAAGTGTAAGAGAACAAGAACGTATATACGGCTTCTGTACGCATTAATTCACAAATCATTTACTACTTTAAAAAGCGCAGTTTCTGTACTACTAGGGGGCTCCGCCCCCTGCTCGCTTCGCTCGCCAACCCCTGGTGTTGGGAATGACAAAGAGCGTGATGTATGAATGAGATATAGAATAGTGTGAAGGTGTAGATGATGCAAATAGAAAGCAAATAATAAAGTGTGTGGCACAGTGTAAAGGTTTATTGGAAAATTTCTTTGTACACGCCGTTTAAGTGTAAAAGGTAATTCCAGGTCAGAACTTGTAATGTCAATGAAGATGGTTATTGTTGTGATCAGAGTCAAGTTTGTCAGAGCTTATAAAGAGTTGTGTCTCTCCAGGAAGTAATGGAATGACTTGGGTATTTATGTTTTCCACATTAATATTTTTTGGACATAATATAGTGCGTTTTGTTAAAAGGGGCATTTGGTCTAATGAGATTGCTGTTCCAAATCTGTCTGTAACTAAGTCGTTGCAGATAAAGGCTTGAGGAATTGTAATAATATGTGGGTGAAGTCCATCTGTATTGGTGAGTGTACCATCTCCCAGTTGTAATAAGCAATTGTTATGATCTGGTTCTGGACATCGTATCTTTTTTACTAACTGTATCTTTTGAAAGCAATGCCAATTGTCTGCGTATTTTAAGGTGCACTGAACAATAGCTGAGCGCATGGCATGTGGAAGAATAGCTAAGCACTGTCTAAAATCTCCTCCTAATAAAAGTACCTTTACTCCAAAGCGAATATTATTATTCATAAACGTTTGTAGAAGTTTATGAATGGTGTTGAGTAAGTGACTGGATGCCATTGTACATTCATCAATAATTAACATTTTTGCAAGACGGATGTCACGTGCAGTGCCACCGTTAATGTTCATAGTGGATACCGATTTGTAGGATCTAATGCAGTTGATAAAGATTTCACTTTCAGGTACATTGTTAGTTAGAAGCTTCTGTAGATATTCAGGATATGAATGTAAAGGAGGCAGTCTAATTTGACCCTTTTGACAACAACGTGTAAATGTATTACTTGTATTGCCAGTTGTTTCTTCAGGGAAGTGAACTGAATGACAATGATTGCAAATGACATTCATTAATCCGAATGAATTTTCCTGGTGTATGTTTTGCTTGGGCCGTTTGAGAGGCGCGTTGTTGCATGTGTAGTATTTGGGACGTGTTGTTTTGGAGCTGTATTCGATTTGCCTGTGCTGTGTGAGAAGCCCGTTGTAGCCTTCCTTGCCGTTAACGTATGTCTGAGACGGGAGGTGTTTCGTTTTGAATCCGTGCCTTTTGCGATGCAGCACTTTGATTGATAGATTGCGTCATGTGGATCTAGGATGTAGATTTGTGCATATTTGCGTTGTTGATTTGTTTCAGGGTGCACTGTTCCAATGCGATGCAGTATTTGTGCATATATGCGAAAGCAGTATGGGCCATTGCCTTTTGGTGGCCTGATATTTACTCCGGTAGATGCAAAAGCAAATGAACTATTGTAGGATCTAATGCAGTTCATAAAGTTTTTACTTTTAGGTACATCGTTAGTTAGAAGCTTTAGTTGAGCTTTGCGTTTTTGGAGCCGAGACATTTTTTCTTCTAGAATTATGGATAAGTAATAAGGAGTATTGCACTCACTGTTAATATGGAGCTTTTTCTGCGGTTGAATGGTTAATAGTGTCTTATTGTAATGAGATCCACCTATGCTGCATAGTGTGAATTGTGTTTGGTCCCGTTATCTGAGCGGTATCGTTTTGTACCTGTGATCGTGAATTCATGACTTGTTTGTTCTTGAGCGTGAGAAATATGGATAAGTAATAAGGAGGATCGCACTCACTGTTAATATGGAGCTTTTTCTGCGGTTGAACGGTTAATAGTGCCTCATTGTAATGAGATCTACCTATGCTGCATATTGTGAACGTGTTGAGATGACGTATGTTTAATACGGACGGTTCATTTAGAAATGGGGCTTTGTGTGTCATTTGTTATTTATGTTACTGTGGTCGTGGGTCTGAATCGTCGTTTTTGTGTACGTTTCATTTGCTATGTCCGTAGTCTGTCCCGTTTCGTGTCCAATGGGCTTTGTGTGGTGCTCGCGGCTTCTTTTTTTTTGTGTGCTTGTGGCTTGTTGAATCCTCCTCTTTGTGTGCGTCCCGTTTCGTGTGCAATGGGATTAAATCCTCCTTTTTGTGTGTGTCCCGTCCGTTGCTTGTGTGTGTGTGTGTGTGGGTGGGGTTTGCGGGCTCTTGTTTTTTGTGTGCCAGGGGCTTGTTGAATCGTCCTCTTTGTGTGTGTCCCGTCCGTTGCTTGTGTGTGTGTGTGGGATGGGGTGTTTTGCTCGTGTGGCGCTGTGTGCGTCGCCTGCGTTTGACTCCTTTTTTCTGTGGTCTTGTCCGCCTCTTGCGGCGCCTCATTTCTTGGTGCGCCTGCGCAGTACGTCTTTTTGCGGCTACGGCCCATGGCCGGATGTCCCTGCGTCCATCCGGTTTAGCATTCTCGGTTAGTAATATGGATGGTTTGTTCTAATCTCTGACTGAAACTTGTTAAGAATAGAATGTTTAATCACGTAATCATTAAGCTGCTTAATAACTGCCTTTTCTAGAATTTTTCTTAAGAAAAGCAGGTTAGAAATAGTCAAAGAGAGGGAAGTCAAGATTATTTTTCTTCAGCAAGGGGTTTAACAACTGCCATCTTTAGACAGTCAAGGAAGACCCACAATATTAAATAATGAGTTCACTGTGTCAAGTATTACGTCAGTAAGAACATCAGAGACTTCTTTAAAAAAGCCTGTTGGTACTGGGTCAAGGACATGGGTGGAGGGTTTCAGCTGAGAAATTATCCTACATAGTATGGGTGCATCTATTCCAGTAAAACAATTGAACTCACTTTTGAAAGTGCATGCTGGAATTGGATTAACTTTGGGGGATGTACTATATTATTTCTAATATCATTTATTTAGTGTTTAAAAACTATAGCAAAAGCCTTACAAGTTTTATCAGTAGATTTTATGAGGTATTTAGGAGGTTCAGTGAGTGACCTGGTTGAAAAGCTGATTAATAGTTGAAAATAAAACTCTGGGATTACTAGTGTTATCATTGATAATTTTAGGTAAATAGAACTGCCTCTCAAGATGGACTGCATTGTTATATTCAGTTATTTTTCCTTCAATATTTCAAAGTTGACTATCAGTTTATATTTTCTCCATTTATGTTCAGCTCTCCAGCATGTTCTCTTTAAATCAGACACTCTTTTGGTCTTCCAAGGTATAAAAGCACTGGAAGATTTCTCAACTGTCTTTTCAGGGGCCACAATGTCAGCTGCAACTTTCATCTTAGCACTAACATTTTCCACCTTACTTGTTAAACTATTACAGTAGCATTATTGAGGTAAGCACTACAATCGGACTGATTGTTTAAAATATTAGCAAACATTGAAGTTGCAGATGTATGAAAATAGCATTTTTTTATAATACACTTCTCATTAGTTGTAATTATCAGTATTTTTACATTAAATAGTATGCAAAAAAGGTCTGACAATTCCAATATCCATGGCCTGCCTCACATTAACTTTTAATCCTTTTGAAATGATTAAATCCAGGATGTGTCCTCTCTTATGTGTGGGCTGGATTATGTGATGACTTGATGATCAAATTTGTACAATGGGTGGTTTTCTTTTTTCTCTTAAGCAAAAAAGAAATGTAAAATTCAATAGATGGAGGGGCAATAGGCACCCTTTGTTGAGACCAGGGTGATAAGTGAAAAGGCAAATTTCCTAAATAATTCTATTACAAGTTATTGACATAGATTTTTACCTGTCTTGCAAAAGAGTCACCTGTTTTGAAGATGAGACTGTTTTGATTGGTATCTCATCAACACACAATATTGTGATACATAACTGCCTGCTTCTTTGAAAATTAACATGTTCTGGGGACATTGGTTTGAATCAGCATACAGTGGTATATGTACTTCTTGATACCTGACAACAATACTGTTGTTTAACTAATGAAAATGTGTTTGCACAATTGCTAGCAAAGGAAATTGGTTGGTACCATTTTTTAATCAATCATCATGTTGTTCTAGGTAGAGACTGAAGCAGTTATATACTTCTAGGCAGTGGGTGGTATAGAGAGAGATGGTCCACTGAGGATGCTGTCAAAATCAGAGACTCGCAGGCAGACAAGGATATGTAACTAACAAGGCACAAGGCACAGGGACGGTGACTCCTACCTCCAGGGAGGAAGAGACAGTTTCACCAGAAAGAAGCCATTTGTGGATCCAGTGAGAGGGAGAAGACTCACAAGAGGACAGAGCAAAGCCGGCAGAATAGAAGTGAGGTGTGCCTAGGTCACTGTTGCAACCCAGAAGTGACAAAGAATGCTCATGCCATGAGGGAGAGACACCAGCAGGGATTCTACAAGTTAGCAAGACATCTTTTGGGAAACAAGCATTCAGTGTTTCAGTGGGACAGTTGAAGATTAATTATAGTGGTAACACAGCACTCAACTTGGACTTCGTACCACCAAAGGTTGAATCCTCCATTGTTACGTTTTAACAGACTTTTAGAGTGTGGACTGTGTGGACTCTTTTTGAAATCTTTTTTTTCTTATCTGTTATCTACTTTTTACAGTTTAATCGGCTCAAGTAAATACTCGCTAAACTGCCTCTTTTGTCTTGGCAAACCAAATGAACAAAGCTGTAATTCAGAAGTGCTGCTTCAACTAACAATGCCACACCATCAGAACTGAGCCACATTTCAATTAGTTAAAGAAAGTCGATTTTCCTATCACTGATAAAATCGTTAATGCAAAAAGTCTTACTGGTTAATGCTCTAATATTTAGTAAAGCCATATTTAAGGTCTCGGAATAGCAGAGCTCAATCGGGGTATCATGGCAGCTTGAAATGGTAATTAAGTTATTGGTGTTAATGCAGCTTTGTGTGGATTTTTTCCTTAATCTATAATCTGTTGTTATAATTCTAGTATAGTGCACATCTATAGGTGAAATGATAATTAAATTCTTCGTATTTATACCACTTTGTCTGGGTTTTTTAGTTAAACTGTGGATAACATAACATAATATATTGTTCTCAAAACAGCACAATCCAGTTAAGCAGAACTGGGCATAAGGCAGGAAGGCAGGAATGCATCCAAGGTCATCACAGGCTCCCAAATATACAGTGAACAGTTTAAAATTGCTAATTAACCTAAGCTACATACCTTTGGCAATGTGTTAGTAGAATGTGTTAGTAGAACAATGGATCTGTAAGGAGACAGAGCTACCCACTGCACCACTGTGCCATCCTTGGTTAGTATTTTCCAAAGGTCTGCTAAATGTTGCTATTTAGTGCTTTATTGCCATTTTATGTACCTATTTGTTTATAAGAAACATTATTGTTTGGTTAATTTAGGTTACTTAATCTACATTTTCAGTGTCCTAGTTATTCTAATAATAATAGTAATTCTTTAAATTTATATAGCATTCGTCTCACTACTCAAGTTAACACCTGAAGCACCCTTCGTTGACCTATTTGATCTCAGTATATATTAATGAAGGACCCTGTGGCCTGTAAGATGTTTTGCACAGTAATAACCATTGACTCAGCATTAACTTTACACTGAACCAGCCTCATATCTGCAGATTATAAAGTTGAACTATTTCAGTGACTCTGTAATTTACTAGGGTGACCAGATGTGACAGGGACAGTCCTGATTTCATGTTATGCATCCCAATATGTAACTGAAAGATATCCCAGTTTTAACAGGCTGTGCATCTAATACAGATTTGTAGTGCCACAAGCATCGTCTCGATACATTTATAACAATGCACACAAAGCTCTAAGGGGAAACCCACTGTGGACGCTAGGGGTCGCTGTTGCCCCGTAGAACCCACCAAACAGACGTCCAGTACACACGTTAAAAGCACCAAGAAGATTCTTTAATATTTTTCTTCAATAAAGTGCCCAAAGCATCGCACAATCCACAATTCTCCAATAATACAATAAACAATAATTAATAACAATAACAATAATCCTTCTCTCCACCCAGCAGCTCCGTCACTCTACCACCCAACTCCAGCCCTATCTGCTGGGTCTCCCAACAGTCCTTAATATATTCTATGACCTAGAAATGTTACTCCTCTTCTTCCTGGTCAAACACTACATCATCCTTCCTCAAGTGTCCTGGAAGTACTGCGGGCTTCCGTCCTCGTGTCCCCGAAGTACTTCCAGGTTAGCATAACAGTAATAGTCCCCGGGTTCTTGGTGAGTTTCCCCTGGCAGCACCCACAGTACCCAACAGGGCTGAAGAGACGGACTCCATGTCCCATGCTGCCCTGCGGTAATCCGGAGAACCATTTCTATCCAGGGGAGTTGCCATCTAGCGTCCCGGGGAATGTAGTGCCCTGAAAAGGCTGCTTTCTTCTGTTACGGGGTGTCCCAGCCTGACTGAAACACACCACTTTATTAGGAACTTGTGCTAAATATGAATAGCATTGAAAGAGAGGTCCAAGAAGCCTACTAAGATAGACAGTATACTGCCGTTTTTTTATTTTTCCACTTCAAGCACTGTGTGCAATCATATGTGTTTACTCATGAAAGCGTTTTTGGTGCCCTGATCCCTCTGTGACAAGTGTCCAGCCTAGGGTCTTTGATAGTCTGGTTACCCTATACTATCAGAATGCCACATTCACCTGGTCTCTATAATGGTCAGTCGCTATAATAAATTTTGCCTTTCACTTCTGTTATTCGGTAAAAATTGCAATAATTGATTAGGTTTGCAAGCCCCGTTTCAGGGAAATTACAATGGCCAGACATCAAGGAAAGAAGGATTTAATTACATTTTTTATTTATTTAGGTTTGGTTAATTGGCAATTGCAAACTATCACAGTGTGAATATGGTGTGTGTGAGAGTGATCCCTGTGATAGAATAGAGCCCTGTCTAGTCCTGTTTTCAGCCATTTGCCCAATTCTGCCAACATAGCCCTAGGCCCCCTCAGTTGTGAAATGGATTGAGAAGGTTTTAGAAGCGACCTGCTGAACACAGTCCATTGATGGCTACAGTGCCTGTACAGACCTTGAACGCACCTCAATGTTACGCAGTGCTTACATTTTCGAACCAGTTAATTAAACAGTATCATCTCCAGACAGAGGAGCAGCTTCAGCGACAGACTGCTGTCACTGTCCTGCTCCACTGACAAACTGAGGAGATCCTTCCTCCCCCAAACTATGTGACTCTTCAATTCCACCCGGGGGGTAAACATTAACATTATTCAAAGTTATTGTCTGTTTTTACCTGTATATTTATTACTCTTTAATTTAATATTGTTTTTTGTATCAGTATGCTGCTATCTATCTATCTATCTATCTATCTATCTATCTATCTATCTATCTATCTATCTATCTATCTATCTATCTATCTATCTATCTATCTATCTATCTATCTATCTAAGTGTTTTTTTGATTTTCTTGCCAGCCTGAGAATGAAACATGGCTGATCCATGAATGACACAAATCTGGCTTGAGACTAGTCATGTAGTCTCTATGTATTTGGATAAAAAAAATTTCCACTGCTAATTAAATTGTTTCTCCTATGCTAATAGGAAGACATTTAATAAGTGCAAAGTTCTCCAAGAAATAATTGAATGGAGCATATAATGGGTGCCAAAGAACTTGCTTAAAGCTAAAACGTTTTAGCTAAGTGCTACTTGATATCCTGCAACTGGGTAGTGTGGTGCTAAGGCTTGCTACTGAGAAGTGGCGTTTTCACTGCTGTCAAATAGCATTACTGAGAACTGAACATTTTCACTTCAGTCAGCTTCCATTTTGGGAAGGTGAGAGTTTCTCACCTGGTCTGACGTAGCTAAGATGTGGTAAAATATATTTTCTGTGCCAGCGTATAGTTTATAATACACTCTGTGAAAAGAAAATATTTAGTTTTGAAAGATTTAATTTGAACAGAAATAGATGTAAGTTGATATATTTTACATTGAGGATGACACAGTTTTACAGTAGCTAGCACTGCTGCTTATAAATCTAGAATTGTGGGGTTAAATCAAAAATATGTTTTGCATTCCACTCATGTTTTTTTTGGTATCTCTACCTCATCCTACAAACATAAATGCTAGTCTAATTCTCAGTTAAATTCGGTAGATGTTCCAGAGTTGTGGGTATATACATAGTGTGAAAAGCATGCCTCCAGACACAGACAGACAGACACCAGAATGTCCAAAATGCACACGTTTATTAAACACAGTACCACAATGCCTTATTCTCCAACAGTCTAAGTCTCTTTCTCTCAATAACCTGTTCTCCCCTCTTCACAAGCTTCGTCTCCTTCCTCCCAACTCCGGCTCTCTTTCTGGAGGGATGCAGCCCCTTTTATAATGACCCGGACGGGTTCCAGGTGCTTGTTCTGACGTCACTTCCTGGTGTGGTGGAAGTGTCAGGAGGGCAACTGGAAGCACTCTGGGTGTCCTTGGAATTTCTTCCAGCAGCACTTCCTGGTGTGGCGGAAGTGCTGCCATCCAGGGTTTCAACCACGTCCTGGTGCCCACTGGTGGTGACTCTGTCTTCGCAGAGGGTTGAGCTTTGCAGCTCCGTGACCCCCATGCATTCCAGGGAGAATATTGTCTCATTTCCGGTCCCCTGCTTCTTCTGGAGTCCCGGCGGGGACATGTGCCTGGGAATCTGTGACACTGCCCCTGCCCCAGCTGAAGTCCGTAGGACAAAGCGGCCTGTCCCGCAAGGGCTGATACATTCCAAGACAGGGGCCTGGCATACTGTAGTGCCACGGTCCTGCTCTGCAAAGTAAGCAAAATGTGTGGAGACACTGTATCGACGCCTCCTCCAGGCGTCCTCTGTACTGCCATACGGACAGCGTCTCCACGTGTGCCCAATGCCGTGGCACTTTTAACATCGGCACCCTCTTAATGCCCCTTCCCTAGGGACATGAAAACAATCGGGAAATCTCAGCTCCGCCTTTCTCTCAGCCATGTTCGGGGCTTCTCTCCACCCTCGTGGAGAGTGCTCTTTCAATGTACATGAGCTCTCAGGCTCACGTTTCCTTCTGTTGGGAGACCCTCCCGACTTTCCACGGGGCCTGTCTTTAATTTGGGGTGCTACAACAGCCTGGATCCCTTTATGGAAAAAAGAGGGACCCCGTACTGTTTGCACTCCTCTCGATCGGGTTACGGGCGAGGCGGCTTCCTGGCCGGGATGGTTTGGGTGCCAACACATACCAGCCGGCACCTCCCCCATGCCTCAGCTCCCACTTCATGCTCCATACTCATCCCCCCATCTACTGTATGACACCCTGCTACTTGAGTCTAGTCACTCAAGTCACGGCTCCCTTCGCTAGGGCTTCCTCTTCTCTTTCTGGTACCAGTAGTACTCACCTGTACCGTATTAGTGCGCTGGCTGAAGAATCCTACGTCATACTTCCCTCCCCACTCTTTTATGGCCATCAGGGAAGTCTCCATTTTCATCTCCAGCCCATCGATCACATCTTTCATTAAATGCAGGACCTGTAAGAGCGACTGTATGGGCCGTCCGGCTGTGAGCCGAGGAGCTCCTGCGCATGCTCAATTGGGTCAATGTCTGTCTCAGGATTGACGTTCGTTGGACCCGCCCTCGACCACTCGGCGGCGGACACACAACATACTCCGTCCAATCCTGTGCCTGTTTCTGGGATGGACTTCCGGTCCTCCAACGCTCCCTCCACCCTAAGCAGGCACTCGGTCGGGGAAGAGTCTTCCGAGTAGCTTCCGCCCCGCAGCCCTTCTGCAGTCAGTAGCAGCTCCTTTTCATCTCCCATCGCCGTCTCGCCATCACTCCATGGGTCAGCATACTTCGGCCATAGACGCGGATCCAGGCAGTCCCCTTCTATAAAGCAAAACCAGGGGACAGCAGGGCAAGCCCCGCTAGGCGTATCGCCATTATGTGTGAGACTTACCTCCCAGATCCCGTCAGCCAGGTGTCTTCTTCCGCTGTTTTGCCAACCCATGTGTCAGCGAAGACGACGCTTGACTCAGGCACCGCTACCTTCAGGGTGTGTTTGCCCTTCTTCTTCCCCATCGAGCTGACCGTCTGTTCGGCGTGGACCTCGGTGAGCGTCTTGTCGAGCTGTTGACTCAGGTATGCGTGCCGTGATGCGTGTGTGCCTTCGTCTGCTGTGTGGGCTGCCTTCACAAAAATTTTTAAAGCGGGGTCCCCACCTTTTAGCAGGCAGAGGGCCCCACATTGGGCGCCATTGTGAAAAGCATGCACACAGACAGACACCAGAATGTCCAAAATGCACACGTTTATTAAACACAGTACCACAATGCCTTATTCTCCAACAGTCTCAGTCTCTTTCTCTCAATAACCTCTTCTCCCCTCCTCACAAGCTTCGTCTCCTTCCTCCCAACTCCGGCTCTCTTTCTGGAGGGATGCAGCCCCTTTTATAATGACCTAATATGGTTCAAGAATGGACAGGTAGATTATGCTTTGTAAAATTGTACTTTTAATTTGTATAATATTCTGTGCTGAGAAGTGATACATTCGACAGTAGTTGCGCTAATGTCATGAGGCTTTTTTCAGTTTAATCACTAGGCTGATATATTAAAGAGGTTGGCGTTTTTTGCTTTGGTTGCTATGAAGCCAGAGTCGTCTCTATTATGTCACATTTCAGAGAAATAGGCTTCACTCATGGTGGCTATTATGCCATTCTGCTTTGATTGAGTTGCTTTTAACACCAGCAGTTTAGAATCTGGGATTAATTTTAGACTGTACTATCTGTGGAAAAAAACTGTTAAGGTGAGATAATCAAGTTTTATTTTATACAGTACATTTTCCAGCAAGTGTCATCAGAAGACCCTTTAAAAGGAAAGCAAACAATTTATCTTGTACCATTGAAAAGTTGGTAGTAACAGTAATGCATTATGGATGTCAGCAACACTGGAGCACCACAAGGAACAGTCCTGCAGTCCTGTCTCTTTTTCTCTTCACTCTGTACACCTCCAACTATAAATATAGCACCAGGTCATGTCACTTGCAGAAATTCTTAGATGATGGCGCACTTATGGGGTGTATTGATGACAGGGGTTGAGACTGAGTATAAGAGTCAGTTGGAGAACTTTGTTTCTTGGTGCAAAGAGAATTGTCTGCAACTCATTATCAGCAAAACTAAGGAACTAGTTATGGACTTTTTCTACACCAAAGAGCCTCTATGTCTGGTCACTATTCAAGGAGTAGATGTAGAGGGTGGTGCACTTCTATAAGTACTTGGGGGTCCACATCAATGAAAGGTTGGACTGGTCTTGTAACACAGAGGAACTACATAAGAAAGGACAGAGGACTGTGCTCCTTTAATGGGATGATGACATCCTTCACAACTTCTGCAACACTGTGTTGGCCATTGTGATTTTCTGTGGTATACTGGGCTGGTGTCATCACTTCAAGAAAGGGCCACAGAAACAACAAGCTAAATAAGTGGACAGGCTCAGTTATGGGATACACTCTGGACCCCATGGAGGTAGTAGCAAAGGAAAAAAAAAACAAGCATCATTATGAATGCTGAACATCCTATCTATCTATCTATCTATCTATCTATCTATCTATCTATCTATCTATCTATCTATCTATCTATCTATCTATCTATCTATCTATCTATCTATCTATCTATCTATCTATCTATCTATCTATCTATCTATCTATCTATCTATCTATCTATCTAAAAAAGTGCAGTAACAAAGTAAAATGAAAATAAGACACTTTCCAGACAGATTCTTGGAGTCCAGTGTAATATATGATTGCACTAAATATCCATCAGAATATATCTATTTTCTGTCTTATTTATTTAGTTCAGTATTATGATTGTTGTGTTAGCAGCTTCCAGGAAGCAATAATGTCTAGTAAATTACTGCACAATTCTAAGGAGAGGAGGCTTGCAGATATTAACCCATTATAAAAACAAGCATCAGGCTGATCCAAGTAACTATAGGGGAGTAAATTTAACACACAGGAAATGACTGACCAACACAAGGCAAGAACAGGCATATTAGTGAATAGTCAACAGCCACTGTACTACGATTGTGATTCTTTACTTAACATATTTTTTTGCTTGCTTTCCTCTCAATTTTCATCTCCTGATGGGATATTATGTGAACCTCCACCTTTGTTTTATTCATCTCCTGACTTCTTCACCTGGACACTGGTGTTTACCTGTATCAGTGAGCTGAATGCCTCTTGTAGACGCAAATATACCTGCCGCCGCCGTGGAAAAAGAGCCTGTATTGCTGTTAAACAATGCCGACTCAAGTCGCAGAGCTTGGATTCCCGATGCCTGCGAGTTGCCTATGACCCATCTTCTCCTTCACAGGACTCCATCCCTGGCCCATGGGCGCTGGATACCGGATTTAATTTCTCTGTCTCAAGGCGGCTTCACTTTTCCTCAGTGTGCTCTCAGGGAGTAAACCCTTCTAATCTTCGCACGCTCACCCATACTCATCCAGCAGCGAGCACTTCTACTTCCATCAAGGCTGCTCTTTTGAATGTGAGATCAGTGTCTAATAAAACTTTTATTCTGCAAGACTTTATTATCTCAAATAAATTGTATTTCTTTTTCATCACTGAGACCTGGATTGTAAATCGTGACGCTTCGTGTTTTACTGATTTGGTACCATCAGGTTATTAATTTTTAAACTCTCCTCGGCTGACGTTTTTAAAAGTATGTTCTTGTGTCGGAGCCTTAAAAGGGGTCTTTTTATAGCTTCAAACTGCAACTTTTCAAAGTGTGCAGCTCCCCTTCTTTGTTGTTTGCTGTGGTTTATAGACTTCATGTAATTAAGGATATCTTTATTTCTGAATTCTCTGATTTCCTGGCTGAGTTTACACTCTCCCATGACAAAGTATTTATTGTTGGTGATTTTAACATTCACGTTTGTTGTCAATCGAAACCTTTGGTTAATGACTTTTATCACTATTGGACTCATTTGATTTTATCCAGCATATTAATACGCCAACTCACTCTCTCGGTCACACCCTTAATCTCATTCTTACACGTGATATTTCAGTTAATAATATTGATTTATGCAATGTTTCTTTTACTGATCCCATTTTTTATAATGATGGATTTGAATTTTTACTGTTGATGTTCCTACTACTAGTTGTGCTCCATGCTGTTCTCGCTTTTTGAATTCTTCTATTATATCCGATTTATAAACCATATTCTCTAGTCTTGATGTACATGGTCCAATATGATGGTATCAATGATTCTGTCTTAGGAATTTAATTCTCCTTGTAAAAACGGTTTTAGACTCAATTGCTCCACTCAAGATTACGTTGTAATAAGGGAAGACCTGCTCCATGGCTAAATGAAACTACACAATCGCTGTGCTGCGCCTGTCAAACTGCAGAACGGCGTTGGAAAAAAGATGGACTGATTGTTTCTAAACAGATGTTTAGGACTTCTCTATTCAGCTTCCAGGTTGCAGTTAAGAAAGCTAAACATGATTTCTTCGCTGATTTAGTATCCCCGTCATTCTGAGAATCTAGGGTCTTATTTAATTCAATTCACCCTCATTCTGTGACGGGATTAAATAGCACTGTTTCTTTCATGTCAGTAAAATTGATACAATCCGCTGTGGCATTGTTCCAACTGGTTTATGAACTTTTCTACTGTTAGGTCATGGCATTGTCTTTTGATCTGGTCTCACTTTCACAGTTTAAAAAGGTACTATTGACAACCCTAAACCTACTCTCAGTCCTCTGATATTGTACCACACACGCCTCTAAATTGAAGCCTTTGATGTTTTGGGTCCACCTTTACTAGCCATTTATCAATGGTTCTATTAGTGAGGGGGTTGTGCCCTCATTTTTTAAACATGCTGCGGTGCGTCCCTGTCTAAAAAAGGCCTGAATTAGATCCTGGAGCTTTACCCAATTTTCGCCCTATTTCCCAATTGCCATTTCTAGCTAAAATATTAGAAAGAATTATTTATAATCAATTGGTTGATCACCTTAACTCCAATAATTTATTTGAGATCTACCAATCTGGCTTTAGGGTATTATCATGGTGTTGAGATGGCCCTCCTTAAAGTATTCAATGACATCTCTATTATTACTGACTCGGGTGCGCTGCAGTCCTTGTCCTCCTTGACCTTGTCCATTGTCTTTGACACTATTGACCATGAGACATTGCTGTTTACGGTTTGAAGATCTTGTTGGACTTAAAGGGGCTGCTCTTAACTGGTTCAGGTCATATCTAATTGGAAGACACTTTTCAGTGACTTTAAATTCCTCTTTTTCGTCTACTGCTCCTCTTAAATGTGGTTGTTCCTCAGGGATCCATTTTGGGTCCTATTTTTATTCTCTATTATACCTTCACCCTATTGGAGCTATTTTTAGGAAATTTAACATTTCTTTTCACTGCTATGTTGTGTGGAAAACATACCCCCGGACACAGACAGACAGACACCAGAATGTCTAAACACTTCTTTTATTTTCTTTTGCACCATAATGCCTTCCTCCACCAACTCTTTCTTCTTTCTCTTTCTCTTCTTCTTTCTCTTTCTCACCCGCCTCTCCCCTCCTCACAAGCTTTGTCCTCCTTCCTCCCAACTCTAGCTCAGCTTCTGGAGGAGGCGGTCCCTTATATACTGACCCGGATGAGCTCCAGGTGCTCCCCTTGATGACACTTTCTGGTGTGGCGGAAGTGTCAAGAGAGCCCCCAGAAGGACTCTGGGTGCCCCTTGGAATTCTCCGGCAGCACTTCCTGGTGTGGCGGAAGTGCTGCCATCCAGGACTTCACAATTTTCTGGGCGCCCCCTGGTGGTGGCCACGTCCTCCGGTAGGGATGAGTGTCCCAGCTCCGGTCCAGTGGCCCATAAGCAGACCTGGCGGCTGCCCCCATCGTGGCCCAGGGGAGGTATTGTCCATCACGGGGAGCATCCAGGCGTCCTGGCTAGGTAGGGTTCCCCATCCATCTGGGGACACTGCCCCAGCATCCAGCTGAAGCCCCTTACGGCAAAAGCGGCCCGTCCCGCGAGGGCTATGTGTTTCCCATGGCGGGGCGCCGGCATGCCACCGTCCACGGTCCGGTCCTGCAAAACATGATACAAATGAGGCGGAGACATCGTCCCGGGCGCTGCCTACTGGCGTACGGACAACGTCACATCTTCCACAAATGACTGAGCCCCCTGGCACTTGTAACATCGGCGGACCCCCTGCCTTTCCGGTGCCCTCTGGACCTGAAAACAAGACGGAACACCCGTGCCTGTGTCTCCTCATCTAGGGTTTGGGGACTGCTCTCCACCACCCGTGGAGAGAGCTCTTTCACCACCGTGGAGAGAGCTCTTTCACACCACCTGCGAGCTCTCCGGACCCCGGTTCTTTCTGTCGGGAGACTCCCCCTTCTTTCTCCGGGAACTCCCGTTACTCTGGGGTCCTGCAACAGCCTGGATTCTCTTATGGATACAAAGAGGGGACCCGTGCTGTTTGTACTCCTTTCGATTGGGTTCCGAGCGCTGCAAGCTTCTTGGAGTGGGGGCGGTTTGGGTACCGACACATACAAGCCGGCATAGTCCCCCCGTCTCTTCTCCTGCTGCTTGCTCAGTACTCATTCCCCGATCTACCTATGGGACGCCCTGCTGTTTGACTTCCGGATCACTGACATCACGGGTCCCTTCGCTTGGGCTTCCCTTTCCTTTACGGTGCCGGTAATTACTTACCTGCACCACATCAACGCTCTGGCTGGGGAATCCCGATGGTGTACTTAACCCCCCCCCCGCACTGCTTTATGGTCATCAGGGAAGCCTCCATTTTCTTCTCCAGCCCGTCGATCACCTCTCGCATCAAGCGTAGGACCTGAAACAGGCGACTGTATGGGCCAAAGGACTTTCCTCCAGCTCTCGTACAGCCACCAGCAAAACCAAAACATCAGCCGGCGTGGAACTTACAGTTTGTTCAGTTTTCCCGGTGCGTCTGGGAGCCATGGAGCTCCTGCGCCTGCTCAGTTGGGTCTTCGACCGTCCCAGGATTGACGTTCATTAGTCCCGCCTTCAACCGCTCACCGGCGGGTACACAACACACTCCGTCCAATCCTGTGCCTGTCTCTGGGAGGGACTTCCGGTCCTCCAATGCTCCCTCCGCCCTATGAGCGGACTCGGTTGGGGAAGAGTCTTCCGGGCAGCTTCTGCCCCGCAGCCCTTCTACAGTTAGCAGTGGCTCCTCTTTGTCTCCCGTCGCCGTCTCACCATTGCTCCATGGGATGGGTCGGCGTGCTTTGGCCACTGACACAGATTCGGGCAATCCCCTGCTAAAAAGCAAGACCAGGGGACTGCAGGGTAAGCCCCACCAAGTGTATCACCGTCAAACGCAAGGCTTACCTCCCGAAATCCGTCTTCTTGAGCGTGCTGTGGCTGGGTGGCCTCCTCCACCACCCCATGCATCAGCGATGACGACAAAGGGCTCCTTTGCCCTTCTTCCTCCTCATTATGCTGGACGTCCGTTAGACGTGGTCCTCGGCAAGCGTTTTCTGGAGTTGTAGGCCTAGGAATGCGTTCCGCGGTAGGCGTGCGTCTTCATCCGCTGTGCGGGCAGCCTCCACAAAATTATCTTTTTGAACACGGGGTCCCCTCCTTTTAGCAGGAGGATCGCCCCACATTGGGCGCCATTGTGGAAAGCATACTCCCGGACACAAACAGACAGACACCAGAATGTCCAAGACACTTCTTTTATTTTCTTTTTCGCACCACAATGCCTTCCTCCACCAACTCTTTCTTCTTTCTCTTTCTCTTCTTCTTTCTCTTTCTCACAGCCTCTCCCCGCCTCACAAGCTTTGTCTCCTTCCTCCCAACTCTGGCTCAGCTTCTGGAGGGAGGCGGTCCCTTATATACTGACCCGGATGAGCTCCAGGTGCTCCCCTTGACGACACTTCCTGCTGTGGCAGAAGTGTCAAGAGAGCCCCCGGAAGCACTCCGGGTGCCCCTTGGAATTCTTCCAGCAGCACTTCCTGGTGTGGCGGAAGTGCTGCCATCCAGGACTTCACAACTGTCTGGGCACCCCCTGGTGGTGACCACGTCCTCCGGTAGGGATGAGTGTCCCAGCTCCGGTCCAGTGGCCCATAAGCAGACCCGGGCGGCTGCCCCCTTGTGGCCCAGGGGAGGTATTGTCCATCACAGGGAGCATCCAGGCGTCCCGGCTGGGTAGGGTCCCCCTCCATCTGGGACAGTTGATTATACACAGGTTTATATTCCCGTCTGCAACTCTGCAATGAATCAACTGCACAACTGTCTTTTTGAACTAAGATCCTGGATGGCTAATAATTTTCTTGATCTGAATCAAAATAAAATGAAGTGCTTATAGTGGGTCCATCAGCTAAAGCCCAAATTGGTCCTTGGACTCTCGGCTCTTTCTCTGTCTTTTGCAAACCTCAAGTCCACAAGTCCTGGTGTTACCTTTGACAGTAACCTCTCTTTTGAGAACAGATTAATTCTGTAGTCAAGAGTTGCTTTTTCCAGCTTCGTCTATTTAGGTAAGATCAAGCCTTTTTTATCTTCTAGGAATCTTGAGAAAGCTACTCATGCTTTTATCTTTCCTCGCCTTGATCACTGTTTCTTTGGATTAGCAAATCCCTGATACCAAGTTACAGTTGGTCCAGAATGCTGCCAGCTCTGCTTTCTAGTTTGGGCAAGAAAATCTGATTCTGTTTCTCCAATATTAGCTTCTGTACACTGGCTACCTGTCAGTTTTCAAAATTGATTTTAAAATCTTGTTTGCTAGTTTAAATCCTATTTTTTAAGGTCTTGTTCCTGCCTATATTAATCTGAATTGTGTGCCTTTAACACTAGCCATCTAGAGTGCTTAGATCTTCTGGTCAGTTGTCCTTCTTGTTGTCCCTCATACCAAGTGTAAAAACTAAGGGGGGGGGGCAAGGGCTTTTGCAGCTGCTGCTCCTCGCATGTGGAACTCTTTACCTCATTACATAAAGGAGTCGTCTACAACTGAACTTTTCAAAACAAGATTAAAGACTCATTTCTGTTCACTTGCATTCCGTGACCTTCAGTAATACTGATGGTTTCCTCATTGTGATTATGTAACATTACTTCTATTTATTATTTATTTTATTTATGTTTATTTATTTTATTTCTATTTATGTTATTTATGTTAATTGTATGTTTTTTTTCTTCTATTATTGTAAAGCACTTTGGCCACAGCATTCCTATGTTGTTTTAAATGTGCTATATAAATAAATTGACATTGACATTGACATATGAGGAACTTTTCAGAATTAGGTGATGATAAAATGGTGACTGGTGGGGTTGCTGCAGTTTTTAATACATTGTAATAAGAATGACCAAGAGATATTGGGAAGGTTTGGGGCAGCCACCCATATAATATTTCCCTGCTGTAAAATCTATCAAAAAGAACAGACATGTGCACACGACTGAATCCAAAACAGAACTGACTATTTTCTTAAGATGGCAGCTTTTAAATGCTCGCAGAAGATGTGATGTCATCAGGATCGGAACCGGAAGTGACATCATTGGTTGCCCCAGAACCAGGCGGGATTTCCCAAGAATGGTCTGCAAGGAATTGAGAAAGAGAATCAGTGCACTTTGCCACACCCTGGTCCAGCGTGGAATTACATCTATTCAGGCCCTTTAGTTGTCCCCTAACCACGCGTGTGTGACAGGACCTCACCCCGACCCATTGGGTAGGGTGACATGCACCGAGAGGTCTTGAACGCGAGAGAGAGCATCAGCGTTGGTGTGGAGAGAGCCCTTCCGATGAATGAGCAAGAACTTATAAGGTTGCAGATCAAGGAACCACCTAATGACTCAAAGGTTGGACTCCTTGTGTAGGGCCATCCAATGTAGAAGTGCATGGTCCGTGATAAGTGTAAACTCCTGACCTAGGTGGTAGTACCTCAATTGTGTAATCGCCCACTTGATCGCAAGAACCTCTCTTTCCCAATCCAGCAGTTTCCAGCTCAGGAACATGATGGGGTGTTCAGCACCATCAACGCTTTGGCTCAGCACTGCTCCTAGGCCTGTGTCCGAAGCGTCCGTCTGGAAAATAAAAGGAAGCAAAAAGTTAGGTGCTTTCAAAACAGGTGCTGACATCAGGGCCCATTTTAAATCACTGAATGCAGCTTCTGTCATATTGGTCCATACCACAATGTTGGGGGCCCTCTTCTTTTTTAAATCACTCAAGGGTATAGGTCTCTCCAAAAAGCGAGGTACAAACCGGCGTTAGTGCCCGGCTAAACCGAGAAATGCTTGGACATGCCACTTGGTTCGCGGACGGGGCCATTTCAAAATGACATCTACTTTAGACCACTGTGGCTTCATAGTACCACGACCCACCAGGTAGCCTGAATATTTGGCTTCCTTCAATCCAAAAAAACATTTTTTTGGATTGATCCGACAACTGGCCTCACCCAGTGTCTGTAATACCGCTCGGACGTGCTGTAGGTGCTCCTTCCACGTTCTGGAATGGATGACAACGTCATCTAGGTAGGCAGCACTATACATGTTATGGGGACAGAGCACTTTGTCCACCAGACACTGGAAAGTCGCAGGAGCCCCATGTAACCCAAATGGAAGAACACAATACTGCCAGTGTCCACTAGGGGTGCTAAACGCAGTCTTGACCTTTGCGGAGTCCGTTAAAGGAACCTGCCAGTACCCCCTGGTCATGTCAAGGGTGGTCAAATATTCCGCCTGTCCAAGCCTTTCAAGGAGGTCGTCCACTCGAGGCATAGGATAAGCATCAAATTGGGAGACCTGATTAAGTCGACAGAAGTCATTGCAAAACCTCCAACTTCCGTCGGGCGTACTAACCAAGTCTATTGGGCTGGACCAGCGGCTATAACTTTCTTCTCTGACTCCTAAGTCCAGCATGTGCTTGATTTCAAGCTCCACTTCAGCCTTCTTTGCCTCGGGAAGACGATAGGGACGCTCTCGGACTTTAACCCTGGTTTCGGTCACAATGTAGTGGCCGATCAGAGAGGTCCTTCCGGGTTTTTTGTCTACCATCTCCGGGACGGATGAGATAACTTCTTCAAGCTCTCGTCTCTGTTGGGTGTTTAAGTTAGACCCAAAGTTAAGTGTGTTGGTCTGAGCAAAGAATGACCGGGACTGGCCAGAGGAGGGATTGGAATCCTTTTCCTTCCACGGTTTCAGCAGATTCACGTAATATATTTGCTCGCTAAGCCAACAATTGGGCTGTCCTTGATGTTTCTACGAGCCTGATGAGCTCGTCCATACTAGCAAATTCCCCCCAGACCAGCTGAGTGAAATGCTCAGGTATGTTATTCAGAAAGATAAAGCAGGCCATCATTTTTGCGATTTGAATGGTGGAACACTCAGAGGGGTTTAACCACTCTGCCACCTTTTCCCAAAGAGCATCAACCTGCTCTTGGGTAGATATCTCAGGATCTAGCTTCCAGGCCTGCAAAAAGCTCACCTGCTGGTCTAGAGAATCCCAACCTTTCTCTGGGGCCTTGGCCCCAGTGGGAAGGACAGCCCTCTCCTCCGTGAGGGCATAATAGGTCTCTGTCGATTCCCCCACAGAGACCAGCCCACTTCTGTGTGTCCCATCGACACTCTCCCTAGGTATTCTATGTGGCCCTGAACTAGACTGCACCGTTTCTTTCCGGGACGAACCCCCCACCCGGAAACTCAGCCCCAGTACTCTCCCTCCTGGTCATAATTCAGGTCCGGTCCTGTTTCCTTCTGGGATTCTTCCATCCTGCCAGCTACGCCACTGTAATAAGAATGACCAAGAGACATTGGGAAGGTTTGGGGCAGCCCACCATATAAAATTTCCCGGCTGCAAAATCTAACAAAAAGAACAGACATGTTCACATGGCTGAATCCAAAACATAAACAAATATAAATAAATTGACATTGAAATATTCTTAATTAGTGACCCGTTTTTGCTGCTATTTAACTTCTTTTGAATTAATTTTAATTGACTTGTGTTTTTTAAGTTTTGTTCCCCTGATTTTCTACATTATTCCTCTAAATTGCTTCATTTCTTTCCTTAAATGGCACCCAAACAGCAATGAAATGTGAAATAAGTGAGCCAACTGAAGACCAAATAATTCAGGGCCTCAAACTTCAACCAATTTCACCCCATCCGCTTGCTTAATTAGGTGCAGAGTCTTGTCGTTAATTAAAACAGTTCTTTAATTCCATGGATTTTTGCTGCTCTCATTGTGCAATAGAATACATTTCCAAAATTGTTGATTTTCTCTTTTGTATGAACACTGTTAAAATGTTCTGGGAACCTGAGCAGATCAACATTTCTGAGACCTTCACCTTTTTCTTTTTCAGATTCTGTATGATTGACACAGTTTACTGGTCATGTTTTGGTTCTTTTTATATCTCATTATTGTCTTGCTGCTAATTAAGGAAAAAGAAACAAGTGGTCTAAGTCATCAAGCGCAAGTCAATTAAAATGAATTCAAAAGAAGTTAATTAGCAAAAACACATCACTAATTAAGAAAAGGATTAGAATGAAAACCTGCAGCCACTGTGGCCCTCCAGGACCGGAGTTGGGGACTCCTGTTTTAGAGGCTGGACCTCAAGAATGTGGTGGTTTGATAGTCCTATCCTCCAGACTACAGTCAGAGTGTCATAAAATAGAGCACAGAGGGTGACAAAATATTTAATTCCTTTATTGCCTATTTTCTAGATATAAAGAATCCCAGTTTTGCAGTCTGGTGGCATTTAATTTTATATGTGGTCTAAAATAAATAATGAAACAAAACGGTTAATCTTCTCCAGATGGCAAGTAAACACAATATTTTTACAGTGCTCTTGACTGCTCTAGTTAAACAAGTTTGCACAAATGTTCTTAACCAATTATTGGCAAAAAGAATATAAAGCAATTCTAACAATTAACAGGACTTGAAGTAAAATAATTTGCATTTATCAAAGGCATGCAATGATCATGAAGCACAAAGAAGTGTTTTATCCCAAAAGGTGCTATATAACATACTAAAGTTGTGAATGAACACTTACTAGAAAAAGAATTTACAACTAAACATAAACATACCATTGTATAAAAAATGACTAATATTTTAGAACAGTTCTGTTTTCTTTAGCTCTTAATTATATTTACGTTTGATCAGTAACTCACAACTTCGGAAATGTTGCAAGTGAAAAACTGCAATGCATCAAAGTGCTTTCACTTAATGTGGCAGGTCATAAAGTTTGGTAAGCGCACAAAGACAAAACAGAACATTAATAGGTTACCTTATGTACCCATAACCTCTGTGTCCATTGTTCAGTGTTAGAAAGTAAATCAAGGGTAGAGACTGAATGTTTACTACTCTCCCTTCTTTTTTTGTTGTATGCCAAGTACATGTGTCACATTACCAGAAGAATCCCTTTAAAACAAACAAAGAGAGAAGTGTGCACTGAGCAATGTCAATTACTTGCTCTCCTTGAAAGATTGTTTTCAAAAAATTGTCATATAAATAATATTTGTCAGAGTGAAGGCTTGTTAATAAATGTCATTAAATCATTTTCAAAACTTCTTCAAATATATTTCAGTTGTCTGTTATGTTTTGCTTGTCTCAATTTTGCAGGGGCACTTTTGTGAGATCCAGAGTAACACTGATTTTCTAGCATGGTAGCAAAATTGTATGTGTTATTGATTGCTTTTGTAAGTTTCCCTGAATAAAGACACTTGGTGAATAAAGATAAGAAAGAGAAAAAAAGACGCACAGAGAAGAGCCTTTCTTTAATATGGACATAATTTGTGCTGCCCACCTACTTCTAAACTGCAGTAAAGCTTCTGCATTTATTAACCACTCTGTTGACCCTGAAGGTTTTTCTGTGGAAGACAAAACATTTAAGCACATATTAATGGCACCTTGCCCATTATGTTTAGAAGTTTTGCACTGTGCTAGGTGTATTTTCTAGGTTTACAAATACAAAAACACTGATCTGTTTTGTTATTACAGTAATTACTTTTCCTAATCCAAGATGAGCCCAAATGTCTAAGTGAATCCCTTAAGCACTTGCCCCCAGTTAGAAATAAAGGATATGACACCAAAGGATACTGTGCAGGTTATTTTACTGAGAAAAGCTTCCAGTTGCAAGAATCTTCATCTTCGATTATTAGAAACCCATGTCAAAGAGAGAGCGAAGATCCTAGTTTTTTTTGCATTCAAAGTGTGCTAGCTCACAGCAATGGAGTGTCTTGTTCTCGGTGTGCACTAACAAGTTTTTTGTGATCTTCAGGTTGTCCAGGATGAGTCTCAAACCAATTTTAATCTCTTGATGCTTCATCCAATAAAGGAGAAAAACAGAGTTATGTATCAAGAAATATGATAAGTAATTGTTATACAAAATACCTGTTTGGTGCAGTTCATTTTCGCTGAGAATGAGAATGAGCCCACTCTTGGATATCAACCCAAAGTAGGTTTTAACATTTCATTTCAAGTCTGGAAGATTTTATCATTCCTACTGAGATCAAGGTGGCCTGTCTAAAACCGATGCCAACTGCATTTTATTACTCTTATTTTATGAATGGCAAGTTACATTTCAAGGCAAAGTTACAAAGTTAAACATCACACATACATTTGTCTGCCAAAATGATCCCAAAAGATGTGTGAAAATCCTTTTACTGCATTAATTTAAGCCATGCTGAAGTGGCAATGTGGCTTAAGTTAGTGCTAACCAGACACCATTTAATACAGGTGTGACGATGTGGGTTCGCTCCATGCTCCCATCGTCCTTCCGGGAGTCCTGAACCCGTCCCCGATGAACTAGGCAGTGAGGCACAATAAATGAAACAGGGGGATGGTGCAAAAAGTGCAAAAGTGCTTTTATTAAAAACAAAACTAACAAAACAAGTGCTCAAATAAATAAGTTCAGTGCTTCATATCTTTAAATAAATAATCCATAAAAACAAGTGAAAAGGGTGGAGGTTAAAATCCATTAGAAAAAAAAACATCCTTTAAAAAAACAAGGAAGTTAAAACAATGGCTGGAAACAGTCTCTTTAAAAAACACAAAGCATGGTGCCTTCTTTTACTGGTGACTCCCATCCAGGCTATGCACCAGGGGAGTCACCCTACATGCAGCTGACCTTCTTTGCTCTACTTGACTGGTCTGGTGGCCTCCCAATCCCTGGCTTCGTTTAGCCCCTACCAGACCGAGACTTGGCTTTCCCCCAACGGCCAGGATGCTCACGCTGGGGATTCTATTCCAAATCTCTGACTCCCGCTGCCTTCGCTGCACTGAGCCAACATTCTCCTGGTCACTCCTGCTCCCAACAAGCGCTCACCAGGAGCGACCACTACTGCTGGCCAAACACCCCACTCGGGCTTACCTCTCCCAGCTGCTTGCTATCAGTGCGAGTCTGTGCTCGCTCATTCTCCTTCTCTCCTGCACCAGCTTTCTCCCTCCTGCTTCCTGCCGTCTTCTTCTCCTTAACCTCCGCCCATCTTTTCTTTCTTTCTTTCTTTCTTTCTTTCTTTCTTTCTTTCTTTTCTTTCTTTCTTTCTTTCTTTCTTTCTTTTCTTTCTTTCTTTCTTTACCCCTGCTAGCCGCCTCGCTCTTCTATTTATCACGGGGACATGGATCAGCTGTGGCAATCACCAGCTCCCGAGAACAATTATTTCTTTTAACCAAATCTCTGTTAAACATCACAGAACATGATAATATAAAGCGTAATAGAAGCTTGGTTTAAGGATATTGAGGCATTAAAAGGTAAGTGGTACTAAAGTGTGAAAAAGCCTGTACTGGTATGGAGAATCATTATTGTCAGATGGACAGAGAAAAGAGACATTCCTATTGGCATTGTTTTTTTCAGAATGGGGGACTGATTTGTCCTGCTACATCTTCTGTTACTTCAACCTGCAGGAATAACTTGATCCAGAAAATAAGCGTTGTGAAGCTACTGATCAGCTTGTCAAGTTTGACAAGCTATGTATTCATGAAGAAAACATGTTTATCTTCTAATTTAACTACACTATGTATGAAAGACTCTAGCATGTGTTGCAGACTGCTTGCACCTTATATTTAAGAAAATGTCAGCTTTTATCTCTACAGGTAACTAAAAATGAAAAGCTGCAATTTCCATTTAGCTGAATACTTTAAAAATATAAGAGTACTATTAATCAATTGAGTTCTCAGTGTAGTCTTTGGATTTTCTGTGTCGTCTGTGAATGTTTAAGCTTGGGGAGGTGCGCAATGAACAAAAATCAGTATAATACGATCATGGTTGGCAAAGAACAAATTTATTGGGAGGGCATTAGAGTTTTATGGGGCAGTAGGAGGTCAATGAATAATTACAAATCCAAATCCAATCCACTGTAATATAACAAGGGTGGGGGATTAGCACTTACACAACATCAATGGTTGGTGCATTTCTCACATACTCTTCATTCTTGTCTATGCTATAACACTGCAGCTCTGTTTCACACTCCTCTTTCCATAAGACTTGGGTCCTGTCTCTTCTACCTGACCTTGCTTTCCTCTTTAGCACCCATTACCTGTTACAATTCAGTTCCCCCATGTCCACATGGGCTTCCAGGTAATGGCCCTCTCCTGATCTGTGAACGATCCAATCCAGGATCTTCACTGAGAAAAATGCATGCACTTTGTTTTCTTTATTCAACACAACATTCAGCTAATAAGGTTTCTAAAATAAAGCCATTGATGGTTAATATTTAGCTATCAAAATACTTCAACGTAGATAAAATAAACTACTGAAAGGTTGATTTGTTATATTCGTTATATGCAGATACAAATGCATATGTTAAACCAAAAAGTTCTCCTGAGGTTGACTTGAATTTCACAAGTTGATGAAATGAATCTCTGCAGCAGTCAAATGATTAAAATTACTGTCCAGGATAACTTCCACATTTTTAATTTTTCACCAAATGGCAATGTTTTTTCAATTCATTTTTATTATATGAGCCACTGAAATTAAAATGTATCTATGTTTATAAAAATTTGCTGTAAGAATTTTGCATTGTGAGGCATTCATTTTTATTATGTGAAACACTGGCAATAAAAACATACTGTATATGCTATATAGAATTATGATTTAAGAATTTGTATTGTTGGGCATTCATTTTTAACATGTGAAACACCAGGAATAAAAAGGTAAATATGAATATAAAAATTTGCTTTTTTAACAATTTGTGTTAAGGCAAACTTCCCTAAAGGAGGTGTTGGGGACTAGCCCCTGTAAGCCCCCTGTGTTACTGACCATGGATATGATATTGCTCTGTATTTTGTAAATAATGGCAATGACATTTGATCGAATTAACAGTTCCATTAATTTTGTACACTTTTTAAAACAAGTAGGTAAAATAATAGCCTTTAAAAATGCCTTATTGTCCTCAGTCACATTGCAACTTGATTTAAGCTTTGCAGTCTGTAGGATGAAAGCTAAGGATCAAATGGTGGAAGCTGAAAAAGAAGCTCAGACAGACACTAGGTGGGAGTGAAGAGTTACCTGACAGCTGGGCAACTACAGCAGAAGTGGTAAGGAAGACTGTAAGAAGGGTGCTTGGCATGACATCTGGACAGGAAGTAAGGAAGCAGGACAACGAAACCTGGTGGTGGAATGGAGAAGTACAGAAAAGTATACAGAGGAAGAGGTTGGCAAAGGAAAAGTGGGATAGTCAGAGAGATGAAGAAAGTTGACAGGAGTACAATGAGATAAGGAGTAAGGTCAAGAGAGAGGTAGTGAAAGCTAAAGATAAGGCATATGATGAGTTCTATGAGATGTTGAAAACTGATGAGGGAGAAAAGGACCTGTACCGATTGACTAGACAAAGGGCCAAGCTGGGAAAGATGTGCAGCAGGGTAGGGTGATAAAGGATAAAGATGGAAATGTACTCACAAGACAGGAAGGTGTGTTGAGAAGATGGAAAGAGTATTTTGAGAGATTGATGAATGAAGAGAATGAGAGAGAGAGAAGGTTGGATGATGTAGAGATAGTGAACCAGGAAGTGCTGAGGATTGGCAAGGAGGAAGTAATGACAGCTATGAAGAGGATGAAAAATGGGAAGGCCGTTGGCCCACATGACATACTGTTCCTGTGAAGCATAGAGTTGTGTAGTAGAGACAGCAGTGAAGTTTTTAACCAGATTGTTTAATGCAATCTTGGAAAGTTTAAGGATGCCTGAGGAGTGGAGAGGAAGTGTACTGGTAATTAAATAATTCGACAAAGCTCCTACCTTATTTCCTTACCTTTCTCTATAGAATGTGATCTCTGACCACTAGACTTTTATCAAGGTAACTGAAGCATACTTGTTTTAAGAAACAGAATAATTCAATTTATTTATAAGCACAAGAATTACAGAATTATGATAACTATGTGTGTGTATGTGTGTATATGTATATGTACATATATACATACTGTAAATATTCTGTACATATCTATACTAATTAATAAAAGGCAAAGCCCTCACTGACTCACTGACTGACTGACTGACTGACTCACTCACTCACTCATCACTAATTGTCCAACTTCCCGTGTAGGTGGAAGGCTAAAATTTGGCAGGCTGATTCCTTACAGCTTACTTACAAAAGTTAGGCAGGTTTCATTTCGAAATTCAACGCGTAATGGTCATAACTGCAACCTCTTTTTTGACAATATACTGTAATGGACGGCAGCTCGATGGCCATGGGAGGCGGAGTTGAGTGTCACGTCATCACGCCTCCCACGTAATCACGTGAAAAGACTGTGAACGCAGTAGGGAGAAATGAAGGAAGAGCCGCAAACAGCGAAGAACAAAAAATTCATTAAACAATTGAGAAGAGAGCGAAACAATAAGAAGCGAGCGAGTGAAGCATACAAGCATCTTCATAAGGGAAACAAAGCATGGTGTAAAACGTAAGTTTAAATTAAGTTTATTGAAACGCTCCCGTTGCAGATTGCAATAACATATTCGCGAGATAAAAGTTTAATGAGAAGACACGAGGTATAAATGAACCACACGCCGTAGCGCAACGTTAGGGGCAACAGTTTCAACCATTCTATGATCTGCTTCTTGCAACTGAAAGATGGCACATGGCGGATGTTAGCCGACTTGCTGACCGCAACGTTAGAGGCTTCAACTCTGGCGCTGATGATAGAGATTCGATTCCCGAGACGGGATGCAGTGAGTGTGTATGCCTGATGAGCCCAGAATTAGGGAGAAACACGTGTCGCATACTCTTTGCATTATTTGAAAGTAAACTATTAAAACCATTCTATGATCAGCTTCTGGCAATAGAAACAGGGCACGTGGCGGATGTAAGGCGACTTCCTGACCAATCACAAGCGTAACCTGGCAGGTAACCACCCACACAGTCAGATTGTGATTCAGAAAACGAATGCCATGAATGTAATTACCACGATCTACATACTGTCAAATAAACGAAACACACGGCGTAGCGCGACAGCTGTGAAAAGCGAGGTTCACAAAAAAAAACAGATCCTTAACAAATTGTTATTGGTATATTTTTCGATCCGTTTAAAAAGGTTTTCTTTTCTTCTTAAAAAATTAAAAGCAGTACTTCGCCGCAACGAAGCGCGAGAATTTGGCTATATATATCTGCTTCTCGCAATTAAAAGAGGGCACGTGGCGGATTTTAGACGACTTCATGACCAAACATAAGTGTTACCTGCCATGTAGGGTTACCACTATTAATACAAAAAAATAAGGGACGCATACTGCAGCGGGTGCCACATCCCAGTGCCAACACTTTGCAGACTCTATTTAAAAGACCCGCCCTCCTCACTAAACAGTTAAAAAGACCAATCAAACTAACGATGACATCAAGTATTACCCAATCAAAAGTAGGAAAGGAGGCATCTTCATAAAATGCGTGTGGGATGATTTGCATGAGACGCTGCTTTAAAAAAAATGATAAAAAAAAACGGGACAAATCCCGTCCCGTATTGATTCAAAACGGGACGCGCAATTTCATTCTCAAATACGGGACGATTCCGTATTTTAAAGGACGGGTGGCAACCCTACAGTGCCAGGTAACCTCCCATACAATCAGATTGTGATTCAGACTAGGAATGCAATGAATGTAATTACTCCGATCTACATACAAGGCGAAAGTCTTGCAACATTCAAAGATGATGGTTTGGGATAAGTACACCATAGAACATAAAAGAGCTTATGAAGCCTTGAACCGAAAAAAAGCAAGATCTCAGAGATCGTAAAAAAAAAAAAAATAGGAGGTAATGTCGTTTTACTCGCTGTAGATTTTAGTCAAACATTACCAGTTATTCCACGAGGGAGACCAGCAGATGAACTCAACGCGTGTTTAAAATCCATGCTTCTCCCACGCTCGGTTATATGTCGCATGTTCTCGGGTAGGTACACCAAAAAATGCATACATTTAAGCATGTAATGGGCAAACAAAAAATGAGGTATACCCGAAGGCACTGCAGTAGTACTTAATGTAACTTTACTTCTTAAATGTTAATGTTTTACTGTTTAATAATTTATACGCTTCTTATATGTTGTTCAAATTCTTTTATCAAAATACCAGTGACAGCGCAATGCACGATAACGTGGAGTGAATACACCATACGCATCCGCCCACGGCCGCCCTGGTGTGCGCAGATAGGAGTTGATTCTACAATAAAATAAAATAAAGATAAAAAGAGTAATACAATCATCACCCATAAAGCGGATAGTAGACGTGACGTACTATATGTGTACCAGATTTCAAGTCAATAGGTGAAACAGTTTGCGAGCTACAGGTGATTTAGAATCCTGGACAGACAAACGAATAGCCACGGTAGCAAATTACAGAAGAAGATTTTACTGTTTAATAATTTATATTTATATGAAATGTGCTTCTTATATATTACTTCATATTCTCATATGGTAATGATGTTAATGTTGTTTATATTGATTTCTGTTATTGAAACTGCATGTATGTGTGTATATGTATGTATGTATGTATATATATATATATATATATATATATATATATATATATATATATATATATATATAATATATAATATATATATATATGTGTATACATATATATGTGTATATATATATATAATATATGTGTATGTGTGTATATATATAATATATATATATATATATATATATATATATATATTATATATATATATATATATATATATATATATATATATATACTAGCAAAATACCCGCGCTTCGCAGCAGAGAAGTAGTGTGTTAAAGAGGTTATGAAAAAGTAAAGGAAACATTTTAAAAATAACGTAACATGATTGTCAATGTAATTGTGTTGTCATTGTTATGAGTGTTGCTGTCATATATATACATACTATATATATACATACATATACACACATACATGCAGTTTCAATAACATAGAAATCAATATAAACAACATTAACATCATTATCATATGAGAATATGAAGTAATATATAAGAAGCACATTTCATATAAATATAAATTATTAAACAGTAAAATCTTCTTCTGTAATTTGCTACCGTGGCTATTCGTTTGTCTGTCCAGGATTCTAAATCACCTGTAGCTCGCAAATTGTTTCACCTATTGACTTGAAATCTGGTGCACATATAGTACGTCACGTCTACTATCCGCTTTATGGGTGATGATTGTATTACTCTTTTTATCTTTATTTTATTTTATTGTAGAATCAACTCCTATCTGCACACACCAGGGCGGCTGTGGGCGGATGCGTATGGTGTATTCACTCCACGTTATTGTGCATTG
Organism: Erpetoichthys calabaricus; assembly: GCF_900747795.2. Taxonomy (NCBI): domain Eukaryota; kingdom Metazoa; phylum Chordata; class Cladistia; order Polypteriformes; family Polypteridae; genus Erpetoichthys; species Erpetoichthys calabaricus. The sequence continues at coordinate 141,876,829 of NC_041397.2, read as the reverse complement.
CGCTGTCACTGGTATTTTGATAAAAGAATTTGAACAACATATAAGAAGCGTATAAATTATTAAACAGTAAAACATTAACATTTAAGAAGTAAAGTTACATTAAGTACTACTGCAGTGCCTTCGGGTATACCTCATTTTTTGTTTGCCCATTACATGCTTAAATGTATACATTTTTTGGTGTACCTACCCGAGAACATGCGACATATAACCGAGCGTGGGAGAAGCATGGATTTTAAACACGCGTTGAGTTCATCTGCTGGTCTCCCTCGTGGAATAACTGGTAATGTTTGACTAAAATCTACAGCGAGTAAAACGACATTACCTCCTATTTTTTTTTTTTTTTACGATCTCTGAGATCTTGCTTTTATTCGGTTCAAGGCTTCATAAGCTCTTTTATGTTCTATGGTGTACTTATCCCAAACCATCATCTTTGAATGTTGCAAGACTTTCGCCTTGTATGTAGATCGGAGTAATTACATTCATTGCATTCCTAGTCTGAATCACAATCTGATTGTATGGGAGGTTACCTGGCACTGTAGGGTTGCCACCCGTCCTTTAAAATACGGAATCGTCCCGTATTTGAGAATGAAATTGCGCGTCCCGTTTTGAATCAATACGGGACGGGATTTGTCCCGTTTTTTTTTAATCATTTTTTTTAAAGCAGCGTCTCATGCAAATCATCCCACACGCATTTTATGAAGATGCCTCCTTTCCTACTTTTGATTGGGTAATACTTGATGTCATCGTTAGTTTGATTGGTCTTTTTAACTGTTTAGTGAGGAGGGCGGGTCTTTTAAGTAGAGTCTGCAAAGTGTTGGCACTGGGATGTGGCACCCGCTGCAGTATGTGTCCCTTATTTTTTTGTATTAATAGTGGTAACCCTACCTGGCAGGTAACACTTATGTTTGGTCATGAAGTCGTCTAAAATCCGCCACGTGCCCTCTTTTAATTGCGAGAAGCAGATATATATAGCCAAATTCTCGCGCTTCGTTGCGGCGAAGTACTGCTTTTAATTTTTTAAGAAGAAAAGAAAACCTTTTTAAACGGATCGAAAATATACCAATAACAATTTGTTAAGGATCTGTTTTTTTGTGAACCTCGCTTTTCACAGCTGTCGCACTATGCCGTGTGTTTCGTTTATTTGACAGTATGTAGATCGTGGTAATTACATTCATGGCATTCGTTTTCTGAATCACAATCTGACTGTGTGGGTGGTTACCTGCCAGGTTACGCTTGTGGTTGGTCAGGAAGTCGCCTTACATCTGCCACGTGCCCTCTTTCTGTTCCCAGAAGCTGATCATAGAATGGTTTTAATAGTTTACTTTCAAATAATGCAAAGAGTATGCGACACGTGTTTCTCCCTAATTCTGGGCTCATCAGGCATACATATTCACTGCATCCCGTCTCGGGAATCGAATCTCAATCGTCAGCACCAGAGTTGAAGCCCCTAACGTTGCGGTCAGCAAGTCGGCTAACATCCGCCATGTGCCGTCTTTCAGTTGCGAGAAGCAGATCATAGAATGGTTGAAACTGTTGCCCCTAACGTTGCGATACGGCGTGTGGTTCGTTTATACCTCGTGTCTTCTCATTAAACTTTTATCTTGAGAATATGTTATTGCAATCTGCAGCGGGAGCGTTTCTATAAACTTAATTTAAACTTACGTTTTACACCGTGCTTTGTTTCCCTTATGAACATGCTTGTATGCTTCATTCGCTGGCTTCTTATTGTTTCGCTCCCTTCTCAATTGTTTAATGAATTTTTTGTTCTTCGCTGTTTGCGGCTCTTCCTTCATTTCTCCCTACTGCGTTCACAGTCTTTTCACGTGATTACGTGGGAGGCGTGATGACGTGACACTCAACTCCGCCTCCCATGGCCATCGAGCTGCCGTCCATTACAGTATATTGTCAAAAAAGAGGTTGCAGTTATGACCATTACGCGTTGAATTTCGAAATGAAACCTGCCTAACTTTTGTAAGTAAGCTGTAAGGAATCAGCCTGCCAAATTTTAGCCTTCCACCTACACGGGAAGTTGGACAATTAGTGATGAGTGAGTGAGTGAGTCAGTCAGTCAGTCAGTCAGTGAGTCAGTGAGGGCTTTGCCTTTTATTAATTAGTATAGATTAAATTATAGCTCTTTGTTGGACTTGTGTGTCTATTTAGCACTTTCTGGACTGAAAGGGTACTCAAAGATGTCAGGTCAACTCTGATTTACACAGGCCTGTCCTGGTACAAAGAGTTTAGTCACTTACTTTGCAACGCAAGTTGGAGTATGGGAAGCTGTATTTCTGCATCAATGTTAAATCTGCTGTCTTAATTGTACTGGACAATATGACATTCTTGTACTTCAACAGTGTTAATTAACCTAAACAGTTATGAACTTAATTTTTTCACTTCTTTAGTGTTTGTAACTTTATAAATGTTTAACTTTCTTAAGAAAGTGTTAAAAAGACATTCTAACATTATGTGGTGTTATTTTTACTGATTTAATGAGGTGTTCACAACACTCAGGGTGCTGATGAGGATCTGCATTTCGCTGGAGGCACATGTTCCTATAAAAATAGGCTGTTATATCCAGTATCCTAATATTAGTCCATAAACATCCCCAAAGACAGACAAAATGTTCCAGGCACCTATAGCAAATGTCAAGATATCTGGGTAGCAACGTTCCACCTTTTTCATGCTTTATACTTGAGTGCTTTCTGTAAAATCTGAGTTCTAGTGACTTATCATTCTTACAGATCATCTCTGGTGCCCTTTTAGTATCTTTTTCTGTGACATTAATCATAAAGACACAGCACATGACCTGCTATTGTTCCCCACCTATACACTGACTCTTATGGATGGTCCTTATTTACCAATGTGGGCTTTTGCTTCTTGTCTCTCCAAGCCTTGATGACCTTTTCTTCTGCTCCTCACCACTTTGGTTCCATAGTTTACCCTTACAAACCAGGTAGTCCACTCTAGCCTAATCAGTGATTCTTGTATATTGGCATTTGCAGTTTTTGTAGATTAACAACTAGAATTTAAAAATAACAAAAATTTATGAAGGATCTGCAAGTTTTTATGTAATGTAGTTGTAGACTCTAGCAGCCACATTTCTTTTTGTATAAAATATTTCCACCTTCACAGTATCCAAAATATCCTTGCAGCCCTAGCAACTGCTGAGTACAGAACACTATATATTGTTACATTTTTATTAGCTATTTCATTTCCTAAACTGTAGGACATGATGCAAAAGCCATTTCTATTCATTCCTACTGGTAGGCTGATGGATTTTTTATTCTCAGATTTCTTAGAAATGCTAGGGCTAGCTTTTCACATTTTATAACAATTGAAAAAGCTGACTGGCAGCCTCTGAGTCATTCTAGATTAGATCTGCATTCAAACACTGATCCTCCTTAAACCTTACTAGTGACATTTTGTGGGCATAATATTTGAAATCTTGGTGAAGAAATGAGAAATATATATATATATATATATATATATATATAATATAATATATTTAAGATGGGTCTTAAAGAAAGACATTTAAAATAATTTGAAGCAGAAGAAATTGTCACTGGCAAAAAGGAACTGTGGACTTTCATTACTCTAATTCATTTGTAAATGATATCACACCTTCACTTCCTGTGTAGAGAAACTTCTATCTGATTTACTTTCACATCATTTTGTTGGAATAGAGACTAGGCCATCACCGGTAAAGTCACATGGCAGAGGTGTCTGCTTTTATATAAATAAACAATGGTGTAAAATGGTGGTGGTCAGAAAAAAACTGTGCATGAAAGATTTGGAACTTCTGTCTCTCTCTACGGCCCATTAATCTGCCCAGAGAAATTCCAAAGATTTTCATGACAATCGGATATATTCACAAGCGAGGCCATCAACATCACCTCCAGAGTGATACATAGGCTTGAATCACTGTCTCCCAATTCTGAAAACTTTATTTTGGGAAACTTTAAACAGTGAGCACTGAACAAAACAATTTTTACCTATATGTCACTTGACCAACTCGTCACAACTGAGGAATTGATCAGTGCTACAGGTACATCAAAGGCGCTTATGAATAGGCAGAAAAAACGCTGCTGGGTTCATCAGATCATTACTGTGTCCGCTTATTCCAATCTCTAAACCCACCTTTAAGAGGGAAAAGCTGGAAAGCAACCAAATTAAAGTCTGGGACAAGGACGTGTTGAGTGTCTGTGCGACTGTTTTGTGTTCACTTACTGGTCAGTTTTTTGAAAAATCCTGAGCTGACATTAATGAACTGACAGACACTGCAAGCTGTTACATGCAATTCTGCAAGAACAACATAATACCCATGAAATCTGCTAAAATATACCCTAACAACAAGCTGTGGATTACCAGAGATCTAAAACAATTGATAACCTGAAAAAATAGTGCATTTCAACATGGAACATTAATGGAACATAATTACAGAAGGAGATGAAATGTGAAATAAATCAGGCAAAGGTGAAGTATGACATTTTGTAGTCTTAATTTATGATAGTACATTATTACATAATATAGCTTTAACTTTCCAATTTTTCCAGGAGTTATTGCCATAAAGCCTATTGTTACGTTGCCTCTTACAATTATAAGGATTAAAATGAAAGATTAGAAATAGCTTGCTCTCTTCCCAAACCCATCTGCCTATATTGCCTCCACACATGAGGCTAGATCACACTTCATAAAGTCCCGGTCCTCTGATATACCTAGAGACAGAGCACGTCCAAAACAAAACAAGCCCCCCAGAAGCAGTGTATAAGGACTAAAATAGAGATATCTATTGACAGTGCAGTCCAAATATTTTAAACATAAAATACTGTATAATCTTAAACAGTCCTGAGAGTCTAAACCCAGGGAATGATGTTAAACAGTAGCTGTAGCCTTCGATAAGCAGATAACGTTTGATAGTAAGCCCTAATACAATAAACCAAGGGTATAATGTTAAACAGTCCCCTAAAAAAATACACATACATACATAAATACACACATATAATTGCAATTAAAATGTAAACAAAAAGAGGCAGAGACAGAAATAGGATGTAAAATTACGGAACCAGTATCATTGGGAGCGGATCAAACAGCAGGTAAGATCTTCTTTGCCACGCCAGGACCCGATGCAACTCAAAAAGTGTTCAGTTTTCTTAGCTCTTTTTCTGCATCGTCTGTAGAAGTAAAAAATGTTGAACTTGCCTTGAATGACCACTTTCAGTTTGGCAGGATAGAAGAGGCTGAATTTGATCTCAGCTTTCCATAAGCGCCATTTGATGCTGTAAAATTGTCACGTTTAGCAGCCGTTGAAGGTGAGAAATCAGGGATAATACAAATGTAGTTATTTTCAAATATAATGTCTTGTTTCTGTCTGAAAAATAACATGTTATTTAAACTGTAATTTTTCAAAGCACACAATGAGAGTCCTGCGTTTTGAGGTATTTGATCTATGTATTCAGTAAGCTGCTGCTATCTCTGTGTCTGATTTGAAGTCCTCTTCAGTTATTTTAGAGAATAGTTCAGGCATGAATTTCACTGGTTTTGGACCTTCGCAATTTTCAAGAAGACCTTCGATTCTGATATTATTCCTTCTGCATCCATCTTCCAGTGCAGCTAGTCTGTCTCCAAGCACTTTGCATTCAGAATTTGCAGCGGTAGATGCCAACTGTAATATATGGACAGGATAGAGAATGAACTGTGGACTGATAACCTGGCCTCATTATGGAATGGCATGAAGATGATGGCTGGGAATCGTAAAAAAAGCAATAATCGAGTTGAACTGGCAGGTGTCAAAACTGACTATCAGTTGGTGCAAAACTTGAATGAGTTTTATTCAAGATTTGAAACACAGGATTTTGCTTCAGAACTAAGACAGCAAAAGAACAGAATGAGGTCTGGAGCCAGAAGTCAGCCCATCTTTGACCAGAATAATTGTCAGAAAGTTCCTTAAACAAACAAAAATCATTATTCTGACAGAATAAGTTGCCATCTGCCTCCTTACTGTGCAGAGGAGCTCTTTCCAATATTCCACTCCATATTTGAAATGTTCTTGGATTTACAGTAAACTGTATTTCCATTGGCAAAAACTACACACCCCAAAGCATTAAGTGATTTTAGACCAGTGGCATTAACTTCTCGTATCATGAAATCCTTTGACAAGTTAATTAATAGACTTAACAAAACTGAGGTTCTTCTGGATCCTCACCAATTTGCATACAGAGTAAAGAGAGGTGTGGAGGATGCCACAGCAATACTTTTTGAATCTATTGTACGATCACATGGAAGGATCTGATCAATTCTCTTTGGACCCCAGCTTGGTGGGGTGGATTCTGGACTTTTTAACAAACAGAAAACAATGAATGAGTGTCAATGGCTGTTTCTCTGATAGTCTAATTACATGTTGCTGCTTATCTCCTCTTTTGTTTATCCTGTATACAAAAGACTGCAGGAGTTTACACATGGATAGATATATCCTGAAATTTGCAGATAACTCTGTCATTGTGAGTTTTATACAAGATAAGGAAGACAGCCATGAGCCTACTGTCAATGGATGTACAATGGTGTGATCACTCTAATTTATGACTTAACATTTCTAAGACAAAATATATAGTTTTAGATTTCAGGTGCTCTCCACCATCCACTGTTTCAATTTTAATTAAAGGGGAGACAGTGGAAATGGTAGAGTAATACAAATATCTGGGAACAATCATTGACAAAAAACTAAACTTTAATTTTAACACAGCGCAAACTAAAAAAAAAGGGCAGTCACGGCTTTTTTTTCACCAGTTTTAAAGTGAAGAAAACCATATTGACACTTTTTTATAAGCACTATTGAATCCATTGTTTCATTTGTTTTTATCTGTTGGTTTGGCAACCTCAGCAATAAGAATTGTAAACTATCTTAACAACATTATAAAAATTTGTTGTAAATTTATTAGATCACAGCAGACCTCTATCACTGAAATGTATTGCAAACAGGTTAGAAAGAAAGCTAACTCAATTCTGTTAGACAGTAGCCATCTTCTTTTGTCTAAATCCCAGCTGTTGCCATGAGACTGCAGATTTAGGTTTCCAAAGGTAAACATCAACAGATCTAAGAACTCTTTAATTCCTAGAGCTATAAGCATTTCAAATTCTGTTACTTGTAGGGATGCTGCCAAATGTTAAATTCTGCAATATTATTTTGTGTACTGTTCAAAGTAATTATTCTTTTTGTGCTGATCTTGAGTGTATGTTTGTGCAATAACATTGGTGGTGAAATGTTGTGTTCTTTGTTTATCTATTAGATCTCTGTAACAATTTTTTCTGTTTTTGTACTTTTCTGCTGAAAAAAATGTTCCCCCTGGGATAATAAAGTCGACCTAAACCTAAACATCTTCCTTGAGGTAAAGTGTACCATGGCAAGATGCATTTGGGGACTGTCGAGATTAAATCTGTTCAGACATTTCATCTTGTACATACAGTATATTCACACTCAACTTAGGGTTTCTAGTATAATTTGCAAACTTATATTTAAAAAATACAAATGCAAAAATGTTATTTTGCAAGTCCCTGAAATCCAGTGATGCAGAATCATTGCCAGTTTCCTGCCCGTTCATCAGGATTTGTTTTTCAGGTCATGGTACAGAAGTAGCCACTATATAAAATCAAGTATTGGTATGGACATCAAGAAGTCACAGAGCGTATTGTAATGTACAACCCTATAAGTACTCCTATTTTTGAACAGTGTGAAGAAAACCAGCAAATGTTTAGCGACCTGAATCTGCCAGAGTAGTGCATCTGTTTTAATCAGGTGAACACATAATTCACCACCGTGTGTGTAGTCTACAGCCATTATTGAATGATTAAAAAGAAAGACAGGTCTCTCAACGCATTCTATTTGTGGCTTATTTTTTACTTGTCAGCTTTTCATACTTTTCACCCCCCTTTCTACCCTTAATTTTCATTTTCATAAGTTCTTAATTTTGGCTGGATTCAATCTCCATGGTGCCATAGGATCTGCCTAATATTTGGACTCATTTGCCATGATGAAATATTGTTCTTGGATGTCACTGATGTGTAGACTGTAGTAGCTAACCAACATGTAACGTACACTGGACTAACAGGCTGTGAGCGATTATACAATACCACTCTAGAGAGGCAGTTAAAATAACCAGAGTGCTGGCGCAGTGGCGACCAACACTACTTTCCTATATTTCACTACACAACAACACTAAAATAACTACACATAAAAGGTACATAAAAATAGAAGTATATTAATAACACAAAACCAAAACAGATTCTCTATTATAAATGTTCCCTGTGGTGCAACGCCATTTCTTAATAAACAATAACCACAAAACAATCACACAAGTCTGGGAGCAATAAACTGCTTGAATAATGGATAAAGTATTAAAGGAGAAGAAAAAACTGTAAATAATGTGATAAATAATTGATTGAAGGGAACCCTCCTAAAGTGGTTTGCCAAATATATCACAGGTCTACAAAGTTGAACTTTGAAGAGTTAGGTTTATTTGCATTTATAAACAAAATATATCATTTTAATTTTTTCACTATGTCACATTTATGTACATAATTGAAAAAAATTACACAATTTAATCATGTATGCAAAGTTCTTCTAAATCAATTTAACACGAAAATATGTTCCTCAAGGCTCTGGATGTTGTGGGGCTGTCCTGGTAGACACGTCTCTGCAGCATCACATGGACATTGGGGGCAGTGCCTCTGGATTGGCAAACCGGGGTGGTGGTCCCCCTTTTAAAGAAGGGTGACCGGAGGATGTGCTCCAACTATAGGGGGATCACACTCCTCACCCTCCCCGGTAAGGTCTATGTAGGGGTGCTGAAGAAGGGAGTTCAGTTGATAGTCGAATCTCGGATTCAAGAGGAACAATGTGGATTCCATCCCGGCCGTGGAACACTGGACCAGCTCTACACCCTGGCCAGGATCCTGGAGGGGGCATGGGAGTTTACCCAACCAGTCCACATGTGTTTTGTGGATTTGGAGAAGGCATTCGACTGTGTCCCTTGAAGCATCCTGTGGGGTGTGCTTGTTACGAGCCATTCAGTCCATGTACAGGAGGAGCAGGAGCTTGGTCCGCATTGCCGGTAATAAGTCGAACTCATTTCCTGTTGAGGTTGGACTCTGCCAGGGCTGCCCTTTGTCACCAATTCTGTTCATAGGTTTTATGGACAGAACTTCTAGGCACAGCCAAGGAGCAGAGGGGATCTGGTTTGGTGACCTCAGAATCTCATCTCTGTTATTTTCAGATGACGTGGTTCTGTTGGCTTCAACAGACAGTGACCTCCAGCTCTCACTGGAGTGGTTCGCAGCTGAGTGTGAAGCGGCGGGGATGAGAGTCTGCACCTTTAAATCCGAGGCCATGGTTCTCTGCCAGAAAAGGGTGTAATGCTCTCCCTGGGTTGGTAACACATTGCTGCCTCAAGTGGAGGAGTTCAAGTATCTTGGGGTCTTGTTCATGAGTGAGGGAAGAATGGAGCTGGAGATTGACAGATGGATTGGTGCAGCATCCGCAGTAATGCGGGCTCTGCAACGGTCCGTCGTGGTGAAGAGAGAGCTGAGCTAAAAGGCGAGGCTGTCGATTTACCAGTTGATCTACGTTCCTACCCTCACCTATGGCCTCGAGCTTTGGGAAGTGACTGAAAGAGCAAGATCGCAGATACAAGTGGCCTAAATGAGTTTTCTCTTCAGGGTGGCTGGACTTTCCCTTAGAGATAGGGTGAGGAGTTCAGTTATCCGGGAGAGACTTGGAGTAGAGTCGCTGCTCCTCTGCATTGAGAGGAGTCAGTTGAGGTGGTTCAGGCATCTGGTCAGGATGCCCCCTGGATGCATCCCTAGGGGGTTGTTCCGGGCATGTTCCACTGGGAGAAGGCCACGGGGCAGACCCAGGACACGCTGGAGGGATTATATCTCCCGGCTGGCCTGGGAACATCTCGGGGTCCCCCCAGAGGAGCTGGAGGAGGTGGCCGGGGATAGGGAGGTCTGGGCTTCCCTGCTTAGGCTACTGCCCCCGCGACCTGACTTCGGATAAGCAGTGGACAATGGATGGATGGATGGATGGACGAAAATATGCAGTCAAACTAATATTTTAAACATAAATGTAAAAAAAACAATACATGTTCATTGGCTTGCATATAGCATTAGTTTTTGTCACTTAGTTTTTCTGATCCAAAACTTTGTTTGGTGGTCCGTTGTTTGTACACATTTTCTGGTGCATCCCTATGAATCATCCAGCAGCAGTCTGCCATAATACATCAGAATGTGCCAGGTACCTTCTTTCATTGTTCTTAGTATACTAATGCAATCTTTCACCCTGTTGTTCATTCACTGCTCCAAGATTTTCAGTGAAAATTTTCAAATGTGAAACCCAAAAGTAACCTTTAAGACTGACGTTGCAACCCAATTCCTTAAACTTAAATATTGCATTTATTATAATTTCTTTATATTTTGGATGTTTATTTTTTCCTAAAAACGTAGAAGTTGCTTTTTCTAGTGATACCCAAGCCTCTCATTTCAGGTCATTCATATTTCCATTAAATTCTGTATCAGAAATCTGTTTTCTAATTTCACTTCTACCAAAATGCCTTCTTCCCTCTATTAAAGAACCTAGAACAAGCTAGAGGAGAATCGGCCATTCAGCCCAACAAAGCTCACCAGTCCTATCCACTTAATTCTTCTAAAATAACAATGTCTATTTGTTAAAGTCCCCAAAGACCTACTGTTGACCACACTTCTTGGTAGCTTATTCCAACTATCTATGGTTCTCTGTGTAAAGAAAAACGTCTTAATGTTTGTTCAAAAACTTGCCCTTAATAAGCTTCCAACTGTATCCCCGTGTTCTTGTTGAACTCATTTTAAAATAACAGTCTTGATCCACTGTACTAATTCCCTTCACTTCAATCATGTCTCCTCTTAACACTACACTACACTTAACTACAATCTCTGTTGTTACGGTTCTGCCTTTGTCCAGACACGGTTTCATAAGTTTTATGACTTTAGTCTCAGAAAGTCTTTTTTCCCGTAGATCGACTTGGATCTTTTCCTGAATAAGATCAAACACAATTGCACAGAGTGCGACAGGTTTCCACCTGCAGCTAAAGTCACTTCAGTACACATGTACATTGTGAGCATGCCCCTGTCGATCAAAAGCAGGAAGCTCTGCAGAGTAGTTGTGAGTTTATGCTGTAGGAAGATAAGCAAATAAATCAAGGTAAACAACATTCAATGTGGCTTTTATATAAGTAACATATACGTGTTTTTCATATAAAGACCATCACAAAACAAAATCACAAACAGAACTTTGCACCAAACCTTGGCGAGCTCTGTAAGCCATGCTGTTTCATTGAAGGACAAGTGTGGAGCAGACTAACTGGCAGAATGATGCCTGACCTCTTGCTGCATCCAAACGCTGCCATCTTTCATCTTTACGGCTGATGCAGCTGCGTTGTTCTTATATGTGAGTGGACATTTCTTGCTGGGAGGGCTTCTGTTCTCTTTCTCCGATGTAGAACACTCATCCTCATCTGAGTTCACCTCTGTTATAACGTGTCTTTATTTGAAATCAGCAGTGTCAGATCGGGGCGAGCGTGAATGTGACTGAGAGAATAAAACTGAATAATAAAAAAAAATGCTAAACTTTAACTGCAATTGCTCCATCCTGGGTATGACATTAATCTACATCCAGCCCTGCATGTAGGCCCTCCAACCTGCAGGGAAACACCTGGGGGTTGGTGGAAGAATTAGAACTCTAGTTACCATAAAAAACCTCACACTGTTCCATTCCATCTGAACTAGTGTGGTGCTGAGGTGTCACCCATTGCATGGGTACTCAGGTCCTAATCTATGGATCTTGAGTTGGTTTGTCATGTGGTGGGTGTGGCAATGTCCTGTATCAGCGCATGCTCCTAGCCTCTCTCTCTCACTTTACAAGTACCATAAATTTACTCCAGCTCTTATAGGCTCAAATCAAATGTATGGTTTTATTGTACAATAGTAACAATAAGAGCAGCTCACTACTCAAAATGGTAATTCTGGAGAGCTCTTGGATTTGATCCCACAACCACTTGATTATGAGTCAGCAGTTCTTACCACTGTGCCACCCAAGCAGTCATGTCAGCACTGTACCCTAACCTGATTTCTTTTTCTTCGGTTATATTCTTGAATAAAAGCACATTTGTTTTGCTATACGTTTACCTTACGTGAAAGGGTTTATTTGATATTTGGACTTCAGTCTTCACACATTATACACTCCATGTCAAAATGTTATCGTTAGTATTGTAACATAAAAAAAATTCTATTTTAGATATTTGTTGAATATTTCTTGCGTTTCTCACATTTCCTGTCATCCTACACTTACCCAGATCATTATAGACATGGAACACACATGAAATGCATGTGCTCCAAATAATAATATATTATTTACCCTATGCAACTCCAGGCACCTCACATTCAGATAAACAAGACTTGAGCTGAAAGGTGGGATAGCAGGTTGTTTGCTGCTTGTGCTGATCAACACATTTACAAAACAAAAGACGCTGATAGAAAGTTGCGAAGGAATTTAAGGTGGATCAGGATTTCAAGTTTTTTCTGAGACTTCAGGGATTCTAGGGTTCATTTTCTTTTGCTTAAATTGAAAAAGGCTCAGCTCTTTTAATCTTTCCTCATAATTCATGCCCTGTAGCCCTGGATTCAGCCTAGTTGTTGTGCTCTGGACCTTTACTAGCACGACTAGGTCCTTTTTTGTAGCCTGGAGACAAAAACTGTACACAGTATTTCAGATGAGGCCTTGCCAGTGCATTTGAAAGCTTGAGCAGTAATCTCCTTGGACTTGTACTCTATTAAGGTTATATAGCACAATGCATATTCTGTTAGCCTTCTTAATGGCTTCTGAACACTGTCTGGAAGTTGATAGTGTAGACTCCATTACAACTTGTAAATCATTTTCATAAGGTGTACTTTTGATTTTCAGACCTCCCATTGTGTAGCGGCCCCAGAACTGACCCCTGTAGTTCTGGTAAGGTTCCATGTACCATAAGCGTCTGCTTCCTGTGTCTGAGCCAATTTTGTCACCCATCTACACACGCCAATCTGAACTCCCAGAGTAGGTGAATACCCTGAACAGTTTATACTCTCTTAGTATGGGGAAGGGATGAAGTGGGAGAAAAGGTTTACACCACAAAACACCTGAAATGTAATATTCAGTATAACTCCACTTATTGTTATGGTCCAAACCAACTTAAGGCGGAAAGAGCCAAGAGCCATTTCACTTCAGAAGTTCTGATTTTTTTTACTTTAATGTGAGGACCAGGATTTCACTGAGTTGTGCGTTGTGCAATATTGAACCTGTCTGAATTGCAGTAAAAAGTAAATTTCTTTTTCAAAAGGGAGATTCATAGTAGTTTGGATCAGCTATAACATCCATCCATCCATTTTCCAACCCGCTGAATCCGAACACAGGGTCACGGGGGTCTGCTGGAGCCAATCCCAGCCAACACAGGGCACAAGGCAGGAACCAATCCCGGGCAGGGTGCCAGCCCACCGCAGGACACACACAAACACACCCACACACCAAGCACACACTAGGGCCAAGTTAGAATCGCCAATCCACCTACCCTGCATGTCTTTGGACTGTGGGAGGAAACTGGAGCACCCGGAGGAAACCCACGCAGACACGGGGAGAACATGCAAACTCCACGCAGGGAGGACCCGGGAAGCGAACCCAGGTCCTCAGGTCTCCCAACTGCGAGGCAGCAGCGCTACCCACTGCGCCACCGTGCCGCCTCAGCTATAACAACTTTGCTAAATTTAAAAATACATCTTCCAAGTCAGCCTAATTGTTTATTGAATATTGTTTGTTTACATATTAATCATTAGAGAAAATACCCCAAAAAAACTGCCATGTGTATATATTTTATCAGTATTACATAGTTTTATTACAGATTCCACAAGATGACAACTGCCATGAAAATCTGGCAAAGGGTGAATATGGTAGTGTATACCCAAAGCTAGCAAGCTCATTTAACAGGCTAGTTAATCATATTTAGTTAACTTGTGGAATGAAACTTGTTACTTTATTGTACTTGCTAGTAGTAAATGTGGCAACTGACAAGTGAATTTAGCAGAATAAAACTGGTGAAAAGCAACATAACTTCTACTTGAGGGGAATGTCAAAGTTGATGAGTGCAGTTGCTGATCTCCTCACATGAGCATATCAGATTACAGTATATGACTTTGTGATGACTTTTCAACAGTTTCACATTTCCAAAGTATCATGAGCTCACCCGTTTTCCTGACAGCCAAAGACGGTGCTGTATAAATGTTATGCAGGAACATCAAGTTCAGCTACAATCTCAGCCATTTTTTTTCCATTCTGCAGTAGTATATAAAACAAGACAACAGACAGATGAGCCTCTCTTCTGTTATCAAGATCCAAAACACCAATGTTCTTTATTATTGATACATTATACATCCAGGTGATCAATCAATGGTTTACAGATCTTACAGTAACAAAGAGCCTGCCCCTACAACTTAAGACAACTTTACAACTTTGTTAGGGTGAGTCACAGACTGGTTGGACTGAATTGCTGGAAATGTCAAATTACAAGAATTGCAGTCACTGGAGTGCACCTCGGCTGCCTCTGACATGCTAAAATTATGTAAAATCTGTGACCAAAAATTGCTGGAAAAGTTGTATAATGTCGAAGGGCCTTTACTGACTATTACTATATCCTAACTGAACATCTACTGTGGCATAATACATCCCAATGCTAGTCACTAGCATAATATTCTAAAGCTAATTGTCTTTAGACTTTGGCAACTGCTAAAAGAACAATTGTCAGACAGCTAAGTGATTGTAAAGGCCCTGTCACTTTACTCAACTTTCCTTGTGATAAACTGGTGTCTGATCAAAGTCCCGTGTAGCCACCTGTGATGTTTGAATGAAAGCTGATACCCCAATTTGCCACAAGACCCACGGCATCAAATCATCTACAGTAAGACCAAGCCTAAGCAATAAGGAACTATTTAAAAACATTTATGTTAGACAGCATGTCCAGAGACGACTGGGTGGTATTTTGGCCTGGAACCCCTGCAGATTGTTTGTTTTTTCTGCAGCTTAACTGTAGTTTTATTTTTTCTGTCCTCCATGTCCATTTGACCTTATCATTTGACTCACATTTAGAGACTTAAAAAAAATTCTATATTTAAAGACTCTACTTCTCTGTTAATTGTATACTGTATCTATGTTATGTAATTGTACATTATTTTTGTATACTAACTAATCATTATTATTCTTATCTAATTTAAATTTGTTTTTTTCTTTGCTTATAACCATTTCTTTCACATATTGTATAGCACTTTGAGATACCTTCTTTGTACGAAAATGTTCTATAGAAATCAATGTTGTGAAATGGTACATAAAATTTCCAAGTGACTATTAGACTAGCATTTACATCAGTTTTACATTATTTCACCATATAATTAAATGACCCATGTTGCATACAAACAAAGGAAGTGGTCATTAATTTTCTGTCTGTCACCGCTGCTGCAAAACCCACTGTGGCTCCTTTGCAACCTCTGCCTTAGCTTAGTACTTGTAAGAAAGAAAGTCAAAAATTAAATTGTCATTTCAATAAATGTCACATTCACATAAAAAAAATTAAATTGTCATACTGGTGAACATCAGATTCATTTAAATGTAAATTGATGCGTAATTTTTATTACAACAATGACAAATTCCCATGTTGTGATGCATTTTGGCCTATTTAAAATATTCCAATGCATTCCGCACTGTGGAGGTATCTCCTGCTTTCAGCTGATTCATAGCTTTGTTTTAATTGTGTTTTGACTGATTTTGTATCTCATACATTTTATCATAACAGATACTATAAATAGGACACATGATGAATTAGTGGCTCATTCTGCTGCTTCAAACCTCCAGGAGACTATGTTGAAATGATGGCCTGATCACTTTCCATTTGGAGTTTGTACTTTCTTCCTGTGTGTGTACGAGTTTTTCTTTGAGTTTTTGTACACAATCTTAAAGAGATGCATTCTAGTTTATCTGACAAGTCTAAACTAGCCTGGTATAAATGTGTTTACATAAGGGCAATCTGTGATGGAGTGGCACCCTGTCTAGGGTTGTTTTCTGTCATATTTGCTTTTGGTTAATCTACCAGCAGCAGTTCTTTTTACCAAATGTTGTTGTCTAAACCCTGAATTTCTTTGCAGCATGGCAGTCTTTTTACATAATTAAAGGCTGGTATTACTTTGAGATCCTCAAGATCTCATAACTACCTCTATTGAATAAAACTGCCACTCAAGTGCTGACAGTCCTGAGAGAAATTTCTGAGGAAATCATATACTAGAATGTTTCATTAGTCTGTTGCTCTTATACCCAGGTCAGATGACTGCTTTCCATTTTAGGACCACTGTGGAACTCCTTTGGCTTCACTCTCCCATGGCATAGCTCACCATCTTTTGGCTTTTATCACATACACTCTGGTTCAGCCTCCCAGATAAATGTTAGAGTTTTGAGCACTGGCTGAGGGGAGTCCTGTGAAGTGTGTGTAGGATAAACTGTTTGAAATTCATGCATTCGTAAAAGAATGCAAAACATCTATTGAAAACAAAGTTTACTTATAACAAAGCATGTAGGAAAAACTGCTATGGGCGTGTGCAAGTTCTGTCTGCTAGAGTATCATGGTCATTATCTGTAACTAATATTGAGCATACTGTAGAATTTTACAAATTATTTTTACAAAACAATAAATATAATTGGGTCAGAATGTCACAAAAAGACACATCACTACTGTAGGTTTAGAAACTAAAATGCAGATTATAAAGATGGTAGGATCTGGGGAAATAAGAATGGCACATAGCAGAATCATTGAGGTTAGCAGCTGACCAAGAGGAGGAAGAGGGAACATTGATAGAGAGTCCTTATATACAAGCAGGAGACTTAAATCCACTGGCCTCGGTGTGTGGTTATTTGGAAAAATAAAGTCCTTATATAATATTCAGAGTCAGTGGTCTTGATCCACAGGCTGCAGTGTTGTCTACTTGTGCGTTCACATGCTTGGTTGACACATCTTGTCACGGGTAATGTTCATGTCTTCCTGCATTATCCTGAGCATCACAGGTCCAAAATAAATTGTGAAACAGTGAAAAAGCAGAAAGCCTACTCCTTTGATGTTACAAAGTCCAGGTAAAGAGCTTTATTAAACATTTTTGATGAAGGTTTTCTTATTATTGGCTAGTAAGAGAATTCCAAACTTTTTTTCTATATGTAAAACAGGGAAGAATACTACATTTATTTGTATTTTTGATATTTAAGTACAACTTTATATTGGATACTTTAAAGCATCTATTTGAGTAGTTTTCTCATGGGAAAATTTTAGTTTTACTTAAGTTAGCTTCCAGAACTCTAGCTTTAATCAAGTATGACTATTGGGTACTTTATATAATACTGAGCCCTCAGGTTTACTCTAAAAAGTCCAGTGTGCTGTGTCATTTATTCTAATGCTTCTGAAAATATATTCTGAGAAATTCATATGGGGGCAGCATAAGGTGGCGCAGTGGTAGCGCTGCTGCCTCGCAGTTAGGAGACCCGGGTTCACTTCCCGAGTCCTCCCTGCGTAGAGTTTGCATGTTCTCCCCGTGTCTGCGTAGGTTTCCTCCAGGCGCTCTGGTTTCCTCCCACAGTCCAAAGACATGCAGGTTAGGTGGATTGGCGATTCTAAATTTGCCCGTGGGTGTGTTTGTGTGTGTGTCCTGTGGTGGGTTGGCACCCTGCCTGGGATTGGTTCCTGCCATGTGCCCTGTGTTGGTTGGGATTGGCTCCAGCAGACCCCTGTGACCCTGTGTTCGGATTCAGCGGGTTGGAAAATGGAAAGATGGAAATTCATATGTTTCATGTAAAAGAATTTGTACCAGACTTTTCATTATAAATTGGTCAAACAATCAAATTACAAGAAGCTGAAATGCAATTTATCATTATCCCAAAAGTTGTGTTCTATATTAACCATGATAACCAAGCAAAGGTTAAAATGCATAGGTGAGTTCACATGCTATGGATCTCTAATGCTGGTTTGTGTAAAGGCCAGCCCTGACACAGACAGACGCAGGACACAAGTTCAAAGTGCACAGGGCTTTTATTTCCTTTTTTCTACCCTCATGGAGAACGTCTTCCTCATTTCCACGAGTACTCAACACAGTCCCGAACACAATACCACCCAATAGTAATTCTTTTCTTTCTCCACCACTCCTCACTGGCAAGCTTCATCTCCCTCCTTACGACTCTGGCTCCCAGAGAAGTTGCTGCTGACTCCTTTTTAATGCACCCATAAGTGCTCCAGGTGCTTGAAGACCTAATTCCGGCAGCACATCCGGGTGTGGAGGAAGAGCTGCTCTGTAGGGCTCAGCAGCAGCTATAGCACCCCCTGGCGGCACCCATGGGTTCCAAAAGGGCTGCACCAAACTCCAACTCCCATGAAGCCCTGCGGGAGTCCTAGGCACAGCTGCAACCAAGGAGGGCTGCCATCTAGCGTTCTGGGGAAGGTACTGTCCTGACCAGGCTTGCTCCCTCGGTCCAAACAGAGTGAAGGGGTGTCCCTGCCGGACAAGGACCCCAGCCGTCTGTGACACTTGTTAAAATATCTAAACATTTTATACAATATAAATTGATTGTTATGAGAAAGAGACAAATTTGTGTTACTAGTGACAGATGTTATTTCTTGAAACTCTCTTTCTTTCTTTCAAATATTAGAATAAAACCTTGTAAAAGCAACATCAAAAAGGCTCACAAAATAGCTTCTGTCTTATTTTTTTTTTTATTATTATTCTTTTCTTAGACACTCCTTTTCGTCACCAATAACATGTATCCTAAAAGTAACCCCCAAGGGAAGCCAAAAAACATTTTTTTAGTTAGTATTAAACAAAGATTTATTTTGTATTTAAATAAGTAGCTCACATTGAGCATGTGTGCTACAAAGGGATTTTAAACTTTCATTTAAGATAGCTAAACTTGCTTATAAGCATCAAATTGAGCAAATATTCTATTTTCTTTCAATAATTTGAGCTCCGTCTGGGCAGGCATGAGAGCTAAACTTGGCAAAAGCAATCAAAGAATAATAATCAAATGAGAGTTACTGGCTTTAATTCCGATTTACATTTAGCTAATGGAATCTATTAATTTCATGTGGAATTTAATCAGCAAGACATTAGGAAGAAGACTGAACATTCAAGAAAGAAGGTCACTGAAGCAGGGTTAGTATTTTTCTTTCTCGCTGTTAAAAGTTTAAATAAACTTTCTTGCATCAGTCACCCTGCAGCAAAGTGACCTTTTTACAGTTGTTGATATTACATGTTAAATGTGTGTGTGTGTGTGTGCGTGTGTGTGTATTTATACACACATACACATATACAGTACTTATAAAATCTGTATATTTATAACAGACATAGCAAACTCTAGGTATCCAGTTTTGCAATGCTGAAGTTATTTTCTGTTGTGAAAGGAAGCATGAAGTAGCAAAATTTCCACCTCATGCTTTTGATTGCTTAAACCACCTAAGCTATAGCAAACTGTTAACTGCATACATGAACACCCAGTAAAGGTGTTCCTTATGGTTATATTATAATTAGCATTTCATTTTGAATTAGATTGTATTGCATTAGTTTTGGTTTTTAAGCCTAGAAGAGAAGAATTCATTATGTTTAAGAGATCCTGGCATGGTTTTAACGTGTTTTGGGAGTAGCAAGGAAAATAACATCAGAGGAGGTACTGGAAGAAGCAGTGACAGGAAGCAGAGGTTTCTCTGCAGCCCAAATATACTGCCATGTTGGCATGCATTCATAATATCTTTTACAAAAAAAAACACTTTCAGCAATGGCAGTCTAAAATGTGTAATGAGGTTTTTGTTCATTATTATTCTTATTCTTATTCTTCTTCTTATTATTATTATACTAGCCAACCCGCGGCATACCATACGCCGCATAATCAGGCCGCTTTTTTAATGATTTTTAAGCACAGGGAAAAAATTAACATTTGAAAAATCCGGAGGAGAGGGGAAGGACGCCCATTACGCCCCATCCATCATGCTAGTCTGCTGATTTCTCGTTCAGTAACCTGTGAGTAGTGATGGGCGGGGTGAAGCCTCGCGAAGCATCAACACGTTTGAAGCAATTGTGTCGGAAATTGTATCGAAGCTTCGAAGCATTTGACACTCACCTCTCTCGTGACACCTCCTGGCCATTTTCATTAACGTTACAGAAACTTATGATACACTTCAATGACGTCTGTTAAAAGTCGTATTGCTTTTATTTTTTCGTAGCTAGAGACTGACAATGAAGAGAAGGGTTCGTCAGCAGCTTGTAGTGTGTGATGTCTAAAAAATATAAATATAACTAACGGCGACAGGCAGAATGCACTATACGATAGCAAGAGTTAAACAAAATAAGGCGCATCACCTCATGCATTCCCGGCTCTTACAATTAGTATTTACTTTTGCACTGTATCATTATAATTGCACCTGTTATTAGTATTATAATTAACCCTGATCTTTTCTTGAGATCACATTTAATAGCCTTAAATGTTTTCTTTGGTCTGTCTTAATTAAAACGGAGTAGACAGAAAATAAAGGTTTATCCCTGTAATTTGCCATGATATAGGTAAGCACATTTGAGAAAGAAAATGTGAAATCCTTAAATCACAGATGTCATTATTTGATCAAGTATTAAAATCTGCAGTGCTTCGAAAGCTGGACACAGTGTCGAAACTTTAGTATCGAGCGGCCCATCACTACCTGTGAGTCACGTAGAGTTTTCATTGTTGTTTGCGATTCTGGCCGCTTTTCGCGTACTGAGTTGTTCCGGAGTCACAGTTGAGAAACAGTTTTTTAATGTCTTTTAAGCACAGGGGAAAAAATGAACATGTGGCCCGGTGCATTCTTTAACTGCCTTGTGGCGCTGTAGTAGTACGGCTGCTTTGCAGTAAGGAGACAGTGGAAGATTGTGGGTTCGCTTCCCGGTTCCTCCCTGTGTGGATAGCAAATTATGCGCGACAAACAAACTGTTTTACACGCTGCAAACCAATCTGCGCCGCTTTTTCAATGTTTTTTAAGCAGAGGGAAAAAAATGAACATTTGCAAAATCCGTAACGCTGTTTTCAGTAAGTACAATGCACACGCATTTAATTTGTCAGCCACTTTTTGCCAGCTGTCTTTTGTGGTTTGGGCCGCTTTTGCAGTGTTACCTCTTGTGTATATTATATCTTGAAATCCTTCGAGTTGCTAATTAACTAACTAATACCCACCCACTCAGCTTGTGTGAAAAAAATGCGCCCGTTCTTTCATCATTTTGTTGCAGCCTATCAAAGACTTGCTGATCGTGTTTTATAGACTCAATATATACTGGCTTTTCACTCAGCGCGAGGGCGCGCATTCATCTCGGGTTATTACATCTTGCTAGACTAATCTGCTACACGGCTGCGTTTGAAAAACCGACTTATCCCGGATGAGTTTCACCGGCATTAATGATTAGGAATCTGGTTGGAACAAAACCCTGCAGCCACAGGGGTTCACCAGGACCAAGTTTGGCAAACACTGCTGAACACAGACAAAACCGACTCAGGTGAGGAGTGGGGGCGGGCAAAGTATTTGCAGCTATTGATTATTCAGTGTTGTTTGCCTGGGTGTCTGATCTGCTCAACAGGATTATAAATAAAAGGAAAACAATGTGAAGGCAATGTCACAGGTGATCCTGTGGTATAGCGGGTCCACAGCTCTCCTTCAAAAGCCCATTTTTAAATAAATAATCATCGCACTCACAGTGTAGCGAGGGGCGTGGAAGTGTGGCTGAAACGGTTTCAGGGTAGACTCGTGCTTCGGGCATTTCTCCCCTGTGCAGTGTGTGAGCGAGCGAGTGAGGAGAGAGAGAGAGAAAGCCGGTACGTTAAGAGTGAGCGAGAGCAGGCTCGAAGGCAATGTGTTCCTGTGGTATAGCGGGTCCATAGCTCACCTTCAAAAGGCCATTTTTAATCAGGCAACTGACAGTAGTGGAGTCAGGCACAGAGAAGGTCAGCTGCAGAGAGAGCGTCTCGACTGTTGCAGGGTCTGAAGCAGGTGAGACGCTAATGAAAAAGAGGCTCAGGGCTTATTGGTTTTTAAAGACTGCTTCCTTCATTGTGTTTTAACTTCAGTTTTAAAGGATTGTGCGGCTCTCTCTTGCGCTGCCTGTGTGTGCGCTTGTCTCTCTCTCTCTCTGGCGTTGCCTCTGTGTGTGTGCGCGTCTCTCTCTCTCGCGCTGCCTGTGTATGCCTCTGTCTCTCTGGCGCTGCCTCTGTGTGTGCCTCTGTCGCTGCCTGTGTGTGCGCGCAGCTCTCTCTCTCGCGCTGCCTGTGTGTGACTCTGTCTCTCTCTGGCGCTGCCTCTGTGTGAACCAAGATTCCACTGAGGTTGACTAATGAAAAGTCAACGTGGCTCAGAGCTGCAAGTGGACTGTGGCACAGACAAACAGAAATGACGGCATGTTTTTCGAGGCGTCGTGTCCAAGTTGGTGGGCGTGACTGTGATTTTTTCGTCGTATCCAATGGTCTAAGAGTTGGTGGGCGTGGCTCCTTCCTGCGTGCGCCATTGGCGTCTTACTTGTCGGCGGTTTAGTGAATCCACGCCCCTTCCGGCGTGCTTTCCATGGTCGGCTACTTGACTTCTGGCATAGTGAATTATATATATAGATAGCAAGCAATGACATCACCCTTCTCTTTTGTTATTGGAAACAGGTAACAGCAAGGACTGTATTGGCAGGCTTTTTCTGTTCTTTTTTTGCAATTCAAATTTCTCTAAAAAGATCAAATGTGTGTCATGTAAGTGAATAAATACCACCACTAACCAGCATTACAAAGAAATGTTGAAGAGGGTAATTCTACACTTACCCTGCCAGCTTAACAGTTAGTTTACATTGATGGTAACAGCACAATCATTGTACTATGTACTCATGTACCATAAATATATAAATAAATTTTGTGTCCCTTAAATGAACTGACTAACTTAATATAATCACAAAACTCAATTAAATTAAAGTGAAATGATTACCTTTAAATGGTAATATATGGTTGATTTGGCTAGATCCTAGCCAATGTATGCAAAGAACACAATATCATCATTCAATCAATGCACAAGGTCAGATTGTTTTTTTTCCAGCAAGAGAACTATGGAGAACTATCTTTAGTGTGCTTGGAGTGAATGTGACGAGTGTTATCAATCAAATCATTGATGGTTATGAAAAACAGAGAGCAACGTTTGTGGAATATTAATGCAAGTTTTAATGTATTTGAGAGATGCTTATACTTTAATATAAATTCGCCTTTGCAATGCATTCAAAATTTAGAGTTGCATTTGTTTTATGTAGATAGTTTCATTTGGCGCATGCGTGTTTCATATGCTATTCCAGTTTGAGGATGATGATTATTATTTTTGGATTGTTATTGGTGTTACAGCCTATAATTGTTTACCTTCTGATATCTAAAGATTTGATGTCAATGGGGTGCTCCTTATATTCATCTATATGTATAAAATTCTTTTCGCATTTGAAGCGGAAATTACGTATGACCACACGATATGGAAATTACGTATGAAACGGAAATTACCTATGACCGCGTGATCTGGA
Source organism: Erpetoichthys calabaricus (assembly GCF_900747795.2). Classification (NCBI taxonomy): domain Eukaryota; kingdom Metazoa; phylum Chordata; class Cladistia; order Polypteriformes; family Polypteridae; genus Erpetoichthys; species Erpetoichthys calabaricus. Next base: position 141,853,156 of record NC_041397.2, on the reverse strand, counting down.
AATTATGTATGACCACAGAACATATTATAATACAGGAACTAATCACTTTGTTTGTGGACGCCATTTTTATATCGTCTTTACGAATTGTTATTATTTGTGTGAGAGCTATTTTACTTTTATTAAAAAGAAGTAAACACAAACACGGCGATCTAGAAGTTTTATTTATTCATCCACGTGACTGTCGCAGAAACTGCCACATTGTAACTTTTTTTTAGTTGGCAGTACTTGATAATAGAAGAGATGAGGAAAACAGCTTTGAGTCTTTCTACTTTTTAACTGCGCTGAGATGTAAACAATGTGAAGACGAGACCACCTTCAGTGGCGAGGGGTCGTGAGAACAAAGTGGACGCTGGGAGGCGCAGAATGTCGGACTGCTCCGCCGGGTCAAGAGCTTTGCAGTTTCGGGCAGCATCCTGTCTTCTCGCACTGTTTGTGACACTTCAGGTGCCCCGTCGGCTCCTGGGAAAGTGGAAATCTTTGCAAATGAGTGTAATCGGCGCCATCGAAGCAGGACTCTATTTGTAAATTGCCCTGCAGGACTACTTACTGTCCCTTAAGGTGAGTTCGGGTCATTAAAACCCCGCAACATTCAAGGTTGCTTTTGTGATCAATTATTTTAAGAAGATGTAGAGTTTACATCTAAGGAGATGTACAGACCTCTTCATGTAAAGTGTTGGACTTGGGAATTGTTTGGACCTTCTGCCCATTAAGCACGGAAGGACAGCATCCACATTTATCAGAATTATTTTTCTCTTAAATCACAGGCACATAGTACAAGGTTGTCAGGCAAAAATTTGGATGATCACATAGAAAATGTAATTTCTATACCACAGCAGTCGTATAGCGCCTTTCCAAAGGGATCTTCTACCGACAGATGATCCAAATACATTTTAGCTACTTACCTGTTGTGTTATACCGCCTGTAAAATGTAGTTTACCCGAAACCACTCCAGTACTGCTCAATGTATCTTTACTTCTTAATATGTTAATGTTTTACTGTTTAATAACTTAGACTACATTTTATTTTTTTCCCTTGCACTCAGTGAGCGAAGCCACTGGGTAATCAGCTAGTTCTAAAATAAAATGCCTTTTGTTAGTCTTTCAAAACTTGAAATTATTCTTCATTGGGTTTTAGAAGCCTGCCATCCACTATTCAAAGTCAATGTACTTTTGAACATTTTTACCTTTTCTTTCTGTTTGCCAGTTTCAGATCTGGCTTTTTCTTTGAAACTCTGCTTCTAAGACCAGCACGTGTTGCCCCAGGTGCCTGCCACCATGGGGTGTCTTCCTCATCCTGGGAGAGAGATAGTCAAAACCACAGATCAAGTAGGGCAAATGAGGACAAAACAGTTATGGTGCAGAAGTGCTTTTTTAAAACAAAGGAAGTGTCTAAAAACAAAATGTGGTGCAAAAAGACTTCAAAAAGTCCATAAAAACAGTGCAATAGTGAGGGAGTTAAAATCCAATAAATAGAAGCAATAAATAATCAGTTAAAACAAAAGATAAAATCACATTTAAAATTGACTTCCTTCCTCTTTATTTGGATTGCTTTTTCTCCTGTTTCACTCTTCTCACCCATCACATCAGGCATGCTCAACAGGACTGAGATGCCAGCGAACATGGTCAACCCACCAGCTCTCATCCCAAAAACCTTCCATCAGTGTACATCGGGACCCACCAAGCCCTACTCCTTTGTCCTACTATCTTTGGCATTCTTAAGACCCTTGGAGCACTCAGAATACTCAACAGGAGTGACCAGCCCATCGAATGCTGTTCCCCTTGGTCCACAGGGCATCTCGACTGTCTGAACTCCTCTCCTCAAAACTGACTCGAACAGCCGATTCTGCAATCTTTCTTCCTCTCTCTCTGTTTTTCTTCCTCATCTTTCTTTCTTGTTCCTCCCCCTCTGACTAACTAAGACCATTTATATCCTTGAGAGTGTTGTTGTCTCAGCGATCTGCAGAGCATTAATGAGGGATGGCTGAGCCAATTGGTCTCATGAATGTACAGACCCATTAAGCATTCCTTCTGTCTGTTTCACCTGCTGAGTTCTGAGCTGTACTGTTTTAAAAATATCCTGCACCTGTCGAATCCACCAACCTCACCACTGACCCCTGGTATGCTCCACTTCACAGCATTCAGGACTCATTTTCACTGGTGTAGACAATACTGGTAATTGGTATTTATTTAAGGAAGCAGTCCTCTGTGGACAGTCTGTCGCATGGAATTATCATTTTATCACAAAACAATAGGCAGACATCTGAGAAAGCGGTTTCATTTTGGCCATTTTTTTCACCCAGAATGGAACTTTTGGAATGTCAGCACCTTGACACCAAAGAAAAGACAATTTACTGTACTTGCTTTATTAAACAGAATTGCATATTTCAGCTGGGCTAACACAACTACAAATGTTTCTCTAATAAACAAATCTAGTATTCACCTCCTTGAAAATTTTTACATTTAATTGTTGTACAACATTGGAACACAGTAGATTTAATTTGGATTTTTGAAATTGACATTAAAGAGTCTTTCTTTTGATCTAAGTGAAAGAGCTCTGCAAATCAGAGAAATGGATTCTGCATAATAGAAGTAGTTACTTGACAAATGCTTCAGAGAACAAAAGGGGAAGCAGATAAAAGTTTAAAATAAACAAATCATAAGTACTGATTTTTTTTAATCCTCTCTAAGGAAATCCTAAACAGGAGAGTCAGTATGCAGCTTTGAGTTGAACAGACTTGAATTTATGCCAAAAATGCAAATGCAACTCTTACTCCACAAGTACAGATACTGAATAACAAATAGCAGCAATTCCAGAAACTTGACTCTTGTAACACCTTCCACAAAATAGCATTGAGTACATAAAGCATTTGTCTCAAGTATCAACACATGGACAAAGAGTTAGTCCACTATTCCATAGACTGGATGGATTAAGCATTGATTCGCCTGCATCAGAGGTTCATCTAAAAGATGGAATGATCATTCTAGCAGCTCAAAATAGACTCTTGCAGGTCTTTGCTTTTGCCACTGTTAGAGCTGCTGCCTTTTTGGCCTTCTGCTACCTTTCATTCAAATCGCAAAGAATGCCTGCAAAAATTACATGAAATTATGTTTCCTTTATCTTGGCAGTTTCCTTTATAACTAATGCAATCCAACTGGTCATAGATATTACACCATTACAGGCACCAACAACCTTTTGCCACCGCTACTGCAGTCTGAAGTATGTTCCTTTTAGACTTTATATTCCTGACCTGTCCTGATTGGTTCCTGACCCTGCTCTCCTTTAGCAATGTGTGCCTTGTGTGCTTCTATGATCCTTATAGCTACATCGTCTGAGAATATTTTCTTCTAATTGGGTTACCTATAGCAAATTTGTATAAAGGAAATGACTATCATAATGTAATGCCAATCAGCTGACAGGCAAGATGGGTTGGTCCAGGCATACTAGACATTGTGGTAATTTCTCCACTCTTAAAATTTCACAAAGATGCTTACAAAATGCTTCTAAGACTGAATGTGGCAACAGTTTCTTCTTTGAAAACATTTGTTCTTGGTTTGATGTTACCACAAGTATGAATGCTTCTGTTTTTATAGCAAACATATGGCATTTCAACTTATGATTGGTTTTGGAAATTTGATGAATGGGTGGATGGATTACTAGGATCCCTTTTTAATTCATGTGAAAGCAGTGATGGTGTACTCACTTTTTATACTTCTTCATTTTGACTTCATTTTGACATTTGTTGAATAAACAATCACCAAATATAATCTGTTACATGTTATCGCCTGGATTAGAATTGTATGATGGTGCAGATGAAAATAACTAAAAAGTGCGCTTATCTTTTTAAATGAATGCATTATATAGATATAGATATAGATATGGATGTAGATAGATATATATTGTCACACATGTGCATCAGTGGATCACTCTGGGCTCATCTGAGGTTGTTACTAGCACCCCGGGTCAAGAGGGGGTGCTAACACTAACTTTGTCCTCTTCTGTTCCGTCCACAGTACAGAGAGGACGTCCAGTGAGGGCATTTGACTCTTCCCCTTCTGGTCTCCCAGCTATATAACCTGTGGCCACCAGAAGGAGGTAACACTTGATTAAAAAAAGCACACCACAGGACAGAGCTTCTCTCTAATGACTGAATGAGGCATCCCAAGCCTTATGACAGATTTTAATTATTGTTGAAAAGTTTCTGTATTCTCTTGTTTATGGCAAGCCAAATTAACATTTAGAGATATCTCAAAATGAATTTTATGATATCTGGAAATGCATTTTAGATATCTCAAATTGAATTATAGATATCTAAAAATACATCTATTTTAAGATATCTAAAAAGAATTGTATGATATCTCAAACAGATTTCAAGATATCTTGAAGTGATATGCTGTACATTTTCAGATATCTAAAATGCATTTCAAGATATCTTAAATGCAATTTGAGATATCTTGAAATATGTTCATGTGCATTTTGAGATATCTCAAATACATTTCAAGATATCTTAAAATACATCTGCAGGCATTTTGAGATATCTGAAATACATTTTCAGATATCTTAAAATAGCTTTCTGTACATTTCAAGATATCTCAAATACATTTTCAGATATCTTAAAATCACTTCCTGTAAAATTTCTTATACTTTCAATGGAACTTCCTGCCTATTTTAAGATATCTTGAAATGCATTTAAGATATCTCGAAATGCACAGGAAGTGATTTTGAGATATCATGAAATGTATTTGAGATATCTTGAAATGTGCAGGAAGTCATTTTAAGATATCTGAAAATGCATTTCAGATATCTCAAAATGAATTTGGGATATCTTAAAATGAGAAGGAAGTTATTTTAAGATATCTCGAAATATAATTTAGATATCTTAAAAAGCATTTAAGATATCTTGAAATTCATTGTTGTTTCAGATATCTGAAATACATTTTTAGATATCTAAAATTAATTTCATGATATCTTAAAATGGGTCTCTGCTCTATTTCAGATATCTAACAATGTATTTCAAGATATCTAAAATTGTATTTCAAGATATCTAAAATGCATTTTAAGATATCTTTAAAAGGACACTCAATTATTTCAAGATATCTCAATAGCATTTTCAGATATCTACAATACAATTTAAGATATCTCAAATACATTTCCAGATATCTCAAAACAGCTTCCTGTCCATTTTCAGATATCTCAAATACATTTTCAGATATCTCAACATCACTTCCTGCTCATTTTAAGATATCTCAAATACATTTTAAGATATCTTATAATAAACAAGAAGTCCCATTGAAATAATAGGCAGTTTTACAGGAAATGATTTTGAGATATCTTGAAATGCATTTAAGATATCTTAAAATGCATGAAAGGTCAATTTAAGATATCTGAAAATTCATTTGAGATATCTTGAAATACAGACACAATTATTTTGAGATATCTGAAACTGTATTTGAGATATCTTGAAATGCATTTGAGATATCCCGAAATGTATTGCAGATATCTTAAAATGTAAAGGAAAGTATTTTAAGATATCTCAAAGCGAGTTTCAGATATCTTAAAAAGTAAATTACATTTTAAGATATCCGAAATTCATTTTGAGATATCTCTAAATGTTAATTTGGCTTGCCATACTTGTTGCATGACAAAGCGCATGTTTTGTTTATTTTCTTTTGATTAAATGGGAACAACATTTTTCTATGTGGACCTGCAGTACCTCATTCAACCATTTTAATATATACTGCTCAAAAAATTAAGGGAAAAATTAAGGGAAATCAAATCATCACAGTCTAACACAAAGTCAATCTGGCTGTAATCCATCAGATAGGTTTGCAATTATCACTTCTCCCTCTTCCTAAATTCTCAACTTTTGAATGCCTGGCAATTAATTGCAAGCATCCACTTTTTATAACAATACTTCTTATTTACCGACCACCAAAACAATACCCTGATTTCATTACGGAAATGAATGAGCTGCTCTCATCTTTCTGTACAACATCATCAAATATGCTGATTCTTGGAGATATGAACATTCATGTGGACACACCCTCTAATTATTCTTCTCTCCAGCTCTTAGAGCTCCTGGACTGCCTAAATCTGAGGCACCTGGTCGAGGTCCCCACTCACAACAAGGGCCATACCCTCGATTTAGTCATTACTGACTCAGTCCTCATCTCTGACCTCCAAGTACTTGATCTGGGTTTTTCCGATCACAAAATTGTCTCAATGGATTTACCCACAAATTCACTATACTCTAAACCACAGTGCTGTATCCGCTTCAGGAACCTGAAAAAAATTAATTTGACTGATCTAAATGGTGACATTAAGAACTTCTCCATTGCTCCCCACCTTTCTTCTGTCAGTGAATTAGTTGATTATTACAACAATGGGCTCCAGAACATCCTTGAGACCCATGCCCCAATTAAATGAAGAGTGGTCTCTTTTGTAAAATCTGCCCCGTGGTTTACAAGTTAACTTCGACAGATGAAAGCAGCTGGGCGAGCCCTTGAGCAGCGTTTTGTTGCAGCCAGTTTAACGGTCCACAAATTAGCTTTTCGGGAACACCAAAAAAACTACTCCAGAGCACTAACTAATGTGGACATCATCTGCTCCTCATTGTCTGCCTCCAGCCCTCCATCGCTGGATGTTTCTACATCAAAGCCAATGGGCTGCCTTTCCCAGTTCCTCTGTACCACAGTTAAAGAAGTTAAGGACATCATACAGAGGATGAGGCCTTCACCGTGTTCATTGGACCCTTTTCCTACTCCTCTGGTAAAAGCTAATGTATCAGATATAAGCCTTCTTATTGCTGATATCATTAATCACTCTCTCCAGAGTGGCATAGCCCCACTGGCCTTGAAAACTGCAAAAATTAGACCTCATTTAAAAAAATCCTCTTTCGATCCTGAAGTGATAGCAAACTATCGTTCGATCTCCAACCTTCCATTTTTGTCTAAGATTCTGGAAAAGGTTGTTTTGGTTCAGCTTCAGGATCACCTCAAAAATTCAATCTGTTTGAATAATTTCAATCTGGTTTCCAAACTTCTCACAGTACAGAGACAGCCCTGGTCAGAGTCACCAATGACCTCCTGATGGCTGCTGACCATGGCTCTCCATCACTACTTATCCTCCTGGACCTTACAGCTGCATTTGATACGGTAGATCATAATATTCTCCTTCATCATTTTCACTATATAATTGGACTTTCAGGCATTGCTTTGGAGTTCGAGTCCTATCTTACAGATAGGGCTGAGTATGTGGCCTTGGGGGATGCTAAATCTCATGCCCACACTGTCACCTGTGGGGTCCCACAAGGATCAGTCCTTGGGCCAACCCTTTTTAATATCTATACGCTAACCCTGGGTTACATTATCCGCAAGCATGGAGTTTCATTCCATTGCTATGCTGATGATACGCAGCTCTATGTGAGACTGGATTTGACTTCTCTTACACCTCCATCAACTCTTTCCTCTTGCTTGGATGAGATTGAGGCCTGGATGTCCAAGAACGTCCTCAAGCTGAAGAGCACCAAAACTGAAGCTGTTTTAATTGGCACCCCCACCCCCCGATCTTCTTCATTCCTCTCTAAATTGTATTTCCTTTTCTGACCATACCATTACCCTCTCCCCTTCAGTTACAAATCTGGGTGTCAAATTAGACTCCCATCTGTCATTTGACACAAATGTCCATCACCTTTGTAAAATTGCATTCCTTCCTCTCCGAAACATAGCCAAACTCCGTCCCTGCCTCTCCCTCCCTTCATTGGATCCCTATCCATCTCCGTATCGAATACAAACTCTGTTTGTTTACTCATCAGTGTATCCATGGAAATGCCCCACAATATCTTAAGGATATCTTAAGGAGAACAGGTGCACTGGAGCAGCAACAGCAAGACAACCTCCAAAAAGGGAATGGTTTTGTCTGTGGAGTCCACAGACAGTTGCTCTCTCCTTATCTTTCCTGACTGATTCTTGTCTAGTTTTGCATTTTGCTAGTGTCCTGTCACTACTGGTAGCAGGAGGCTGGTAGTCCAGCTCCTCCAGCTGACTTAAATCTGTAATTTAAGAATGAATGGACATGGTAAAGTTAAAACACTAACAAGCCATTAAATTAAGTAAGATCTCTTATTGGTGAGGATTGGCTTCTGATTAAGCAACTGGGTTGGAACAAAAACCTGTAGCCACTGCAGCTCTCCAAGATCGGAGTTGGCCACCATAGGTAGACAGCATATGAGACAGAATCTCAATGAAGCGGTACTCATGAGTAGTAATGAATAATATGTGACACTGAGGAAATATAATGCATAATAATGGAAACAAATACAAATTACAACTTCCTAAAATGGACACTGTAAATGTAGACATTTCAGTATAAAATTTAAGAAGTATGTGTGTGCATTTCCATATAAATTTAAGAACTAAGTAAGCCATCTGTTATACTAAACAGTAACTGAAACAATACTTAACAGTAAATAGTCCAACACCTCAATCCAAGTAAATGAAGTGCCCATCTAACACCACTAACAATGAAGGTTCACATCTCATGTTGGATGTGTGGAAAGCACTGATTGGCTGAAACTATTTATAGCAATTTCTCCTAAAAGGGAAGTGCTGTATAGCGGTTTGAAATGAAAACACACATTTAAGTATACTAGACAGTAGTTTGTTATGTTTTTCTAAAATATACTGTACATTCACAATGACACCAGTGTCTCCAAGCACTCAAATATGAAGTTTAATATGTTTTCCAGTGAAACTTGTATGTATCCATATTACTAACCGAGAATGGTAAACCGGATATGGACGCAGGGACCTGCCCGTGGATGCAGGAGACATAGTGCGCAGGCACCACACAAAGCCCCCCTCCCCAGAGTGAAACGGGAGAGACTACGAACGTGTGCAGGTGCCACACAAAGCCCCCCCACCCCAGAGCGAAACAGGAGAGACTATGAACCGTCTGACATGCCGCAAACCAGGCAGGCATGGCTCCAAAAAGAAACTGCTCGACTGACCGAGCTACAAAGTGAAACGGGAAACACTACGGAGTCCGCAGTGGTCTACAATGCACCACATGATAGTACGGAAGAAGCTCCGTATTAACAATGGGAGGCCCCAGAGTGACACGGGCGGACGCTCCGTATTAAACGTACGTCATCCTCACACGTCCAAGCTATACAGCATAGGTGGATCACATTACAGTGATGCATTATTGACAGTACAGTAAAGATCACAGTATCGCAAACAAATGGAAATTAGTACTCGAAAAAGGGAGAATATAAGCACCATGGACCAGGTGTCATTGAAACAAAAGCAGGATAAAGCGAGGTCAGAAATAAAAGACAGAGTAGAAAACAAAGTAAAACGTCATAAAGAGGTTAAAGAACGGGGCCAAACACATGGAGAGCAGGTTACAGATGATGAAAACTGGAATGCAACAGCTTCAAAAAAACCTAGGCACGAAACACATGCACAGCGAGATACAGAATATAAAAGCAGAAAACACGACAGTTAAACGTCCACACCACACAGCGGAGGCAGACCCGGAAGGTGCAGGCGCCTACATCGCGCGTCGGAAGGCGCGGGACAGTACAAAAGGCAAAGGCGCCTACACAGCATGGTAAAACCGACATAATACGGAAGGCGCAGGCGTCGCCGCTATATTGTGAGTGGCACTACTGCGTAGTGAAGGCGCAGGCGTCACCGCCATATTGTGCATGGCACTACTGCGGAGTGAAGTTAGGAATAATGTGCTCTTGGGATCGTACAAAATGCCGAACGCGACCCACCGTCTGAAACTGCGGAGGCAAAGCAGGCACGGGTTCAAACTGAACGAGCTCGACTGACGGATATACGCCTACAACGCGCGTCTCAAACCGCAGAAGCAGGGCAAGCACGGGTTCAAAACAATGCAAGCTCCTACAACGCGCGTCTGAAACTACGGCTGCCCAGCGGGCACGGGTTCAAAACGCCGGGGGTAGGTAAGCGAAGCGAGCAGGGGGCAGAGCCTCCTTGTATATATTATAATTATGTATCAGACAAAGAAAATCACAGCAAACCACAATAACAATAATGAATTGTTAGCAACTACCTGAATTGTTGTTTTAGTCTGTCACTGAACTATATCAGCTGAAGTGTGTAACATCAATACAAATTACAAAATATCAGTAGAGGGTTAAGTGTCCAATATTTGGTAGACTCACAACAATGTACAGCACAATGGCTTCCTATGTGTCGAGGCTTCACAAAGTGTCCTTTGGACTGCATGTCAGTTCAATGATTCAAACCGTGCTCCACACTTCATTACCAGTGTGCATGTCAGCTCAGTGTTTCAAACTGCACTCCACATTTCATTTCCATTGCGCATGTCTGCTTAGTATTTCAGACTATGCTCCACACTTTGTTTCCATCACGATTGCGCATGTCAGCTTACTGCTTAGAATATGCTGGATGGAGGAGGCGATTTCCATTGCACATGCCAGCTCGCAGTTACAAATCTTTATTCATCAATCTTCGTATGAACTTTGCATAGCATCACCAGATTTCAAAAAACTCAACAGAATTGTCAGCCGAAATGAATGTTTCTGGATCATCAGTACATTTTAAATGATTGTGCCTGTTAATACTTAGTTTCAAGAAACAAAACTATAAAATTATACATCCTAAAAATGCCGACTAGTAGAATGCATAATGCCGCAAAAAAGAGCTTTAGTAATATGGGCCATGACATCTCTGTTACCACAATACTCTCTTCTTATAAATATCCCGTCTTTTCTTCTTATCATTAATTTATAAAGATATATCAAAAGTAAATGTGCATCTTGTTTGTGTATAACAAAATGAAACATTTGACTGATGATTTCAATTGTTATGGGTAATGATTACGGGTATGGGTTTGAATAATTAAATATTAAATTAATCAGGTGGAATGTGTTCTTACTTTAATTGTTAATGGGGGAGTACACAGTAAATGTGTTAGTGACTGGGATTTGACTTCTGTAACAGGAAGGTAGGTTAAAATCATACAGGAGAAGTATAATTTTTATTTAAGGAAATATTTTATTATTATGCTGTGCTCTGACTAAGACAACCTTGTTCTGATCATCATTCAGACCTTGAAGAATTTGTTCACAAGGTAGGGATGTTGCTGGTAAAGTCAGATGCTTTTTTTTGAAAGCAGGTCCAGGTGTGTTTATCCCGCTGCTCATTGTTGCCACAGCACTCTAGTGGATCTTTAATGCCAACCTCTGTAGAAATTGCAGAGTTCTGTTTTCACCACAAAGGCATCTACAGTAATGTTCAGGCTCTGTTTCTGTCTGAATGACAATTGTAATTAGTTGTGCAGCTCGTATTTTAATTCACTTTACACTTTACATATTCAGTAGATTTGAAGTACAGAGTGTGGATCACTTAATACAGTGCTCACCTTGGATTATCCCATGCATGTGAGACAGTGTGCTGGCTGCGCCATTTCTCTCAGCCTTTCTAATAGCTCCTTTAAATTTTGTGTCTAACAGAGCGAATTCAGCCTAATTTGCCATAGTGGGGTTATCATCCTTTTCAATGGCAGGATTCATAGGCCTCAAGTGGCAATGACGAGAAGATGGATTATTGTAAACAAGTGCACTGTCTTCTGCAAATTAGTGACTATTTAATCCTGGTTTGTGCTGCGCATAGAATACGAAAGGCAACTGCCTTAGTTATTCCAGCCACAAGACAGCACAGTCAGTACTTGTGACAGATTTGACTGTGATATGTCTTTTCTCCATAGTTAATTTCTTCATTTGTTAATTTTGAGCTCCACAAAATATTGTAAAGTATTAATAAATGAAATCTCATTACTTGATGGAAATAATAACATCTGTTAATTTAAGGATATCATCTCCTTTCTCAAATGCTCGCCTATATTATGGCAAAGTAGATGGTTAAATCTTCATTTTTCATCACCTCTGTTTTAAGTAAGTCAGAACAAAGTAAACCTTTGAGGGCAAATAACAAGGCTCGTTTTCAATGTGTTTTTTTAGGGCTGTGGAACCCCAAATGACTGTCGATTAAATGTAATCTCGAGAGGAGCAGATGGCTAATAATAATTTTAATAACAGGAGCAATAATAATGATACAGTGTAAAAGGATAATAGTTAATGAGTGAGGTGTGTTATTTTGTTTTAAACTCTTGTTCGTTGTATAGTACATTCTGCCTGTTGGTGTTAGTTAGATTTTTATAGATTTCAGACACTGGAAGCCGCTGGTGAACCATTCTCTTCATTGCAAATCTGCAGTGACAAAACATAAAATAAGTTTTAACAGATGTTGTTGAACTTGATTATGTGTTTGTGTGATGTTAATGCAAATGGCCAGGAGATGTCACTAGAGAGGTGAGTGTCAAATGCATCAAAGCCTTGACACGATTTCCAACACAATTGCTTCAAACGTTTCAAACGTGAGACTTCACTCCGCCCATCACTAGTGGCCACCACCTACAAAACCATTCCCTTTTGGGAGTTGTCTTGCTGTTGCCTCTCCAGTGCACCTGTTGTCACTTTCATTTGCACCAAAGCAGGTGAAGTTGATTCACAAATGCTTATGCTCCCTAACTAGATTAATATCCCTGAAGTTAATTGTCTTGGTTTAGACTGTGATAATTAAGTGTTTCCTTAATTTTTTGAGCAGGGTATAAACCTTCCATTCCAAATAACTGTCTTTTCTTGTGGACATAAAACCTTCTGTGTTTTTGATCCTACAGATGCTGATGAGAGGCATTTTTCTGTGACAGCTGCGCCCATCCATTTTGTGTAAAATAAGAATTCTTTGAGTTCAAAAAGGCCACTGCCTTTTCAATTTTCTCCTTTAACTGACAAAGAAAAAGTTGTTCAGTTAATTTACTGTCATCAGTAAATCTAACTACCAACATGCGAACAGTTTTGTGTGAAATGATAGGTTTTTTGTTTCCTTTGTAAAGCTCTTTAAAATAGTGTTCAACTTCTGCCACCTCCGCGCTATTTAAGAGTAATTACTTCTTCTGGCAGAATGTTTAGAAACCTGTTTGTGAACCTGGAGCCAAAGCTCTGCAGCACAACAATACAATCTGCTATGCCTCTAAGTGTGAAATTGGTCTGGTAAAAATTTTCTCCTCTGAAGGCACTTAGAATAACTTCATAGTTCACCAAAACATCTCTCTTATACTACAAAGTGTTTAGCATATTTTTTTCCCCTCTTGTCTTTTGCTTCCTTAGCTTAGTATCCTTAAAAAAGGCATTAAAAATACATGTATTATTAATTTAGCTTTATTATAGATGCAATTTTATATTGCTTATTGGGTCAAGGTGTAGTGTTAAGAACACACAGAGTGGGTGATTGCCATATTTCCACAGAGGCTAATGGATGAGAAGGGATACCTTAAATAGGAAGCAGTGTGGTGCATGGGTACCTGCATTGGTGAGTGGCACAGGTACTGAGTGATGCTCAAGTCTGAAGACAAGCGATTAGACTGCTCATGCCAAGCTAGCAAATCACACTATGCTTAAGGTAGCTGTCTATGTGTGGGTAAAGCCGTACACAAGTGATGAGCAACTCATTTTCATAAAGGTGTGGCTAAAATATGTTTTCAGTGCTATTTTCCAATTGTGAAACTCACAAAAGTTTTTTGGGGGGGGAAGTTTGAAAAGTTTTTTTTTTGGTAGAAATCAAGGAATATTGGTTCTGAAGTGCTATTCCCTTGCTGAAACTGCTATTTCGACCCTTATCTGCACTCCAATGCTGTCGCCTCCTTCCAAACTCCTTCCATGCAGCTCCACATGCTCTCAGATGCTTTATGCACAATGTGTCTGCAAATTCACACTGCTGGCTCCACCATTCAATGCTCAGTTGGGACCTGAGGTAGCACCATCGGGTAAGCTGATCCAGGCCTGGACCCTTCCAGGTACTCACCTGTAAACACAAATCCTGGGCAATTGATTTTAGCAGCAGAGAAGCCCTTCTGAATTGCTCTCTAGCCATGTCCCCCTTTCCATGCTCTGAACCTGAATAAAATTTCCTGTGCGTTTGCAAATGAAAAACCAAGTGAGAGTGCAGATGAGTGTAAAACACATGTGGAAATTCAGTGCATTTCATTGGTTGCAAAACAAAACTCAAAAGTTTTGCTGCAAAATTCATTTTTGGATGACTCATCTTGTTCATTAGCCATAAAATAAAGCTCCAAATTGCAAAGCATGCAGCAATCACAACAAACACCTGAACTGCATAAACCAAGACCTGTATGACATACAATAAGTAATTTCTGTATAGCACATCATTATACATCTTATGATGTATTTATTTGCATTGGTTTGTCAGATAGATACATGCAAGAACCAGACATAACTGCATTGGAAAAAAATACTTTTCACCGTATGAGATGTTGATACCAGCTAAAGTCTAGTCTGTTTATTTTTTTTTTTCATGATCATCTATTTGTTACGTGCATAAAGAAAAAAATAACTGGTGCCCTATTCAGGATGGGATAGGTTCTAGCTCCCCAAGACCCTGCTCAGGGTTAAGTGGGTTTAGAAAATGGTATGGTTTGGTATAGTAAAGGTTATTTGCAGGCTGAAACTTTCTGTCCTTAATTTGTAAGGTAATTGAACATTCAGTTATAATAAGAAATACTGTACATATTGGTTAAATCAGAATTAAAATTAACTGTAACAGCTTTTCAGCTGTCTTCTATATGACAAACATGTTTTGAGAATTTTCAGGTAAGGAAGACAATAGTTTTAAGTATGGTAGTATGGGAAAGGTGCTATATAAATTAAATGTATTATTATTATTATTACTATTATTACTCACTAATCATGGTTGCTGTTGTGTGGCAATGTGGTGATTAGCATATGCAAGAAAGATTTTCACTGTACTCTGTGCACGGGGCAGTAAGGACCCTTACAAAACCTATAAACAATATAACTGACATAGCCAATACACTGAAGGCCAACACTTATCACTAGGTCTAATTCAGTTGTTTAGCATTACAGAGATTACTGTCCTACCCAAAAATTGGCCTTTCAGGGGACCTAGAATCTTTCCCACCAATCGCACTGCTGTGATTGCTGTATATGGATGGTTTGACCAGAAAGTCACTTTAGTTGACTTATCACTACACCTTAGTTCAGCTTCCGGGACTTAATTTTTATGATGGTCCCCCTGACCTTTGGGACCAACAAACATGCTCAGGGACCAGTATGCATACAAGTTTATATAGCCTAGTATGCAAGCATTAAGTAAAATCTATGAAATGCAACATTGCACATGAATGCATACACAGTATATGAGCTCACTGTTTTTCATTAGAGCAGCATTTCCCAATTTACTGGCCACTGGATGAAAATCCGCCCCCAACCCCTGGATGTTTATCGTTGATTTACAGCGGCAGCATCACAGATGGATTGGAGCTAATCCTGGATGACCTTCCCAATCCCTACACTATGATCGTGCTCAATCAATAACTCTCTGACGCTCTGGTGATCACTACTCGATTCACCGAGAGGGACCACCTTTCTCCACCCAACTTGGACAGTCACGCTAAATTCATGGAGTGGAACTCCTCCTCAAAGTGGGTTGTGAACACACTGGCATGTGAAAATCTGGGCCTCATGTATAAACAGTGCATACACACAAAAATGTTGTGTACGGCCATTTCCACGCTCACAACTTGGTGTACAGACACGCACATTTTTACGCTAGCTCAATCCCTGGTGTATAATAATAATAATTCTTTGCATTTATATACCACTTTTCTCACTACTCAAAGCGCTCAGCAATTGCAGGTTAAGGGCCTTGCTCAAGGGCCCAACAGAGCAGAATCCCTATCGGCATTTACGGGATTCGAACCGGCAACCTTCCAATTGCCAGTGCAGATTCCTAGCCTCAGAGCCACCACTCTGCCTGTATGCAAGTTCTCCGCTCGGTTTTGCAAACTGGCGGCACCAAGCATCAAAGCAGTGCTACTGTTCCCATGTAGTTTCCCTTTCTTTTTTAGATCCACATAACTGACGTGGCTTTTTCAGATACATGCTTTATAAAGCCCGTAATTACATATGATGACAACTGGCTTCTAAGTCGATTTAGATTTACAAGCTGTCTCTTCTTGGAGCTCTTGATATCATTTTTAAGATGAAATGCAGCAAAGTATGTTTATTACATTATACAGATAAAATGTTAACATCATTTAAATAATCTATATCGTAAATAATTAAACATGTGAGGACACGGTGTCGCAGCAGTGGTGATGAACTGGTGCCCCATTCAGGAATTGTTCCTCCCTCGTGCTGTATTCTTGCTGGGGCTGGCACAATCCCGGATGGATAGATGGATGGAATAATTAAACATGTACTATGAAGATATTTCAATATTCCTTAAAAGTTTTGAAGAACCGGCATTCTAAGCTTACAGATGGCTTGACATCTATTACAGAGCTGATTGTGTGGCGATTAGTTACTTGGAGAAAGAAAAGTAAGGGCAGGAATCTGAGGTTAGTACGTTTGGGAGAGACAGTACTGCTGCAGTAAATTATTTCATTGAAGGTCGCACACAGCACAGCAAGCATTTTGTAGGAGGCTGGAACAGTCTCTGGACTGGGCGCCAGATCATCACTATCACTGCGCCACCATGTCTCCATATTTAATACATGCTTTAATTCCTATCATTATGAAAATTCTATCAAGTATCCATCCATCCATTTTCCAACCCGCTGAATCCGAACACAGGGTCACGGGGGTCTGCTGGAGCCAATCCCAGCCAACACAGGGCACAAGGCAGGAACCAATCCCGGGCAGGGTGCCAACCCACCGCAGGACACACACAAACAAACCCACACACCAAGCACACACTAGGGACAATCTAGAATCGCCAATCCACCTAACCTGCATGTCTTTGGACTGTGGGAGGAAACCGGAGCGCCCGGAGGAAACCGGAGCGCCCGGAGGAAACCCACGCAGACACGGGGAGAACATGCAAACTCCACGCAGGGAGGACCCGGGAAACGAACCCGGGTCCCCAGGTCTCCCAACTGCGAGGCAGCAGCGCTACCTACTGCGCCACCGTATATCAAGTATACATCTCAGTATTTAAATTATTCAGAGAGCTGTAATATCACGAATGTAATAGATTCTGTGCCCTATCGGAGAAAGAGAAAGCCCATTTAAGACGCACATAGAGCACACAGAAGAACACATACAAAACAAAGCATTTAATGTGCTAATTTAGTTACAATGGGATATGAGAAAGTAGAAAATTAAACGATTTTAAGATGAAGTTTATGACTTTTGACTTTAATGACAAAAATAAACTACGTGATTAAAGTGGAAATTTTGAGATTAAAGTTGACATTTCGAGCTTTTTTTCCCACTGTATCCCTCTTTATTTTTCTTTTCTCTGTACCCTAATAAGCGTCCATATGACACTCAGACGGTGGGCTATGACACTTTGATATCTAACCACTTCTTTTTTATTTCGGGCACTGTGTGACTTTGTGAACTTGAACTTTCGAGTTTCTCTGCCACTCTGTCACACCATCAACTTCCTTTTGTTGTTTATAGCACTGTTTAAACCAAGAAATAGTTGGTTGTCTTTGCTTCCACATGGTATTCGCTGAAATTCTTCTATTTCCCCCATGCTTTTGCCATTGTCTTTTCACAGAACACTGAGCTTAAGGGCTATTTACATTGATTTGCATATTCAAAGAGGCATAATTCTGGGAGGAGACGGGGTGGGACATCAGGTACATGCATGAGTGTTACATTATACACAGACCGGGATTTATGTAGGGGAAGAATGTGGAATTTGGTTTACGCACAGATTTATGCATCTGGATTTTTTTGTGCGTACGCACATTTCCGCGTTTGTCCATACACCATGTTTTAGTGTGAATTCTATGCACGGCGTTATGCATGAGGCCCCTGATGTTGTGATACCACAAAGGCTGGGAAAGATATAAACAAGCTTTGGAGGGAAAGCTGTTTTTTTTTTTGGAGCACAAATATTCATAAAAGGCCAGCTTAGCATTTACATATAATATAGCAAACATCTTTTTATGTATGAGGAAGCTGGGAAACTCTGGCTACTACACTACATTATATTAAAATTTGATTTAAAGTGTCATTTCACAATATGTCCTAGGGACAGACTGAAGCACATTTTTTACTTTGTTTGCTTGCCATAGGAGAAGATACTGAGTGATCAGCTATTGATTGCAACGATTCTGAAAGGGTAACCCAAGTCATTATGGCCTTTTGTCTACGAATAGCAAGGTAAGTGTCCAAAGCAATGAGGTGAGCTTCAGATTTCTCGAGCAAAATTCTGATGTCATATTTTCACAAGGATTAACAACCTTGTCAACAGTGTGCATTACTTTAGTTCAGTTTAAATAGATACACTAATATTTAATATTTTATTGGTCTCTATGGTAAAACCAGCTTTTTCCAACAGCAACACACAATGTGAAATATAAGCTGTTTTTGCATTCCTTAAATATTGTCCCTATGTCATTTTTTGTATTGTAATATAGTATATGCATAGTGCTAAGAGGCATATACTTTGATGGGTATAAGCAAAAAAAACCTCAGTAGAGCTTCTTCATACAACGTGGTCGAATAAACAAGTGACTAAAGCTGCTTTAGGAGAAAAAAGCATGGAGAGGGTGGGCAGAATTAGTCACGACAGCCTTTAATTTTGCTATCAGTTTGTTTTCTGCCACTGCCTCCAGTGAATCCAGGCTAAGTACTGTAATGCAGCTGGCCTTCATGATCATGTTTTTTAGACATCTGGAACAATTTACATCTGAAAAATAAAAGTATTCATTTGCTTTCTGAATAATTCAAATTACTTTAGTTTTACAGCATTTAAAGCCAACTAAATTTGGCTCTCATGTTGAAGATTTTTAAGTATCAACAGAATGTACTGTAAGAGATGAATACTGTAATGAAATAAACACTCAAAGGAAGTTATTATCATAAGACATAAGGCATATGAACCACAGTGGATCTTGTGATGCTCTCGTTTTTCAATAAATTACAGGTACTGAAATTTGTTAACATTGCACATAAAATCTTGAAGAGCACAAAAAAGAAGCTTTTTCTGCCTGCAGTTTTCAGTGCCCCTTGTTAACATGGATGTTTGCAAGTGAAAGTAACATCTAGAAACTTTTCAAAAACACTGCATACTAAAATGCATTTCAGCTTATCAGTTGTAAGTGTTCTTTTAATATATCCCTTGTGGTGGATTGCCGGCTTATTTCTCCGGCCCTCACCCCCAGGCCGCCAGGAGGAGCTCTCCCAGCAGCGTGGACATGCCCCGAGTTCCAGCAGGGCCTCATGGACTATGTAGTTTTTATACACAGCCCTGCTGGATACCTTGGGGGCCACCAGGCGTCTCTGTAGGGGGGCTCGTAGGCTCGCATGTGCCCTATAACCCGGGAGTACGTCACGGTCACGTGACAGGAAGAAACGACGTGCTCCCAGGTTGAAGAAAAGGACTGTTTACCCTGACCCGGAAGGGAAAAGGAACTGTGGACTGTTGAACGGGAACACCTCCGGGTCAGGGTGTATCAAAGGACTCTGGGAAGCCCAGTACACTGAGCTGAGCTGGGAGGTAGGGTGGCGAAGTGTCTGGGCGAGGAGGATTGGTTTATTATTGTGAGAATTGTGTTTATGAGTGTGGAGTGGAGGGTGCTTTGTGCACAGTATAATTATAAAATAAATAATATTTATACTTTCACCTGGTGTTCAGAGTGGTACCTGAGGGTTCAAGAGGTGGACAAAGCCTCTATCTGTCACACCCTGTATGTTAAGATATTAACATTATACTTAAGATGTCTGAAATCCATTTGAAGATATCTTAAATTTTCAAAAGGTGCATTTCTGGATATCTCAAATTCATTTAAAGATAATTGAAATGGATACCTTATCCATTTCAACATATCTCAGAATTCCGTCCTGTAAAAGGAATTGTTCAATAGGGTGTCTCACCTATTTCAAAATATCTCAAAAAGTATTTGGCCACTTAAAATAACAAGGAAGTCTTTTTGAGATATGGTACCAAGAAACACATTTAAGATATCTAATAACATTTTAGATATCTCAAAAATAATTTCCCAAAATTCTTTCCATTTTCTTAAAAATAGATTTAAATGTTGTGGACCTTGAATTCAAATAATGAAATGGAAAATCAAAATAACAATACAAATGTAATTCAATAATATGAACTGGATATAATTACACAAAGAAATGGCATAGGACATGAAAATAGATAATAATGATGACTAGTAACACTCAGACCTCCAGTCCTTGAAAAAAGGTGGTGAATGTATCTCTCACAAAACACAGCACCCCAGGTCACTCTGCTGAGGTTGCTGCAATGTCCTTCACTGCCATCTAATGTCATCACAGCTCTTTTCCTGACAGAAATGCTGTGTGCTTGGGCAACCATTGTTTTCTTGTCTGCTATGCTGCATGTTTGCACACACCACTGCTCGGCATGTGAAGGAGCTGAAGCCCAACAACATGGTGAAGGAAACCAGTGCCTCCAGCTGTTTGGTTGTGTATGACCTTCTGTTGCACTTGGAGTTTGACTGGAGCTTGTGGTGAAAATGATCAGTAGGCCTGCACCACTGTGCTTTTCATGTCAGTGGCATGTGTCCCTGTGCTCTTTCTATTAACCAAGGCACGTGGTCACGTCACAGCTGGTTCAAGATCCAGGAGTTTGCAAGTTTTTGCATGAAAGACAAACAGACAGCCCTTAGCATAATAGTTAATGAGAATAATAAAACACTTCTACTACTACTGTATACAGCAGAAGACTGTAACTACTCCAAGGGGTGGCTAGTATGTTTAGCAATCCTATGCACAAATTCCTGATCACATTCTTGTACATATGACTCTCTATTTCATCTCTGGCTTTCCCTTGTCCAACCAAATAAGCCTTTGTCTCTAGCTACCCCTCTACTCCCAGTTCAAGGTAAGACTGGTGTGAAGAAAACTCAGTAAACAATCGTTAAGGGTTGGGGATTCCGTCCCCGTATACTGTAGATCAAAATACCAAAACAAGGTCAGTCAACAAGCAGTGTATAACAGACAAATGATTGAGATGAAGCATGGAAATTTTACGAGGTGGGAACGGAAATGGGAAAGCTGGGATTGGAGGTGCTGAGAATCTTGGGATGGAGCGACGTCATCAAAGCAGGACCGGAGGGGATAAAGGAACCCGTAAGCAGCTTGGACTTCTGGTTAGGGTATTGGAGATGAATTCACAGCGGTGTTTTCTCATCTTTCCTGTTGAAATAAAGAGAGATCGGTTAGTACACTGTCGCCGTCCCCTGCCTTGCGGTTACGCGCTGCTCGTCGGGTCCTTTAGCTACTTCCTAATCGCTCCTGTGTGACACTGGTCAGAGAGAACTTTTATACCTGGGGCAGGCTCACTTTGGGGTTACATTTCCAAATGACTTCCAGATTGCCCAGTGTCCTTTTAAAGCCCTGAGGAGGGCTTGGAACTCCTACTAGTGTTCTTGCATGTTCCTCATACCACCAAATTCCACTGGAGAAAACCAGACTTGTTATTCACTACATCAATCTTGCAAGGCTGTGCTAGACTAACTTTTAGTAGCTAGGAAAACTGCCATAGATTAATAAAAATAATAATCATTAATTGATTGTCCATCAGTAAAGATTGTAACTTTAGTGCCCCCTGTTGGTCACCCACAATGTTTAAACCCATAGAAGCTTCACAATGTATTCAGAAATAACTTAATGTGTTTATACATTTTTGAATATATAAATGTGTATGACATACTTAGAAATGGAGGAGAAACCCATATAAATATTAGGAAATTAATCTGCACTCTCTGAAGAAAGGGGGTTTGGATAATTTAAATGTGAGTCAGTGCAAACTTATCTGAAATGTGTTTTATCAGATCTTGAGCACATTTTGAGATATCCTCAAATAGCATCAAGACCATTTTGAGATATCTTAAAATTACTTTTGCACAATTGACAATACCTTAGTGCATTTCAAGATATCTTACAAAGTCAGGACATCCTGTTTAGAACATAAGAAATTTTACAGGAAGTCATTTTGAAATATCTCAAAATGATCTTGATGCTATTTCATTATATGAGTAGCAAGTCAGATATCTCAAAATGCACAAAGAGTTATTTTAGAATATTAGGATTTTAGATATTACAAAATGCATGGAAAGCTGTTTCAAGATACCACAAAAGCATTTTCGATATCTCACACTGAGCAGAATGTAATTTTGAGGATTTCTCAAAATGCATTTAGGTTGTCTTGAAACACACATTGTTTGGTATCTGTTAAATCACTTAATTATCTTAAAATGCACTTAGAAATAACTCTAAATGATAATTAGGCTTGTTGTACTCTGCAGACTAAACTGCAATGCTATTCATTTAAAGGATACTGGACAAAGCAGCCATTACTTGCTGTAGCTCTTTTTTGTACTTTGAACATGCAGTAACTTCAGCACATTTTCCCCCCTGAGCCAGTGATGCAATCCTGTATGATTATAATTTTTCATTTCACAGAAATAATTCACTTTGGCAGCAGCACATCTTATCTCCCTGACAGTAGTAACACTACAGATAACGTAGCCATTATGTCACTTTAACTTCTCTGCCTCATTATCCAGTGAAAAAAATGTTAACTACGGTGCATTACAATAAGAACCAAACTCCTAGAATGGACACCTTTGATTCTGCTTCAAGTGCAGATAATTTCTGTGACTTTAATTCAAGGAGCATTTTCTTTGATAAGTGCCACTCACATGTACTTTGCGTGTATTTCATGTATTCATTTAGCTGATCCCTGCAGTGGGTTGGCACCCTGCCCGGGATCGGTTCCTGCCTTGTGCCCTGTGTTGGCTGGGATTGGCTCCAGCAGACCCCCGTGACCCTGTGTTCGGATTCAGCGGGTTAGAAAATGGATAGATGGATTTAGCTGATCCTATTCTCTAAAGAAGCTTAACAATCACTATTATAATGTAACTAACTATTTATCGATATACTTTAACTTCAGTGCTGGTTCTTGCCTTTCACCAGTTATTTCTAGAATATACCCCAGATCCCCACTGGACTGACAGTAAGTGGAATTTCTCCACTTAAATTAAAACGTTTTGGTTGGGTCACATGAAGGAAAAATATTTAAGATTAGATGAATTCTTAGTTTTGCAGGAAACCATTCATATTTGTGCAAACCTTGTGGGTTTAAATTTAAACAAAGCTTTCCACAGTCAAGAATTTTGGGAAGATCAAGTAATACCTTTGCATAATTAATTTATAGTCAAAGTATACTTTGTTGCATGCGATGACTTAATTAAAAAAAGACTAAGAAAGACTGAAAAGGCCATTATACTGAAACCATTAAACTGAGACAATTACCCATACATACTACTAGTTCAAGTTCAAGTAGTGCTTCCTAGTGATAAGCTGAGCAGATGAAAGGGAGCCAGCAAGTATGGACTCCACTCCACCTACAGGATGAGTGAATGAACATGGATGGAGAGATTCTGATTTTTTTTTCTCATACATCGGTGGAAATATTTTGTGCTTTCTTGACAATAGCCAAGAACTGTTGTGCCTGTTTCAGATTGTGCTTGATGGTGACTCCAAGAAAACTAGAAATGCTGACCATCATCACAGTATCTTTTCTGTTGAAGATAAGACTATGGATGAAATGTATGACCAGTTCCTTGGTTTTGCTTTTAAGGGAAAAACTGTTAACACCACTGTGTTTAAAGACAACTCTTATCTATTGTGATGCCCGGGGCGCTTACAACCTCACTAACCCCAACACAGACAGGCAGGACGCACAGGTTTTGCCACACAGCACACAGTTTATTGCCTTCCACAGCACAAAGTAAAGCACAGAGCACAGTCCCTTCTTTGCCGTCAGTCCTTCAGCCTCCACTCCTCCTCAGGCTTTTTCCTCTTCCTTCCGACTCTGGCCATTGAGTGGCAGTCACTGGCTCCTTTTATAGGGCACCTGGAAGGACTCCACGTGCCCAACGAGCTTCTTCCGGCAGCATTTCCGGGTGTGACAGAAGTGCTGTAAAATAGGGCCTTGCAAAAGTCCAGATGCCCCCTGGTGGTGGCCACGGGCCCCAGCAGGGTTGAGCTTCCATGCTCACGACCCGTGGCCCTGCTGGAAACTAAGGGGGCTACCCTCTGTTGGTCTGGGTGAGAAAAGGTCTTGAAAATACTCTCTCCCCCGGTCCTTCCATACTCAGGACATCCGTCACAATGTGTAAATCACCTCTTCATTGTTGATGATCAGGCCTATGGTTTATATCATTATCATATTTAGGTGAATACAAAAAAAATAACACTGGGAAAACCACACTTCACTGTTTTGTTCCTATGTTTAAGGTAAGTGTATAAAAAGCGATTCTGCCAGTTTGTACACTGTTATTTAGGATGTCCAAAATCCAGTTGCAGAGGTTTGCACCAAGTCCCAGCTCTGGGAATATGGCAATTGCCTTTGATGATACAATAACAAATTCTAAGCTGTACTGTATAAATAGGACTTACAACTTTGAAATTCAATTTAGATAGACCCAAAAATGAATTTTCTAGACTAGCTTAATAAAACTTTGAGGGTCATGAGGAGTAGAAGCTTGCTTCATCATCATATGCAAGGCAGGTATCAACGTTGGGTAGAGACCATTCCACAGCAGGAGCAGTTTAGATACAGTATACATGAATTAATCTAATACAGACACACAAGACCATATCATAATCAATGTAGGACAACTTTGTCTCCTGTTAAAACCAGGAAGTTAATTTTGGCAAAGGAGCCACCTATCAACCTTCATCAAAATTTCTTGTCTTATAGTGAGCAGATTAGATATTTGTATGCTTTGTTTCTTTTTCTTATTACCTGAATGTTTTGGTAGCATAGGTTCGTCATTTTTATGGCTCGTCTGAATTCACAATCACCTCTATGTGGATATATGTGTGCATCACCCACTGTTGACATTGCTGTCACAGTAAATGTCTTGTAGACAAACATTTGTGTTAAAGAAGTTTCAATTATTCAATATGTATTAACCTAAAAACACAACAAAAATATGAATAAATTTTAGGTGAATTTTTGTTAGTTAAACATAAATATTGTTCGTTTATAGTTCTTCCTTTCTTTAATTTTCAATAACAACATTATAGTGATATTCGCATTTCGCATACCAGCACGTATATGAATACACCAAAAAATGTTATATGTATATATGTGTATATATGTATGTGTGTATATATATATATATATATATATATATATATATATATATATATATATATATATATATATATATATATTGTGACAATTGGGGCACTGTCGACCCCTTGAACCCTCAGACCAAACGTCAGACACCAGATAAAAGTACAATTATTATTTATTTTATAATTATAATGTGCACCAAGCACCCTCCTCTCCACAATACTCATAAACACAATGATAAATCAATAATCAATAAACAATCAATACAGAATCCTCCACTCCCAGACGCGTTGCCACCCTTCCACCCAGCTCAGCTCACTCGTCTGGGGTTTCTCCTAGTCTTTTATAGTCCGTGATCCAGAATAGCTCCCGAACCCCTGTCCATGTGATTTCTTAGCACTTCCAGGTCGGATAAAAACCACTCTTTCTTCATCCCGGAAGCACATCGTTCCTTTTGTCCATGTGACCAGGACACACTTCCAGGTTATAGGGCACGTAGTATTCCCTGAGCCTCACTACAGCATCTCCTGGTGGTCCCGATGGTATCCAGCAGGGCTGGTTGTAAAAACTACAAGGTCCATGAGGCCCTGTTGGAATTTGGGGAACTTCAATGCGGCCGGGAGGGCTCCATCTGGTGGCTTGGAGGTGTTGGCCAGAATATATGGCCGGCCATCCCTCACAATATATATACAGTATATGTACAGTATGTGTGTGTATATATGCTGCTTACCACATATAGTATAGTATAGTACTGTACAGTGGTGGCAGAGATGCCCAGCAATGGTCATCATTGGGTTGCGTTCCATCACAAAAATTGTTATGTATGTTTTCCAAGAAAACATGAGATTAAACATTTTACTTGGCCATCACTACAAACTGCATTGGATAAGTGACATATAAAAAATATATTATTTGGGTGGAGTATTCCTTTAAGACCTTTCAGTGTTGACACCAAGAAACTTTGGAGGATGTGATATTCCCTAGAGGGAAAACCAAGAATAAAAAAACCCTTCTAAACTCCAGCACAAAAATTTTAAACTTTAAATAGAATTGAACAAAAAATAGTTGTGATTAACCAGAGATGATGAAAAAAATGGTAAAAAAGAATAACATGGTCCAAAAGAATTAAATAAAATAACTTTAAAGAGGAAAAACAATAATACCGGCAAAAAATATGCACTAAAACTCAAAAGTAAGCACTTACTTAAGCAAATTCAAAAAAAGAGCCAGAAGACAAATGCTAAAAACAGGTCAGTGGGTCAGTAAGTTGGAATTCCTAATTAGCAATAAGATTTAATGAACAAATTCAACAAGTGCCAATATCTGAATATGAAACACAAGCCAAAATAACCAACAAATGTTAACTCTAAACAACAGAGAACTACTCAAAGGCAAAATTCAAAGCACTAAATAATAATAATATAATGGTTAGTCTGAGTTGACAGCATCCTAAAGCTAACTAATAGCAAAGCAAAAAACAAACGGACGTCTTTCTTAGTCCTTACTACTAATGGTAGTTCTACAGACTATAGCACTTGATAGACCTAATTTAACCTGAAGCCCTACCACTACTAACTTAAAACAAAAGACAAAGGACAAGATAAGGGTTTAGTGGTCAACAGAAAATACCAGAAAAAACAGACGGCTTGAGGCATAGAAGTAGTCCTGACAACACAGACTTTTGGAAGTGTGCAAGTCTAAAGGCTTTGCCACAGAGCTAATACGTGTTGTGTTTCTACTGCTCCTCTAAATCAATCATGTTTGTTTGAGTATGCTTTAAATTCATGGTATTTGCTTAGTCTATGCAGCAAGTTAGAACAAACACAATAGTGATAGCTCTTTCAATGGGTACAGTTGTCCAGAAACAGTGTATGTAAAAATGTAATTTTGCCTGTGTATACAAATGCATATCTCCTTTACATAGAAGGTATGAATTGGGCCTAATGATTTTTTTGTCACTTGCATTTTTGGGCCACTGTATTGTGTTTATGGCTGGTTTAATCAAACCTTAAACAAATTATTGTGGATACTAAATGTTGTGAATTTGCCCAAGTTCAAAAGCACAGCTGCAAAATCAACTCCAAGGTTGCCCACTGGGGGGGGGGGGGGGGGGACACTGTAAAAATACCCTGACTAGAAACAAAAAGGGCAAGACAAACCTTTTCAACAAAAGGCTGTTCAAGCAACAAAGCTCCAAAGACCACAAGGAGATGCCTGAAATGGCAAGGCAATGCACAGTAAACTAAGTCCCAATACGGAATCCAAAAAATATGGTCAAAAACAGAGTAGAGGTTCAAAAATGTCAATACAGTAATCACAGTATCAAAAACACTCCTTTTCTGACCACCCACAAAGTACAAGGGGCATAACTAAGGCCCTTCTCCTTTTCCAACAAACAAACAGAAAAACATACATAAAAAATAAAATAAATATACAGTAAATACAAATAACTGACATAAAATGAGACACAACAGACCCAAAATATAAATTTGAACCCCAGCCATGTGGAAAATGCTGGCTGTAACATACACTAAGTCATTGATAAAATGAAGTAAAAATCCACCTAAATGCAGTCCGTCCCCCTCACCTCTGGCCTGCAGTATGGAGGCTGACAACAACACGTGTTCCTTATGTCAGGCAGGTGATGCCCTTCATTAATTTACTTAGAGGGCTAACACTAGAAAACAATACTTTACAATAATAGAATAGAACAATACTGTGTTCTGAATAAAGATATTTTTGCATTTACTGAAAAGTATAATTTATTCTTTCTCCCTTAAAGTAATTAATGACCTAAAACACACCTCTAATTATCTTTATGAAATATATAAAACTATAAATAAAAAGATAGCCATAAAAAAAGAATGTAGTTAACTATTTACATGTTTTTATATAAACCCCAGATGCATCTTATACACTTATACACTAAATAGTGAACAGTCAATCACAAATTCTTTTCCATTTTTAATAGATCTCCCTCTTTTGCAAAACTTTTAATACATGCATGTGATTAGAATTCGTAAAGGTTCCGTAATTGTAACAGTCTAAGTATAAGTCACTCTCTACAATATTCTTCTCTCAACTCATTATAAGAGATACATTTGAGTGCAACCATCTCATTGCTGTTCTTTTGTCAGTGTCCTGTTGTCTGCTGATGAAGAACAGTTTTAATCCTAGTTTTAAAGCAGATTCCCAGATGTAGCTTAACATAGGGATAAAAGCCATACATGGCATGTGATTTTGCATTGTCTTCACACCCTGTCATGAGATTATATTTTGCCTACTGATTCTGTATCCTTCACCTGACCAATTATTCACCTGGAATTGCCACTGCTTTTATAGTTTATAAATCAGGCTTGTAATTTGTCACAAATCACTCTAGGTTTAAGCTGTATCTTCACTCACACTGCACAAGTCCTGCCTTCTACACTTAATTCCCCTAAAAGACAGATCTCTCTCAAAAGATAAGACAAATGATATTGGCATTAACAATAGCAAATAACAGATTCAGTAATTTGAAAGCTCTGGAACAAATGGGATTATCAGTTGTGGATTGGGCGACCCGGACACAGACAGGCAGACACGATCAAAGCCATCACCACACGTTTATTTACACTTACTATAATACAGTTCCTAAGTGCAGCCCACCAAACACAAACCCCACAGTCTTCCCAAAGTCCAGGCTTCAGTAAGCCACCTCTCTTTCTTCTTCTCTTTCCCTCTCTCTCTCTCTCTCTCTCTCTCATGCCTCTCCTTGCCGCCTCCTCTCCGACCTTGTCCACCTACTCACCGACTCCAGCCTTGATTGAAGGGAGGCGGCCTCTTAAATAGGCAGGCGGCTGATGACCACACCCGGCCACCTGCCACAATACTCCCCCGCAAGCTGAGACCCCCAGGGGCCAGCGGCCCGTCCCGCGAGTGCAGGTTTTCCTCGGCAGCAAGCCGACACAATCCAGCCTAGGGCCCAGTCCTATAAAAAAAGAAAAACAGGGGGCGGAGGCGTTGCCCTGACGCGGCCACTCAGCGCCCATCCTCTGTCTGTGTGCCAACGCCCTCCGCTCCGACCGGCACCCCGATACTCTTTTACTCGGCCTCACCATCCGAGTCCTCCGTGATTCCCTGCACGGAACCGCCAACAGGAGCACACTTGCTCTTCTCCTCCCAAGCTGCGGGTTTTCCCTCTGCCTCGGCAGAGGGCGGCCTTTCGTGGGACGTGTGCATCCAGCAACACGTCCTCCCATATCGGAGGAGCCAGCTTTCTTTCTCCAACTCCTCCTCTTACTTTTGGATGCCACGGCGGTTCAGGTCTGCCTGTAGGAAAAGGACAGACCCTGCCCCACCGGCGTCCGTAGCTTTACGGGGGCGGTCCTGCTCAC
Source organism: Erpetoichthys calabaricus (assembly GCF_900747795.2). NCBI lineage: Eukaryota > Metazoa > Chordata > Cladistia > Polypteriformes > Polypteridae > Erpetoichthys > Erpetoichthys calabaricus. The sequence goes on along the minus strand of NC_041397.2, from coordinate 141,823,539 downwards.
CGTCCCCGCTGTGCTCCCCCGGTCAGAAGTTCCAGCGCCGCACCGTTCCTCTCTCGCCAGCGGCGCTTGTGCTGGCATGCCCGCCGTCCCTTCTGATCCTTGTGTCTCCGTCCGAAGGGCACATCGCTCGGGTGGCAGCAATCCGACCAGCAGAAGGCAATTCTCCAGCTGCTGCAGGATCGCTGCCAAGGAGAGAAAGCCAGTCGACGGTGTGCTTACCTGTCGATCAGCGCCACTCGCCGACTGCTTCCTATGGGCTCTTTCCTCCAGCCCATTCGGGTCTCTGGCTGGCACGGGATAGACATTCCCTGGTCCCGCCTCCATCCAATCGCTGGCGGGCACACAGGACACGTTATCCAACCCCGTGCCTGTTGCAAGGAGGGATTTCCAGTCGGTGGCCATCTCGTCCTCCTTCCATACACGGGGACGAGACTCTGGGCAGCTCCGCGGCTGCTGCGGCTGTTGTAAGTGCAGCTTCTCCTTCCTGGCAGCTCTCCTTTCTGCCACCACATTCTCGAGCCGCCCCTGAAACACAAAGTCCATCGGCGGACCGCTAACGGTCCGGGCAATAAACTGTCCCTGCGGGGTTGGGTGCACGCCGCCCCTGCGGCACATGGGTGAGCTCCCCTGCTGTGCCGGGCCGTCCACAGACATTTTCTGAAAGCCAGGTCCCCACCTTGTCCCAGGTGGAGCATCCTGCCGACTACGCCACTGTGGATTCGGCGACCCGGACACAGACAGGCAGACATGATCAAAGCCATCACCACATGTTTATTTACACTTACTATAATACAGTTCCTAAGTGCACAAACCCCCACAGTCTCCCCAAAGTCCAGGCTTCAGTAAGCCACCTCTCTTTCTTCTTCTCTTTCCCTCTCTCTCTCTCTCTCTCTCTCTTCGACCTCATCCACCTCCTCACCCGACTCCAGCCTTGATTGAAGGGAGGCAGCCCCTTAAATAGGCAGGCGGCTGATGACCACACCCGGCCACCTGCCACACAGTCCATTTGATGCATACATGTTCAGGTTTAAGGGTACATTTTCAACTCTTTTAATCAAACAATATTAATACATATACTCATACCATATACTGCTACATATTGTTCAACATCAGCATTTGGGTTTGTGGGGTTTTGCAGACATTCTCTTTAGAATAATGATCTTGACTGTCATTTATTGTTTCAAAGATGGGTATCCTTTATTACAACAAGTCTAAGTAGGCCCAGTCATTTGCACGGCTCAGTTTACTAGGGAAAAATTGAGCAAAGTATGATGGAGCTGTCACTTATGAAAAGCAAAATAACTTGAATAACATCTATTTGAAAGACATCGGTTTGTATCAAAGAACATACAGATAAGTAATATAATTCATAACAAACCCTATATCTTTACAGGTATAAAGGTGCCAAAATAGATTATTTAGATAGATTAAAAGACTTTGGTAAACATCTTATCATTAAACAGCCACTTAGTTACAGTAGGTACACCTTGCTAGTATTGTGTTGGACCCACTTTTGCCTGCCATAATTATTTGTGGCATAGATTCAATAAAACATTCCTCAGGGATTTTGGTCCATATTGACATAACAGCATCATGCAGTTGCTTCAGATTTGTCAGCTAAACATCCATGATTCAAATCTCCAGTTCCATCATTTCCCAAGGGTGATGATCTATTGCAGTGGTTACAAAACTGGGGGCCAAAGGGATATGTCATGGGTTTCATAGCAAAATGGGGAAAAAAAAAATTATTATTTAAAAAGATGTAAATAATAAAGCATTTTTCTAGTTCACCTTGTATTTTCATAATTTCATCGTCAATTCATTAGTGCGCTTACCAGTTACTCCTATTATCATTTTTCAAATGATACTCGAAGGCTACCATAGACATACACACATTGCATTGTGGTGCTAAAGCAATTCACAGCAAGCTAAACATAGTGTATTGAATGCTAAAACATATGCAGTGGTGGACCATTTTATAAAAAGGAAACATTACAAAGAAACCCCATCTTGTAGTTCTGCTTTAAATTCAATAAATGAGTCATAATCTAAAGCAAAATCTAAATCTAGAAAGTATGAAGCTTAATACATAGAGTTCAGATTTGTGCTGGCTAAGAAAAAAAGATTGATTACCCCAAATGTGTTTAAAGACATCTAGAACAAAGGCATCCAGATGATTTTGGGAAACATATTGACTTTTTCCAAAGGAAGGGAGCACTGCTTATGAAACAAGTGAGCACTTTCACACAGCAAGCAACAGTTTCAGAGAGGGCAATGAAAGCATTTTTTGGTGTTGTATCTTGTTGCTTGTGCAAAGGAAGTTCACTGAGTTGGAGAAGATCTGATATTACTGGTGACCAAAGACATAGTTTGGGAATTGTTTGGTGAGGAAGCTGCCCTTTGTCAGACAATACTGTAGATGGATATCTGATATGGCTGAGGATGTAAGAGGCCAATTACTAGAACAGGAAAAAAACAGCCCTTGGTTTGGCTTGCAGTTGGTTGAAAGCAAAGATGTAGCTAACGCAGGACAGCTCATTGTCTATGTCAGATTTATTGGAGATGGAAAGTTTCTTGAGGAGCTTTTATTCTGCAAAGAAATTCAGGGGAAGACAACAGTTCAGGACAATTTTTAAATTTTGGATGCATTCATGAAGGCAAATTTAATTGACTGGTCTTCTCACATGGGTATCTGTACAGATGGCGTCACTGCCATGACAGGCACACATAGTAGAGTCATCGCATTAATAAAGGACAGAGCTCCAGATGCCATGGATACACACTGCATGCTTCTCAGAGAAGCACTTGTCACTAAAAGGTTGGAGGACGAATTACAACAAGTGCTTCAAGACTTTAGTAAATAGTATCAAAGCATGTCCCCTTAAACACAGTGCAGTGACATGGGCACGAGTTTTGAAAGCTGCATTCTGAGGTCTAGCGGTTGTCTTGGGGGGTAGTTATACAACAAATGTTTGATCTCCGTGAAAAGCTATGTGAATTTCTCTCATCTGAGAACTCCCAGTTTGCCTGCTGTTTTGACAACCAGTCATGGGTTCTGAAGCTTAAATATTTGGCCAACATATGAAAACTTTTAAATACCTTGAATCAAAGCATGCAGTATACACAGCATACTTGATTTGCATGATAAAATTTATACAAAAAATTGGAATTTGAAAGGAAAAGTTAAACAAAGGAAATACTTTAATGTTCCCATGAGCTAGGAATGTCCAGTATGCCTGCAGAATATATCCTGCCTATGATACACCTGAAGGAATACTTTAATGACTATTTCCCAGACCTGGACAATCATCATTTAAACTACATCAGTAATCCATTTAAGTCCAGAATGGAAGAGGATTGTCTTGATTTGAGGTCACAAGAGGAATTAATTGAAATAGCCGATGATGAAAGTATAAAAATTCTCTGTCATTTCCCCGTCAGAATTTTTGAGCAATCTCAGAAACGAATACCCAATGTTGAGTGAAAAAGCCATCTGATGTCTCTTACCATTTGTAGCAACATTAATGTGTGAGGCAGGTTTTTCTGTATTAAAAGTACTGAAAACCAAAAACCGAGCATGTCAAAATGTGGAAAATGATTTAAGATTCTCCCTAAGCCAGTTGCAACCCAGAGTGGACAAACTATGCAAGAACATCCAAGCCCAAAATCTCACTAGGCCTAGGGTTAGTTTAATTTATTATAAGCAGTCTATTTTTTCCGTAGTAAAAAAAAAAGGTTTGTTACATGCACTTAACAGGTAGTAGGTCTGTAGAGCAGTTTGTTATAGACATATGGGATATGTCATTTTTTGGATGGTAATAGGCAGAGGTCCTCAGCCTAAGGCAAGTCTTTTAGGGGAGCCTAGCCATGAAAAAGGTTGGGAACCCCCGATCTATTGGATTGAGACCTGGTGACTGTGCAGGCCACTTGAATACAGTGAACTCATTGTCATGTTCAATAATTCAGTTTGAAATGATTTGAGCTTTGTGACATCAAAAGATGGGTACACTGTGGTCATAAAGGGATGGACATGGTCAGCAACAATACTCAGGTAGGCTGTGGTATTCAAACAATACTCAGTTGGTACTAAGGGACCAAAGGTGTGCCACAATAATATCCCCCACACCATTACACCACCACCACCCATCTGAATCAATACAAGTTGGGATGGATCCATGTTTTCAGGTGGTTGACGCCAAATTCTTACCCTACCATCCAAATATCATAGCAGAAATCAAGACTCATCAGACCAGGAATACATTTTTCCAATCTTCTATAGTCCAATTTTGGTGAGCCCGTGTGAATTGTAGCCTCAGTTTCCTGTTCTTAGCTGACAGAAGGGGCACCTGGTGTGGTCTTCTGCTGCTGTAGCTCATCTCCTTCAAGGCTTGATGTGTTGTGCGTTCAGAGGTTCTCTTCTGCATACCTCAGTTGTAACGAGTGATTATTTGAATTACCGTTACCTTTCTATCATCTTGAACCAGTCTGGCCATTCTCCTTTGACCTCTGGAAACAACAAGGCATTTTTGCCCAGAGAACTGCAGCTCATTGGATATTTTCCCTTTTTCATACCATTCTCTGTAAACCCTAGAGATGATTATGCATGAAAATCCCATTAGATCAGCAGTTTCTCAAATACTGTACTCAGACCAGCCCGTCTGGCACCAACAACCATGCCACTTTCAAAGTCACTTAAATCACCATTCTTCTCCTTCCAATGTTCGGCTTGAACTTCAGCAGGTTGTCTTGACAATGTCTACATGCCTATATGCATAGAGCTGCTGCCTTGTGAATGATTGATTAGATATTTGTGTTAACAAGCAGCTGAACAAGTATATCTAATAAAGTGGCCAGTGAGTATAAAATGCTACGGTTAAAAGTTTAAATGCCCTATGATTTCATAATTTCCATGGTAAATGTGCTGAAATCTAATGGTACATAAAGTACAAGAAAGGCAAACTCAAGCACACACTTACACAGAAAGTTTTTCCTAACAGGTTGTACAGATGACAATGCGCTTTGGAATACATAGTATTCCTTAAATTATTAAACAATGAACAATCACTTTGTTAAGCATATCTTGCTAATTGCTAGCTGGCATCCAATTTCTTATTACAAAGATTAATTTTATCAAGCTATAAATGTAATACAGTAAGCTCCCTGTGTCACCTTGTTAAAAGCTGGCTGACTATTAAGGTCTACTCTGAATAACTAGCTCTACCTTATGCGACATAAAACCAATTTCAATAGTAATTTTGGAGGTCAACACATTTACTTGAGTTCACTGTCATGTTTCTTGAACCACTGTAAGAGATTCATAATCTAATAGAGCACTGTCCTGCTGAAATGTCCTTTCATGGATTGGTACACTGATTAAAAATAAATAAATAAAAAATTCAAGTATCTTTTGTACTACTTGTATCGAGTGAAACATTGTGCATCATGAAAATATACCATACTAAATTAAACTGTCACAGCCAGTCTGTACTTTATTGTTGATTACTATTCAGACATTCCTTTAGCTTGAATTAGGAGGAACCTGGATCCTCCTGGCTTGATGATTTATTTCGAGTTATTTAGAATCCATTGTTTGTGTTGTCATGTTCACCACAAGCTCATCATCTTGTTTTTGCTGATGGGGTTGAACTGAGTTGTGGTGTTCCCTGCTGTGCCTTCTCCATGATAAGGTTTTATAAATTGTGTATTCTGATATGCCTTTTATGAATCACTGATGTACTCAGCTTTAAGTTGACTGACCATAGAGGTCAGTTGTAAAAGTCATTTCACCCTCTGTCAGCTCCTTTCATCAGTGATTAATCAACATATATTACTTGCTTAGTTATGTCTGTGTGTTACCCGTATTTCTTATTTCACACATAAGGTGCTACTAATAGGTGAAAATGAAAGTACTTTCATAAATTATTACAACAGGAAAGCTTCAAATCAGTAATACTGATGTCAAATATTAACACAAATAACAAATATCTACCCTTCTGTATCATGTCTACAGGGTTACAGTGACTGGTAGCCTGATAGCAATAGGTGCAAAGCAGGACCCAGGAATGGGTTCTAGCCATTCAGAAACATAGTACAGTTTGCCAAGAACATTCAAGTATCCCGAATGTGATCATTTCGTTTGAGCTAATAAACTAAGAGGAACACACTGAAAATCTGACTGCATTCTCAGGTGGCATCATCTATGTGGAATGTTAAAATAACATGAAAATAATTATCAGAGGTAGCACACTTGTATGGCTAGTTCTCTGGCATGCCTACAAGTTCTGTAGATGGACTTGAACCCCTTTCTCTGGCTGATCTTCCCTTTTTATAAAGCATCATTCTCTTTCTGGCACTTTCTCATTTTGAGTTTTATTTAACTAATAAATTGTACACCTGAGCACCATCTTCCCCTAATTAGCACTTGTTGCCAACTGGGCAAATTGCAAAGCAGCAGGGAGAGTGACACAACAGTGGCATACCAACCAATACACTCTTTATCTTGTAGTGGTATAATCTTTGCACTGCTCATCTTTCTCTGATACATTTTTCTAATGTTGTTGATTCTGGAATTGAATACCACCTAGATGTTAATCTTTCAGACTTATGAAAGATGAAGGTTTCTTGGCACGAAACAAGGAGATATGTGTAACAAGTAAGCGTGCTACAAAATTTGATTACATAAGTTCACTGCTCACTCTGAACAGGTGAACCATGAAGCGCATCCATCATATTACACAGAAACACCACTGCTGATAATCTTTTGATTTATTATTTAAATTAGATATATGCGTATGCACATAATGGAATACGAAATGTAATTTATATGTATTATGCTGTAATAAAATGCATAATATATAGCATATATGCATCGTAATGTATTGTTTACATTATGAAACCCTTCATTAAAATGTCTCTATCAAACCAGAGAATCAAATCATCCTACTAACAAAAACCTCTGTAAGGGAAAGAAAATAAAGGAGAGTGTAATACATGCAGAACTATGGAGCATAAACACCATACAAAAATCTGGAAAAAGCTGGTTATGTCTTCTCCTTTCAGCATCTAGGGTGAGTTGCCTCTTGCTGCACACACATTTTTTAACATTTACCTCATAATATGCTCCTTGTCCAACAACTGGGACGTACTGCAGTTATCCACCTACATGTTTATTTGAACCATTGTAAAATATTACTTTAGGCAATTTAAAAAGTCTGAAATTTCCATGTGATTATCTTCCAACAATCTCTGCTTACACAAGATGAGATCTCTTCAACCAAGCCAACAGTTTCTTACACATATTCACATTAAGCTATGATTTCACTGAAGGGACTAATCCTGGTTGTGCTGCTTGCTAGTTGTTAACACACCTAAATCACATACTGCACATTCATTATTGATTATTAACCTGTTTTTAGTTCATTCGAGAAACAGCTTCAGAGATTCTGAAGTAACCAGCATTCACCACACACAGAACTAATTTATGAAGGAATCCTAGGACTATATATCAGAAACATGTATGCGTGTTATATTACCACATACGGTGGGCAGAACATCCTGTTTAAGTTTTTGAAGGATGTTAATAGTGTGCATACAACTAAACAGAGTCATCAACTTTGTTTTGATAGTTGGTTTAAGTTCATTGTTTAACATCTTGTAGCAACTTATGCTCATAAAAATCACATGATATGTCTCACATTTTCTTTTGTGAAAATTAATAGATGCACAACCATGCATGGTCATGAAAAAGCAGGATGATGAACCAAAATCATAAGCGTTACAATGTTTCTAATGGCTCATTGAGCTATTGAAGAACAGCTTGAAAACAAAAAAAAGCATGGTAACTTTTTGAAGAAGGGTGATCAAAAAGTTTTGAATCTAAACATGACATTTGCTGCATCTTTTTTGCAAACTGATTAGTTGTTCTATACCAATATATGGCAATTGCAAGTTTTGAAGCCTTTGTGGTTTATAGCATATATTTCTTTTTCCAGAACCAAGTTAAAAACTGAAAAAAGCATTTTTGCAAAGTTGATGTTTACTTGGACTGCTACCCTACATACACCACAGTCAAGAGATGGCCTACAGAATTCTGTTATAGCAGGATACATCTTTAAAATAACCCATGATCTGACTGTAGTTTGCCACGAATGACACAAGAAATTGTTACTATTATGGAGCAAATGGTAACAGAGAATTGAAAATTAACACTGTGTGAGAGTGCAAACACTATAGGATTAGCTATGCTTCACCTGAATGCAGTCTTCATGAATAAGTAAGCAGGAGCAAGGTCTGACCATATTGAATTCCCCAGAATGCTGACTTCTAAAATGAAGCATTATTGCATTCAATATTTCATTGAAAATCTCAAATTAATGAAATTAAACTGGGAAAATTTTAAGATAAGTTTCAAAACTAGGAGAGAAACTTGGATACACCCCTATGATATTTCACGCCAGTTATGAGTCTCCCAGATGAGACCTTTCGTCTTCATAGTGTTCTCATATAATATATTAGAAGGGCTTGACAACAGAATCAATATTTTAGAACTAACCCCTCAGCTGCTCAGGCTGGCTCACTACTAACCCCTGTTCTGCCCTTTTGTCTTTGCTACCATTAATTTCTTCTGAGCGAATAAAAAATTTATATTATGGCCTGCATGGAGCGCTCCAGCTCCCAAAACCCAACACAGACAGACACAAGGCACAAGTTTGGCACAACACACATTCTTTTATTAGGTATGGGAAACTATTCCCTTTCGCTTCTCACCTGTATGGCACAGTACAGCAAATAAAGTACACAACGTAGCATCTTTTCTTCTGTCTTTGTCTTTCTCTCTCTCTTTCCACCGCCACTCTTTCTCCAGCAAGCTTTCATCTTCTCCCATCTGACTCTTACTCCTGAGTGGCAGCTGGCTCCTTTTATGTAATACCTGGGAATACTTCTGGTGTCCCAGAAGGTTTGGTCCGGAAGCACTTCCAATTAAGGTAGGAGCCAGATAAATCAGAGTTCTCCAGTCCATGCAGCACCCCTGAAATCCAGCAGGGCAGAGCCACCAAATTCCAAGTCCAAGCATGCCCTGTGGGAATCCTGGGTGCTTTTGCAACCCAGGGGGACTGCCATCTAATTATCATGGGGAGATAATGCCCTGAGCATGCTTTATCCCCAGGTCCTTCCATCACATAGGTATCCCAAACAAGGTATGGGCACCGGCTGTCGGCCACAATATACATATACACTGTATAATATCTTACCTATAGTGATAATGATATTTTTGCACCATGCAAAAGGTGAAAAGATGGTTATGAGGCAAAAACGTACAATATCACCTTACTATTTTTTAAATACTGAAAAGTTTTAAACTTATACAATAATCTTAAATTTTGTGTTCCTCTTTGAATTACGAGGACACATTAACAGCAGATTAAAGTAGCATAAAATCTGGTATTTAGAAGCGATCCTTTGTACCAAATTACAGTATCAGAGCAGCAATCAACTAAAATTACTCATATTGCTCTATGAAATGCTTTGCCCAGCTTTCCTGAGGTCATTTTCGATTATTGTTTACAGTGTTTTACAGTGTTTACAGTTTACTGAAATATATGACTTCAGACCCAGTTTCAGAAGTTGAAATTCATGTTTGAATAATTTTAAATAATTGGAGTAACTTGACAAATCTGAAACTTTCCACGTCCCGCTATGGTTTCATTGTAATTGTTATGTAATTTGCAAGTTTAAAACATTCACCAGTAGTGCATGGAATGAACACAAGCGTGCATTTGTGTAACAATTGTGTAACAAGCAAAACTAAATCCCTGGAAGTTTTAAGAATTTTATAAATTCCTGTTGGATGAATGCTTTATGCATCAAAAAAAGGTATGTCAGGTAAAGAAAAGGACGTCATGTCACCCTATTCTATCGCCTTAATCTAGCTTTTGTGTTTTTGTATTGATGAAAAGATTGAATTTTATGGTGTGTACTCTTTAATTCCAATATTGAATTTTTCTGTGAACGGAGTATTGCAATGCATTCATTCCTTCATTGTGTGGAATGTTGTACACTTTAGCTAAGGATGTTTAAGTGATTTTCTTCACATCTCTCATAATTATTTTATTATTATTCACTACCATCATTGTCCTTGCTCAAACCTGACGAACATGATAGTCAGTTCTTTATAAGCACATTGAAAATTTTCAATTGCCCAGGTTCAGTGCTATGATTCTGATAAAACTATTCTTTTCTTGCATCACCAAAACTGATTGTTTTCCTTTCATGGAGTTGTCTGTCATCTCTGTTGTTATTTAAGCCTACTGAATCCTAAGGCAGATGCCAAAGAGAAAAGCAAAGAACAGAGCAGAGGTGTGAAAATAGCTGAACTAATACACTTTGATGGACATAAAATCACTGGATACTATTAAGTCTGTGGTCAGACAGCAATAGCTCACCAAATCAGCTTTTTTTCAAATGTGCTGTTCAAGCTGTCATAAAGAAATCTGAAGGAACAGGGAAAGCTTAAGAGAGAAAACACAGGGGAATTAGATGTTAGATATTTTTGTTGTTTTCAAATATGTGCATCACATTAGGAATTCTGTTTTTTATTTTATTGTGTGTTTGTAATATTGTGCTTTTCTTTGATAGTGTGTTTATTAATTACTTTGCTATAGTTAGCTATGTTAATAATAGCTGTGGTATATTTGGTTATCTGTCATGTCCCCTGTATGTGGAGCTCAAGGAGGTGGGACAGCCTGATGTAGCTGGGGTACTACACCCAGCCATACATATGGAGAAAGAGCAGCTTTGACATTTTGTCATTAGATATTGATTCTTGTTATTCCTGAGATTTTAGTGATGCCATTAGGATTTACTTCCTTCAACCTCACCACTTGTTTTAAAGGTACTGTTTTTGGGTTAGGATTTTCCTTAGGCAAATCCTACTGTTTTGCCTTTTTTCTGTGTTATCTTTTATTCTGCTTTCTGAGAAAAAAACAAAAACAAACATTGTTTCTGTTCTTATAAAAACAGAAGTTTCATGGTTTCTCTCTCATTCTTTATTTTTAGGTCTGGGGTTAGGCCTATCCATTGGGCTCAGACCTGTAAAGACAGCATGTGTGATTCTTTTTTTTAGTGTCCAAATTTACAAGAAAAAATTAGATAGAACTCAAAAAAAAAACTTAATGTCAAAATATTTGTTAAATAGCATTTCCACAAGCAAATAAACACACCCCACATGTGTGAGTTTCTGTATTAGGTTAACTTTTGTTTCTTTATTTATTTTGGGAAGAGTATGTTTTTCTTTAATTTTCTTTTTCACGGTTTATTATGGCTTTGAAATATGTGTTGTTGTATTGTTGTTTATATGGTAAAACAATGTTTTGGAAATCCTGCAATGCCATTTTTTTGTCTTGTATGTACCTCTATTCCCATTACAGCAATATGACATCCATTTTCTAGAAGTCCCAGAGGTCGCACAATCTGATGCATTTTTACCAATTTTATACACTTAAGCATCGTCCATGATTGGGGAACTACTACTAACTACTTTGCCCTTGTGCTTTCAATAGAACTCTGGTTTACATATATCACAATCTGTTTGTTTTCCTTTGATTTTTGTTTAGTGATTTGCTTTGTGTCTTTGACTATTTAATTCAATAGATCTCCAGATCAGCTGTCTTATCTGTTCTCTGAAGCATGCAGGATTTCCATACCAGATCGGTCAAGACCCAAGTTAACCACTACTGTCAGTCAACATGGTGCTGGAGGAAACTGGGCTACTGTTGGCCGAAGAAGGAGAAAAAGACAGGGGAGACATGTCCTGAGGCAGGAGGAAAGGAAGAAGGTAAAAAGAGTGGAACTGAGGGTAGGAACTTTGAATGCTGGCAGTATGACTGGTAAGGGGAGAGAGTTAGCTGATGTGATGGAGAGAAGGAAGGTTGATGTATTGTGCGTACAAGGGACAGAATGGAAGGGGAGTAAGGCCAGGTGGATTGGAGGTGGATTCAAATTGTTCTATCGTGGTGTGGATGTCAGGCGATTTGGGGTAGGGATTATTCTGAAGGAACAGTATGTCAAGAGTGTTTTGGAAGTGAAAAGAGTGTCATGAGTGGAGAAAAGAGTGACGATTATGAAGCTGGAAATTGAGGGTGTGATGATGAATGTTGTTAGTGCATATGCCCTGCAAGTTGGATGCAATGGAAGAGAAAGAAAATTTCTTAAGTGAGTTGGATAAAGTGATAAACAGTGTACCCTAGGGACATAGAATGGTGATTGGTGCAGATTTCAATGGACATGTTGGTGAAGGGAACCGAGGAGATGAAGAGGTGATGGGTAGGTATGGTGTCAAGGAGAGGAATGATGAAGGTCATATGATAGTTTATTTTGTGAAAAGGATGGACATGGCTGTGGTGAATATGTATTTTAAGAAGAGGGAGGAACATAGGGTGACGCACCAGAGTGGAGGAAAATGCACACAGGTACATTATATTCTGTGCAGAAGAGTCAATCTGGCGGAGATTGAAGACTGCAAAATGGTGGCAGGGGAAAGTGTAGTTAGGCAACATAGGATGGTGGTCTGTAGGATGATGCTGTAGAACTAGAAGAGGGGAGAAGAGTGAGGGCAGAGCCAAGAATCAAATGGTGGAAGTTGAAAAACGAAGACTAGTAGGCTGAGTTCAGGGAGGAGGTAAGACAGGCACTGAGTGGCAGTGAAGAGATGCCAGACAGATGGGCAAGTACAACAGAAGTAGTAAGGGTGACAGCAAGAAGGGTGCTTGGCATGACATCTAGACAGAGGAAGGAGGAAAAGGAAACCTGGTGGTAGAATAGGGAAGTACAGGAGAGTATACAGAGGAAGCGGTTGGTGAATCAGAAGTGGGATAGTCAGAGAGATGCAGAAAGCAGGACAAGAGTACAAGGAGATAAGGCATAAGGTGAAGAGAGAGGTGGTGAAGGCTGAAGAAGAGGAGTATGATGAGTTGTATTAGAGGTTGGACACTAAGGAGGGATTAAAGGACCTGTACCAATTGCCTAGACAGAGGGACTGAGCTGGGAAAGATGTGCAGCAGGTTACAGTGATAAAGGATAAAGATGGAAACGTACTCACAAGCGAGGAGGTTGTGTTGAGCAGATGGAAAGAGTACTTTGAGAGGCTGATGAATGAAGAGAAGGAGAGAGAGAGAGAAGATTGGAAGATGTGGACATACTGAATCATTTAGTGCAATGGATTAGCAAGGAGGAAGTAAGGACATCTATGAAGAGGATGAAAAATGGAAAGGCCATTGGTCCAGATGACATACCTGTGGAAGCATGAAGGTGTTTAGGAGAGATGGCAGTGGAGTTTTTAACCAAATTTTTTAATGGATGCAAAGTGAGAGGATGCCAGAGGAGTGGAGAAGAAGTGTACTGGTACTAATTTTTAAGAATAAGGGAGATGTACAGAGCTGTAGTAATTAAAGGGGGATAAAATTGATGAGCCACAGCATGAAGTTATGTGAATGAGTAGTGGAAGCTAGGCTAAGAAGTGAGGTGATGATTCGTGAGCAGCAGTATGGTTTCATGCCAGGAAAGAGCACCACAGATGTGATATTTGCTCTGAGGGTGTTGATGGAGAAGTATAGAGAAGGCCAGAAGAAATTGCATTGTGTCTTTGTGCCTCGAGAGGAGTTGTGGTATTGTATGAGGAAATCAGGAGTGGCAGAGAAGTATGTAAGTGTTGTACAGGATATGTATGAGGGAAGTATGACAGTGGTGAGGTCTGCAGTGGGAGTGACAGATGCATTCAATGTGGAGGTGAATAACAGATAAAAAAAACAACCTGAAACAACAAGAACAATAATAAAGTGAAACAGTGTGAGACTTGCCCGGACACCATCAGACAGAGACCACATCTTTATGAAAGATGTGTATTTTTCTGCTCTTTTCAACACAACACCACTGTCCCGCACAACACACTGTGCTCCTCGCCCAAATCGCCTTTCTCTCAATGTCCCTGGGCCGCCTTTCCTCTCTCCATGGGAGCTTCGTCCAACTCCCACTCCCGACTCCAGCTCCCTGATTGGAGGGAGGCAGCCCCTTTTATCCTTACCCGGATGAGCTCCAGGTGCTCTGCCTGATGACACTTCCTGGTGTGACAGGAGAGCACCCGGAAGCACTCCGGGTGTCCCTGGAAGGATCGTCATCCATAGGTGTGGCGGAAGTAAATGTGTCCCAGGCTCCATGAGGCTTGGGGCACCCCCTGGTGGTGGGCACGGGCCCCAACGTGCTTGAGCCTCCCTGCTCCCCTTCCGTAGCCCTCTTCCGTCCCAGGGCGGTTCCGTCCCAGGCCACCTCTCAGTCCTTCTAGGTGTCCCGGCTGGGTCTGTCCCCCAGCCTCCTGCGACAACAGATATGAAACAATTCCAAAGAATATTAGGAAGTGAAATTCTAATGTTAAGAGAAAGGGCCAAAAGCTCAAAAAACATTTAATTACTAGATATCTAAACCTAGAGAGTGAACCAGGAATGATAACCTTTCTAAAGTGATTACAAAGCTGCAAAATACCCTAATCATAACTATGCAAAAACCTAAAGAGAAAAACCCATTCAGAGGAGACAATGAGCAAAGCAAGGCAAAGGAAAATGAATGCCACATCCAAGTGTATTGTATAGTCCTCTCAGGAAAATGTGGCAATAAGGACTGCAGAACCAGACCCCCTAAGTCTAGGATAGGGCCCTGACCCTGCAGGCAATAAACACAATTAACGGTAAGGTAGCAGAGTAAAACAAAAAGTAATATTAAAAGTAAACAGGACAATGGAAAGGGATTGGGGAAAAATTTAAAAATAATATTAAACAAGCTGAAGACAGGATGTGGTACTGATGTGCTTCTAATGCTATGATGTTACTAAATAAAGAGAGTGATAGTTTGGCTTTCCTAAGATGTTTAATGTGATCCAAATCTTTCCAGTGGCAGGGAAAATTAAAAAATACACACATGTAAGAGCCATTTCCTAGTTATATCAGATTCATAAATATTTTACTAGATGACAATGCATAATCTATGGGAGGTTCCTATAACCCCCATAAGTAGAATCATATTGGTATATTCTTGCCATTTCTATCAGCTTTGACTAAACATTATTCTTCAGTTAGTGACCAGCCTTTCCATGTGTAAGGCGTAGAGGGCATAAGGTTTTAAACAGTGCCCGTGCCTACAGGCCTACATGCCTTCTGAGTGTGTGAAATAACATGTAAGAAAATAACACTTATTTAAGTGCAGAACCGTACGCTTATAGTGTACAGAAGAAGAAACTAAGAATCTTTTAAGTATATAAGAAGTTAAGAATCTTTAAGTATGGAAGAAGAAGTAAAGAACCTTTAAGTACAGAAATAATTAAAGTTTCTCAAGAAAAGCTAAGTTTAGAGAAGATATATTTTTCCTTTTTTTTGCCTTTTATTTTACGTGTGTAACTACTTTTTTCTTTATTCTTGTGTGGATTATTTGCTTTTATCTTTCACTAAATATTTTTAAAACAAACTTTTGGACTGAGAGATTTCTTTTAGCATGCATTTTACCCGTGCTTGATCTCGCCTTATACTTCGGCGGCTACATCACATATCTAGGAAATTGTTACAGCTGGAGGCTTTGCATGGTACCTAAGATATACAAAATGAATACTCATATTGAAAACTTGGGATTTGCAGAAATAATATAAACTTAAAACTATTGCAAAGCATTAATGCTTTCTTGTTTCCTACATGTATATTGTCGGGCTGTCACTTTTGGACAGGGAGGGCGGTGTTTTAGGGAGAGCAAGTTGTGGGATAGGTGGAAATGGTGCCTGCTCGTATGTACTTGTGGATTTGTTCTTTTTATAAAACATCAGACAAGATAAAGTCTTCAGCCTTGTTATCTTGTCATCAGCCTTAACCCATGCACATATATTTTGTTGGCAGAGCAGTGGAACATAAAGGCTGAAACATGGACTTGCCAATTTTGTGGCAACATATTTTTATTTTCCACAAGGCAAGCTGTTTTGGCATTTATCCTGAAATTCTAAATATATCAACATATAATATTGTGAATTTAGTATTTTTCTTTTTTTCCCTCACTATCATCTTCATTGTATTTCCAATAAAAATAGAGGGGAAACTGAACACATACACAACAATGTCTACAATGCATTGGGACAGAGAGACTGAAACTGAAACGGAAGCAGCGGCACAAGCCATTTATGAAATCTCTTCCACGAGGAGAGTGGTCCACAACCACATACTGTAGAGCTCCCTCCTTGATATTATGGTGACTGCAAGGATAAAGACAGTTTTTCACTTTGGAAAACACTATTAGAGCTTGCAGTAAAACCTTATAAGGATTCAAACAATTTTGACTTATCTTTGATTCTTCCAGCAAGATTGTGCAGGGACATATTAACATATTGGGTTTCCTCCCTGTTGGTGGTTCAACAAGATTATAATCAAACCATAGAGAAAATGAATGTAGTGTTTGGCAGAAAACAACACTCTTTTAGAGTTTTGCTAATACACATCCAAGACTGCCAAAGAAGCCAATTGAGGTGTATGCAGTTGAACTCACCTGCCTTGCTGAGGAAGCTTTTCCATGTTATTGCGCTACAGTTATCAACTAAAAAAAAATTAGACGCTTTCATGCTGACCTTAAACCTTCTTTGCAGTGTAAATGGCATGAGCATGGAGTCACTACATTAGAAAAAGCATTCACAAATGCCAGTCAGTTGGAAAGGTCACACTGCAGATGGTATCACCTTCTTTTGCACTTTCTTACATTAATTTTGCTGCTCCTTCCACAGTTGTAGGTCACATTCAAACATGAACAGCACCAGCCAGATATAGCCCAAAGTAAGATGACCATCTAATTAAAGCTATTGAAGGTCTACTAAAACTGATCAATAAACTGAACTAAAAATAGAAGTACATCACTTATGGAAAGAACAGAAACATTTGAAAACAGGAAGTTACATGGCTTTTTAACGCCCTATTCTCAAATACACAATACAATACAATTTATTTTTATATAGCCCAAAATCACACAAGAAGTGCCACAATGGGCTTTAACAGGCCCTGCCTCTTCACAGGTCCCCAGCCTTGACTCTCTAAGAAGACAAGGAAAAACTCCCAAAAAAAACCTTGTAGGGAAAAATGGAAGAAACCTTGGGAAAGGCAGTTCAAAGAGAGACCCCTGTCCAGGTAGGTTGGGCGTGCAGTGGGTGTCAAAAGAAAGGGGTCAATACAATTCAATACAATACAATACAATACAATACACAGAACAGAACAAATCCTCAATACAGTATAAAAATAAAAATTTTAGAAGTACGGAGCAGAATTTAACAGTAGATGATATCACATAATAACATTTGGATATGTTTAGAGTCCTGGAGACCTCATCCATCAAGCTGCCTCCCCCATTTGGCCATTCCATGGCAGAAACAGCGCTGGGCCAGCCAAACCAATGAAAGGACCCATCTTTCCCATGATTCCTGCGATCCTCCATCATGGATGACTTTACCATAGGCAGGCAAACAACTTGGCAGGTGGGCCGTGGCACCAAGTGCCACATTTGAGTACCGAGAAGAGAAACAGAATAGGTGAGGGTTAGTATCCAATTCTAATTATCATGTTACTTATGTTTTAGTGCTAATGACTAACAACAGAGATGCAGTATGTACAGTTAATCAGCAGCTCTAGTCAAGATATGCTAAACTGAAGTAGTGAGTCTTCTGCCGGGATTTAAAAGCTGAGACCGAAGGGGCATCTCTTATAGTAGCAGGCAGACCTCAAACATCATATTTGTGCAGGTACTGCGGCCAGAATGATTTGCCCTCCCATGCTTACTGCAGGCATGACTGAGCATTCCCTAAAGCTTCTCCAAAGTCTTGTTATTATGACTGTAGGTGCAGCCTGTCTAGGTCACCAGAATGGTATGGCAGAAAGGCATTAAAGATAGCATTGACTGGTGTGGCAGGCCACCTGTTCATCTCGTTAATTTATGTTTTAATTTTGTTTTTATTTGTTAGTAATGTCCTATGATTGTGTTTCCTTAATACCTTTTCTGGTATTAGTTTTTGTCTTCTGACTTCTTTACCTGGACACCAGTGTTCACCTGTATGAGTGAGCCTTTCAGAGATACAGATGCTCCCGACAGTGACGCAGAAGGTGAGCTGGCATTGCAGTTAAACAAAGGCAGCTCAACTTTTCATCACCATGCTTGGATTCTTGATACTCGAGAGTCGTCTTTGACACATCTTCTTCTCTACAGGATCCAAGCCCTGGATGTCAGGCCCTGGAAACTTTCTTGTTTCATTCTTTCACCAGGATAGATTTACTTGATTTATATAAAATAATTTCTCAACCTGCGTCCTTGACCCAATACCAACAAGTTTTTTCAAAGAAGTATTGGGCGTCCTAATTGATAGTATTCTTGACATAGTAAACTCATCATTAGATATGGGTGTCTTCCCAGACTGTCTTAAGACTGCTGTAGTTAAACCCATGCTCAAGAAAAATAATCTTGACTCCTCTGCTTTTGAAAATTTTAGACCTATTTCTAATCTGCCTTTCTGAGTAAAGTTCTAGAGAAGACAGTCATTACGCAGCTTAATGATCACCTCAGTAAACATGCTATTCTTGATAAGTTTCAGTCGGGTTTCAGAACAAATCACAGTACAGAAACTGCATTCGTTAAAGTAGTAAATGACTTGAGGGTAAATGCAGACAGAGGCCATTTATCTGTTCTCATCCTCTTAGATCTAAGTGCCGCATTTGATACCATTGATCATAATATTCTTAGAAATCGCCTTAGTCAATGGGTGGGCCTTTCTGGCAGTGTCTTAAATTGGTTTGAATCCTACCAGGCAGACAGAAAATTCTTTGTTAGTTGTGGTAATTATACTTCAAAGACACATGATATTTTATATGGTGTTCCACAAGGCTCTATCCTGGGTCCGCTGCTCTTTTTGATTTACATGCTTCCGTTAGGTCAGATTATCTTGGGGCAAAACGTGAGCTACCACAGCTATGCTGATGACACGCAACTGTACTTATCAATAGCACCTGACGACCCTGACTCCCTTGATTCACTGATAAAATGTTTTACTTGTGTTTCTGAATGGATGAGTAGTAATTTTCTCAAACTAAGTAAGGAGAAAACAGAAATTTTAGTGATTGGCAAAAATGGATATAATGAGGTTATTAGAAATAAACTTGATCCATTAAGATTAAAAGTCAAGACGGAGGTAAAGAATTTAGGAGTAACTATCGACTCTGACCTGAAATTTTAATCACATATTAATCAGATTACTAGGACAGCATTTTTCACTTAAGAAATATAGCAAAAGTTAGACCTCTTATAACATTGCAAGATGCTGAGAAATTAGTTCATGCTTTTGTTTTTGTCGACTAGATTATTGTAATGCACTCCTTTCAGGACTACCCAAAAAAGACGTCAATTGATTGCAACTAGGGCAGAATGCAGCTGCTAGAATCTTAACTAGGAAAAGAAAATCCGAGCACATTTCACCAGTTTTGATGTCACTACATTGGTTGCCTGTGTCATTTAGAATTGACTTTAAAATACTGCTTATGGTTTACAAAGCCTTAAATAATCTCTCTCCATCTTAAATTTCGGAATGTCTTACATCTTACACTCCAAATCATAACCTTAGATCTTCAAATGCTTGTCTACTTAGAATTCCAAGTGCTGCTGTTATGCACTTAAAATCTGGAATAGCTTACCAATAGGAATTCGCCAGGCTAATACAGTGGAGCATTTTAAAAACACTGCTGAAAACACATTACTTTAACATGGCTTTCTCATAGCTTCATTTTAGTTTAATCCTAATGCTCTGTATATTCAATTAATTATCATTATTATTCATGGTGACTCTAAAATCCATACTAACCCCTACTTTCTCTTCTGTTTTTTTTCTGGTTTTCTGTGGTGGCGATCTGCACCACCAACACCCGATCAAAGCATGTTTTTTCTGTCCACCCTGGCCATCGGACCTTACTTTTATTCTATGTTAATTAGTGTTCCTTAATTTTAATTCTTATTTATTTTGTCTTTTTTTTTGAGCTACATCATTTGTATGAAAATGTGCTATATAAATAAATCTTGTTGTTATTGATTTGTAAGGGAATAAACACTGCTAATCTTCACAGGCTCACCCGAGCTTGCCCTACTGCAAACTTTTCTATGTCTATCAAAGTTTTTCCCCTTAACGTGAGGTCAGTGTTTAATAAAATGTGAATTTCCCCTTGGGATTAATAAAGTATCTGTCTATCTATTGTCACACACGTGCACATGGGAGGCAGCTAAAGGGCTTGAGTAAGGGCAGTTCTGAGACATACCAGGATGTGACAGAGTGCACTGACTCTTTTTCTCCCTTGCCTGCAGACCATTCACGGGAGATCCCACCTGGTCTTCTTGACGTCACTTCTGGGACCGAGCCAATGGAAGGAGACCTTGCTGGCTCCGGCCCCTGTGATGTCATGTCCGGGCTCATACCAATGACAGAAGACCTTCATGAGCCCGACCCCTTTGACTTCACTTCCTGTCTTCCCCTTTAAAAGTCTCCATCTTTTTCCTGTTCCCTCAGTTCTGTTTTGGACTCGGTTTTGTGCACATCAGTGCTATTTCTATTGAACACAACTTTGCAGCCAGGAAACCAAATTATACAGGTAGCTGCCCCAAACCTTTTCACGACTCTTATGTCTGATTATTGTGACACTGGCGTACAGGACCTGCAATACACCCAGGTGGGAGCATACCGGGACCAAGTTTTCAGGCTGAGAGGGTGTCCTGTGGTTCGGAGTGACCCGGTACGAGCTCTGCACCCGGCATGCTTCACTAGGCAACCTAGACAGGCCAGGGAGTGTGCAGGAGGGGCTCACAGACTTGGGCTGCTCCGGAAGGGGGAGGCAAAAGGTGCTTGTTATGCTCTCTCAGAGGAGAGTGCCCGCTTCCCTGTGAAGCCAGAGCCCCGATTTCCACCTAGGGGTTCCCCAGACTGGCAGATAAATAGAGTGAGAAACTGGAGGTTCGACCCAGAGTGGCCAACCCCTCAACAAGCCTGGTCCTTATGGGCAAAGGTAGGGCAGTGGCTACGGCCACAGGAAAACAAGCCCTCCCACATAATAGAGCAGGTGGCCTGCTACCTGCTCCTGAAAACACTACCCCTTGGCTTCACCCAGCCGGTCTGGAGTAAACAATTCCATAATATGGCAGAGCTCATAGAGCTTGCAGAGACACAAAGGACGGCCTCGCAATCTGCAGGAGCTGAACCGTCCCTTAGTCAAACTCAACCAGAGTACGTCCCAAAACCTAGCACCCCCAACCAGCCATCTAACCCATCCATCCCCCCACCAAGTGTACATTCCAGAGCTTGTGCCGACATCCCCGGAGAAATGCAGGTGGAGGGGGAGGAGGGGTTGGTGTACTCTGACTAACCCGTTGTCGGTCCCACACACAGGCGTGGTGATCATAAACAGGCACAAAACTACTGCTTTGTTCGATTCTGACAGCAACATTTCCATTGTTGCCCGCCAATTTGTGCTACCGCAACAGTGGTTAAAATTTAAGACTGGTATAACCTGTGTCCACGGAGAAATCTGCTGGTACAGGTCCGCCTCTTGTGTCATCAGTTACGGAGGATCGATTCAGAAATTAGAATCCTCCACACCCGGTGATACTAGGGCGGGACTGGTCTAATATTAAAAGCGGTGAGACACATACCACTCCTGGGGTTAACTTGGGCCTAGTTATGGACGGGGATGAACCGTCTCAAGCTGCCTCCACACTGTGTAATCAGCCGGCAGAGAGAGACGAAACAGCTGTCCTGAAAGACGTAGCAACTCCAGGACCGTCGCGTGCTGACACGTCATCCACCAGCGCCGCGGCGGAACGGGAGGCAACCACGCCCCTTGAGGTCGACGCCGACCCTCTCTCCCTTTTGCGGTTTCAATTTAGAGAGACACCGGCTTCATTTAAAAGTGAGCAGTGGAGTGACAATTCCCTGAAGTTTGTAAAAAATGCAGCGGTCCTGGTCAATGGCCAGCACAATAACCAGTCAATGCCACAGGGTCCTCACTTTGTGTTGGAAAATGACCTTCTCTATCGCGTAGCTGAGCATGATGGGCAGGAGAGAAGGCTATTGCTAATCCAATCCTATTGCAAGGCCATTTGGGCACCGAGAAAACCCTGGAGCAGATCAAGCTCCGCTTCTACTGGCCGGGAATCAATGAGGAGGTTCATCGCTTTTGCACTTCCTGCCCGGAGTGTCAATTGCGACAAATTCGTAGGAGGGACTGTGGTCCTCTCATTCCTATTCCCCTGATTGATGTTCCCTTCCAAAGAATTGGGGTCGATTTAGTCGGCCCTCTAGAGCCCTCAGCCCAAGGACACAAGTACATTTTGGTCCTCGTGGATTATGCTACCAAATACTCCGAAGCTGTTCCGTTGCACTCAGCCACTTCCAAAGCCATCGCACGGGAGTTACTAGGGGTCTTTGTACGTCTGGGCATCCCCAAGGAAGTCTTGATGGACCAGGGGACGCCCTTTACCTCGGAAACGTTCAAGGAGACTGCCAAGTTACTGAAAATAAAGCATTTAAAGGCCGCAGTGTATCACCCTCAAACCGAAGGTTTGGTGGAGAGGTTCAATCAGACTCTCAAACAAATGCTGCGTAAGGTGGTCAGTGAGGATGGAAGGAATTGGAATCAGCTCATCCCCCTCGTCCTTTTTGCTTATCGGGAAGTCCCACAAGCCTCCACGGGGTTCTCCCCTTTTGAATTACTGTATGGGCTACAACACTGGGGCATATTAGATATCTTAAAAGAAGGATGGGAAGAAGAGGCTCTTCCCTTTATAAATATATTGGAATATATCGCGCAATTACGCGATAGATTTGGTAAGATTCGGCCCCTCCTTAAAAGTCACATGGAAGAGGCTCAAGCAGCACAGGTCCGTTTTTACAACCGTGGCATCGCTTTCCGGGAGTTCTGCCCGGGAGATTGTGTCATGGTCCTAGTACCTACCTCCCACTCTAAGTTGCTTGCCCATTGGCAAGGCCCATATGAAGTTAAGGAGAGGAAAGGACTCGTCGACTATTTGGTGAGTCAACCCAATCGTCGGCCGATGGAGTGGGTTTATCATGTAAACCTGCTGAAACCGTGGAAGGACAGGAATCCTGATTCCTCCTCCGGTCAGCCCTACTCACTCTTTGCTCACACGGCTAGCCTTAACTTCGGTGCGGATTTAAGTCCCAGACAACAGCGGGAGCTGGAAACAGTTATCCTGTCGGTCCGGGAGGCAGTGAGTGAAAACCCCGGACGGACCTCTCTGGTTGAGCACGACATTGTGACAGATCCCGGGGTTATAGTCCAAGAACGCCCATATCGTCTTCCCAAGGCAAAATGGGCTGAAGTGGAGCTTGAGATCAAACACATGCTGGAACTAGGTGTAATTGAGGAAAGTCATAGTCCCTGGTCCAGCCCAATTGTGTTGGTCACTAAGCCTGACGGGAGTTGGAGGTTTTGCAATGACTTTTGTCGGCTTAATCAAGTCTCCCAATTTGATGCTTATCTAATGCCACGAGTGGACGACCTCCTCGAGAGGCTTGGACAGGCTCAGTATTTGACCACACTGGACATGACAAAGGGGTACTGGCAGGTTTCTTTAATGGACTCTGTGAAAGTTAAAACCGCATTTAGCACCCCTAGCAGACACTGGCTGTATCGTGTCCTTCCATTTGGGTTACACAGGGCTCCAGCTACCTTCCAGCATCTGGTGGACAAAGTGCTCAGGCCTCATAACTCATACAGTGCTGCCTACCTGGATGACGTGGCCATCTATTCCAGCACGTGGTTGGAACACCTACAGCAGGTAAAAGCGGTATTGCGGACAGTTGGTGAGGCCGGGCTTCGGATTAATCCCAAGAAATGTTTCTTTGGATTGAGCGAAGCCAAGTATTTAGGCTACCTGGTGGGTTGGGGTACCGTGAATCCACAGTGCTCCAAAGTAGATGCCATTTTGAAATGGCCCCGTCCGCGAACCAAGCAGCAGGTCCAAGCCTTTCTCGGGTTAGTGGCGTACTACCGCCGGTTTGTGCCCTGGTTCTCAGAGAGAGCGGCGCCCTTGACTGATTTGACAAAGAAGAGGGCCCCAAACATTGTGATATGGACTGAAAAGACGGGGGCTGCATTTAGTGACTTGAAACAGGCCCTTGCGTCCGCACCTATTTTGAAAGCTCCTAACTTTTCCTTACCTTTCATCCTTCTGACGAACGCTTCGGACACAGGCATGGGGGCCGTGCTGAGCCAAAGTGTCAATGGTGCGGAACACCACATTATGTTCCTGAGCCGGAAACTGTTGGACCGGGAGACTGTTGGAGAGACAGGCTTTGGCGATTAAATGGGAGATTACTCAGCTGAGGTACTACCTGCTGGGCTGGGAATTCACCCTTGTCACGGACTATGCCCCTTTACATTGGATGGCCCTGCACAAGGAGTCGAATCCGCAGGTCACCAGATGGTTTCTTGACCTCCAGCTGTACAAGTTTTCACTTGTTCATCGTCGGGGCACTCTTCACACCAACGCTGATGCCCTTTCTTGGGTTCACAACCTCTCGGTCAGGGTCCTGAGGGGGGGGGGGGGGGGCTTGTCACACACGTGCGCATGGGAGGCAGCTAAAGGGCTTGAGTAAGGGCAGTTCTGAGAAATACCAGGATGTGGCAGAGTGCACTGACTCTTTTTCTCCCTTGCCTGCAGATCATTCACGGGAGATCCTACCTGGTCGTCTTGATGTCACTTCCGGGACCGAACCAATGGAAGGAGACCTTGCTGGCTACGGCCCCTGTGATGTCACATCCGGGCTCGCACCAATGACAGAAGACCTTCATGAGCCCGACCCCTTTGACTTCACTGTCTTCCCCTTTAAAAGTCTCCACCTTTTCCCTGTTCCCTCAGTTCTGTTTTGGACTCGGTTTTGTGCACATCAGTGCTATTTCTATTGAACACAACTTTGCAGCCAGGAAACCAAATTATACGAGTGGCTGCCCCAAACCTTTTCATGACTCTTATGTCTGGTTATTGTGACACTATCTATCTATCTATCTATCTATCTATCTATCTATCTATCTATCTATCTATCTATCTATCTATCTATCTATCTATCTATCTATCTATCTAAAACTACTATCTTGCAGGACTTTATTATCTTGAAGAAACTGGACTTCTGAGACCTGAATTGTTAATGGTGATTCTTCTTGTTTTACTGAATTGGTTCCACCAGGTTATTCATTTTTGAACTCTCCTCGGCTATCTTGTCATTTGGTGGGGCAGCCTTGCCACTGTTGTTAAAAGTTTGTTTTTGTGTCAGAGCCTTACAAGGGGTCCGTTCAGTAGCTTCGAGCTGCAACTTTTCAAAGTGTGTAGCTCTTCTTTGTTGTTTACTGTAGTTTATAGGCCTACAGTAAATAATGATGCATTTATTTCCAAATTCTCTGATCTCTTGGCTGATATTATGGTCTCCTATGATAAAGTACTCATTGTTTGTGATTTTAACATACATGTTTGTTGTCAATATAAACCTTTGGTTAATTACTTATTATCATCATTGGACTCATTTGATTTCATCCAACAAA
This sequence comes from Erpetoichthys calabaricus, assembly GCF_900747795.2. Taxonomy (NCBI): domain Eukaryota; kingdom Metazoa; phylum Chordata; class Cladistia; order Polypteriformes; family Polypteridae; genus Erpetoichthys; species Erpetoichthys calabaricus. Next base: position 141,797,893 of record NC_041397.2, on the reverse strand, counting down.
TAAATGCTCACATTCTCATTCTCTTGGTCACACCCTTGATCTAATTCTTACATGTGGTATTACAATTAAAAATACTGATATATGATGATATATGTGATGTTCTTGTTACTGATTATTTTTATTGAATGATGGATGTGAACATTACTGTTGATTTTGTTACTAAAAGCTGTGTTCCACGCCATTCTCACTTTTTAAATTTTTCTAATATAGCTCTCTATTACAGTTAGGTCCATAAATATTTGGACAGAGACAACTTTTTTCTAATTTTGGTTCTGTACATTACCACAATGAATTTTAAATGAAACAACTCAGATGCAGTTAAAGTGCAGACTTTCAGCTTTAATTCAGTGGGGTGAACAAAACGATTGCACAAAAATGTGAGGCAGTTAAAGCATTTTTTTAACACAATCTCTTCATTTCAGGGGCTCAAAAGTAATTGGACAAATTAAATAACTGGAAATAAAATGTTCATTTCTAATACTTGGTTGAAAACCCTTTGCTGGCAATGACAGCCTGAAGTCTTGAACTCATGGACATCACCAGATGCTGGGTTTCCTCCTTTTTAATGCTCTGCCAGGCCTTTACTGCAGCAGCTTTCAGTTGCTGTTTGTTTGTGGGCCTTTCTGTCTGAAGTTTAGTCTTCAACAAGTGAAATGCATGCTCAATTGGGTTAAGATCAGGTGACTGACTTGGCCATTCAAGAATTTTCCACTTCTTTGCTTTAATAAATTCCTGGGTTGCTTTGGCTGTATGTTTTGGGTCATTGTCCATCTGTATCATGAAACGCCGCCCGATCAGTTTGACTGTATTTAGCTGGATTTGAGCAGACAGTATGTCTCTGAACACCTCAGCATTCATTCGGCTGCTTCTGTCCTGTGTCACATCATCAATAAACACTACTGTACCAGTGCCACTGGCAGCCATGCACGCCCAAGCCATCACACTGCCTCCACCATGTTTTACAGATGATGTAGTATGCTTTGGATAATGAGCTGTTCAACACTTTCTCCATACTTTTTTCTTGCCATGATTCTGGTAGAGATTGATCTTGGTTTCATCTGTCCAAAGAATGTTTTTCCAGAACTGTGCTGGCTTTTTTAGATGTTCTTTAGCAAAGTCCAATCTAGCCTTTCTATTCTTGAGGCTTATGAGTGGCTTGCACCTTGCAGTGCACCCTCTGTATTTACTTTCATGCAGTCTTCTCTTTATGGTAGACTTGGATATCGATACGCCTACCCCCTGGAGAGTGTTGTTCACTTGGTTGGCTGTTGTGAAGGGGTTTCTCTTCACCATGGAAATGATTCTGCGATCATCCATCACTGTTGTCTTCCGTGGACGTCCAGGTCTTTTTGCGTTTCTGAGTTCACCAGTGCTTGCTTTCTTTCTCAGGATGTACCAAACTGTAGATTTTGCCACTCGTAAAAAACTCGGGTTTTTTCTGTTTTCGCAGCTTAAGGATGGCTTCTTTCATCTGCATGGAGAGCTCCTTTGACTGCATGTTGTCTGTTCACAGCAAAATCTTCCACATGCAAGCACCTCACCTCAAATCAACTCCAGGCTTAATGTGCTTAATTGATAATGACATAACGATGGACTTGCCCACACCTGCCCATGAAATAGCCTTTGAGTCAATTGTCCAGTTACTTTTGAGCCCTTGAAATGAAGGGATTATGTTAAAAAATGCTTTAGTTGCCTCACATTTTTATGCAATCGTTTTGTTCACCCCACTGAATTAAAGCTGAAAGTCTGCAATTCAACTGCATCTGAGTTGTTTCATTTAAACAATTAAGAACAATAATAATCTATGTGCAAATTCTGAAAATAAGATAAGTAATAATCAGACCGGACCAAGTGGAATTGAAAACCTCGTAGGTCCAATCGTGGTCAGAAATAAAAGATTTCATAAAGATGTTCAAAAACATTGGAGCGATACACAAGCAGAGCACAAGCAGGAGATGAGACGTGATTTTCTCGGAAAGACACTTATATATCCCATGAGAAAGAGATTTAACCACACCCGGGGCCAGAAATAAAGGACAAAGAGTAGATGACAAAGTAGAACATCGTAAAGAATTCAAAAATGTTGGCACGGTACACATGCAGAGCAGGTTACAGATAATGAAGATACTAAAATTCCAAAGTCTCAAAATAAGGATAAGAAAGATCGCATTAGCGCAAACAAATGGAAATTATTACTCTGTGAAATAAGGAACAGCGAAAAGAGATCGAATATATAGTTCAGATTTAAACTTGTAGATCGTCTCATTCGTGTTGCCAGCGAGAATTAAAAGATTACAAAAACGATGCGGTTTGAAGTCCCATGAGACGGAGACTTTTAACATGAGATTCTTTCAAGTCACACCCTACTTAAAACTATTTTGAAATAAGACCACGGTCATCTAACCTCAGTTATGTGAATGCTTTTGGCAGACACACTTCCTGTGCTCTCAGCTCATAAATTTTATCAGGACAATAATTCCAGAATGTATCTGCACAGATTTATAGGATTTCTCTGTTTAACATCCAGGAGGAAGTTAAGAAATATAAACATGATTACTTCTCTGATTTTGCATCATCTCATTCTAAGAAACCCAGAGCCTTATTTAAAACAATTAATGCAGCTGTTCATCCCCATTCAGAGATGAGATTAAATAGTACTGTTCATTCATGTGAGCAGTTTCTTTCATTTTTTGTCAGTAAAATCGGTGCTTTCTGCTCTAACATCTGGCTATGTACTTCCTTTTGTTAATCATGGCATATGTTTTGAACTCCTTTGATGTTGTTTCACTATCACAGCTAATAAGTACTATTGACATACTTAGACCTACTTTTTGTCCTGTTGATGTTGTTCAACCACGTCTTTTACTGGAAGCATTTGATGTCCTGGGCCCAGTATTGTTGGATATTTTAAATGGTTCTGTTAGTGAGGGGGTTGTGCCATCATTTTTTAAACATATGGTGGTGTGACCTTGTCTTAAAAAAGCAGAGATAGATCCTAGAGTGTTAGCTAAATTTCACCCAATTTTTAAATTTACCATTTTTGGCTAAAAATATTAGAATTATTTATGATCAATTGGTCGATCATCTTATCTCCAATAATTTATTTGAGGCCTAACAATCTGGCTTTAGGCATTATCATGGTGTTGAGGCAGCCCTACTTGAAAGTATTTAATGACATCTCCCTTAATCCTGACTCAGGTGGGGCAGCAGTTCTTGAGCATCTAGCTGGGCTTAAAGGGGCTGCTCTTAACTGGTTCAGGTCAAATCTAACTGTTAGATGTTTTTCAGTGACTTTCAATTCCCCTTCTTCATCTACCACTCCTATTAAATGTTGTGTCCCTCAGGGATCCACTTTGGGTCCTATTTTATTTTCTATATATCTTCATCCTATAGGAGCCATTTTTAGGAAGTTTAATGTTCCTTTGCACAATTATGCTGATGTCACACACTTTTATATTCCTGTGTGCAATTCTGCAATGAATCGGTTGCACAATTGTCTTGAAGAAATAAGAACCTGGATAGCTGACAATATTCTCAATCTGAATCAAAATAAAAGGGAAGTACTGATAGTTGTTCCTTTAGCCAAAGCTGAAATTGGTTTAGAAATAAATTCTGTGGTCACAAGTTGCTTTTTCCAGCTTCATCCTTTAGCCAAGGTTATGACTAGTATCTGAGAAAGCTACACATGCTTTTATCTTTTCTCCACTTGATTACTGTAACTCATTGTATTCTTGTATCAGTAAATCTCTGATACACAGGCAACAGTTGGTTTAGAATGCTACTGGTAACGTTTTGGTTGGGGCCAAAACGTTTGCCCCTGTATCTTCAATTTTAGCTTCTTTACCAGTTAGCTTTAGAATTGAATTTAAAATTTTGCTGCTGGATTTTAAATCATTACATGGGTATCCTCCAACCAATTTATCTGAATTGTCTGTTATACACCAGCCATCCAGAGACCTCAGATCTGCCGGTCAGTTGCCTCTTGTGGTTCCTTGTACTTAGTGCAAAGCTAAGGGGGCAGGGCTTTTGCAGCTGCTGCACCTCGTCACCTTGTGGAATTTTTTGCCTTATTACATTAAAAATTCACTGTCAATTGAATTGTTTAAAACTCGATTGAAGATGCCTTTCTATTCTTTAAATTTCAGTGATACTAATGGTTCCCTCTTCTTAGTTATTTGCTGGTTGTATTGTGTTTCATTGTACTTTATTGTATTTATTTTATGTTTATTGTATGTTTTAATGTAAAGCACTTTGGATACAGTATTACTGATGTTGTTTTAAATGTGCTTTATAAATAAATTGACATTGACATTCATCATCACACAGACCAAAAAGAAATGACAATCACAACATGTGCATTATCGTGGTATTCCCCTCTTCTTCCCCTTGCTTACTTTACTTTGTTTAACAAAAGTCTTAAACCCTATGCATGACATCACACTGCAGGGTGGCACATGTCTGGGTCAGTTCTATCCAGTGACACCTAACAAGGAGAGTGAATATACTGTAATGGAAACAATAGTGGAAAAGTTAACAGAACTTCATCCAGTTCTGCTGCTTCTGAATTTAAATCAAAGCAATTTATCAAAGCAGCAATGTCATGATCTTCAGCAGTTATTACAAAATTGTAATAATGTGTTCAGTTAAGACTCCTAAGATTATGAACAGACTGGTCATATTAAACACCATATTCGAACAGGTGACACCATGCTAATTTGAAATTCTGCTTATCAGACATTACCAACCCTTTGTGCTAAAATAGACTAGCAGGTTCAAGATCTCCTCTGTCATGATACTATTAAAGATAGTCACAGTCCCTGGGATTCTCCCATTGTAATGGTGCAGAAAAAGGATGGAAGTTATCATTTCTGTGTTGATTATCACAGACTTAGTTTTAGGTTTAGGTTTAACAACATCTGAGATTTCCAACCATTTCCTAGAGCTGATGACAGTTTTGATGCCTCATAAGAGATAAAGAAAAAAATGCTTTCACCATTGGAAGTGGATTGTACCACTTCAAAGTAATGCCCATGGGATTATCAAGTGGTCTTCCTACATTTAAATGTTAATGGAGTTACTGTCATGCATGGTTTCCACTGGAAAACCGGTCTGATTTATCTAGATGACATCATTTTTAAGTTTGTCCTTCCAGATTCCTGTGGTATACCATGATGAGGTTATTATGCAATTTTGTAGATATGGAAGGAAATTTGCACCCTTCCAAATGCCATTTGGCACTTGCCTATATCAAATTTTAGGCCATATTGTAACAACTAATGGTTTTTGCCTGATTGTAAAAACATAGAAAAAGTCTCCCAGTGACCCGTCTCTCCAACAGAACTACAAGGATTTTTAGGATTGTGTTCTTATTACTGAAGATTCATTAAGAACTTTGTACATATTGCAGACTCTCTCCACTATCTCATACAAAAATGTGCACCTTTCCAATGGTTTCAAGAAGCTGCAATGGTTTTCAGATTTTTCTAAATAGCCTTAGCTAAACCATCCATCGTTGCTTTTACAGATTTTAAAAGCCAGTTTATTTTGTATTGTGATGCTTGAAATCGTGCTATTGGGTCACTGCTGGCTAAACCTCAGGCCTGTGGTGCCACATTTAGAAAACTTTACATGGATCTGATTGTGAAAATATGCACATGCCAAAAAAATATGAAATGTATATGCTAAAACAAATCAAATTTATAAAACCTGGTGTACGCCCGATTCTATGAAATTTACATTTATAAATTACAATCATCTTGCAAATGGGAATCTGTGAATGTGACTCGATGCTAATCAACCTCATACACATGTAATCATGATGCTGCAGACATTCATTGGCTAGTTGAGCAGCCTCCCTCCTAATATGTTGTCTGCATAAGCACCTCTGACTGTACTGTGCAATTGAGAGCACAAGATCGTGCACAGCATTATTGTGCCTCTCCTCTGCTATCTGGGGGTCAAGAAAAGGGGTAAGGGGCCAGCATCTGAGCAGGTAGGCACTATTACCTGGCACATGTAATGACATGATTGCTGATACAGTGAAAACCGAACTCTGCTGTAAATTTCCTCTTTATGTTCGCAAAAATATTTTGTTTTATCTATGTACACCCACACCAAAACAAAAACTGGACATACTGTAGTGTCTGCTTAGTCAAGCAATGGCAAAGTAGGCATGATGAAGTGAAGCTTGGCTGAGATATTCCTGACTTATCAACCAGTTCCCCGAGAAGTGATAACAGGTAGGCTGCATAAATTGACAAAAAAACAAAAAACTTCTTCAGTGCAAATACGTAGCATGGGCTCTCTTGAAAGAGAACTAAAATGCGGTCTGTGCGTCATATTCACCACTTAAGAGGTTTAATATGTTTGTCAAGTCAATGCATTTTATTATAAAGTCTTTGTGATATGATTTATTATAAGCAAGAATTGTCATTTAGCTGCTTTAGCTGCATTTCCCTACTTGATCAAGGGTGTTGCCATTTCCCAGTGTCTCCGAAATGATGCTTATGCCTGGGTCAGAGTTGCCGTAAATATACACAAGCTTTCCTGTCAAATATTCTTTTTTCTTTTACATACCCAGATGTTTGTGTAGGATGTTACATAAACACATTTCAAGCCTCTTTTTTATGTATGCAAGCTTTATATATGACATATATTTTACATATGACTCCGGCGCCGCCGAGAGTGGCAGCCTTTTCAGCAGCTCCGTGTGTGAATTTCCCCTTGGGATTAATAATGTATCTATCTATCTATCTATCTATCTTTATAAATGAGGCCCAAGGTCTCATTTCCTCCAAAAAATCCTAAGATACATTTGGTGTCTCGTAACATTCAGCATGTGATCTGGGATATTTTAAAGTCAAGACTATCTTGGCTTCCAGAACGTGAAATGTGAAAATAAAAAATGGACTAGTTGAATTTTTAAGAAATTTCCCCACCTACATTTGCTTACACTAAAAGATATACCATAATAGTTATGTAAGAGAGAATGAACAGTGTCTTGTTTGCTGTTGTTTTATAATTCTTATTGAATCCCAACTCAGCACATTTATGGTGCAATTTAAAGAAAACTCTTATATTAAATTTTTGTGATACATTATTTTTTATTAACAATTATGAAATAAAAAGTATTAGAAATCAGTTATTTAAAGTCTGTATATGATTTATGGCTTTTAAGCTGAGGAATAGTGGTTTCTGGATTGATGTGTTGTTCTACACTAAGATCATTAATGGAATAAAACTGGGGGGCAAACATCAGCCTAACTCACATATGTTATGTATGTCACTCATAGCTATACCACTGAATTTCAGTAGCTGACGTAATAAAAACAGAAGTTAAAACAACAAAATAATGTGATACACTTCTTTATTTAAACTATTTTTCTAGCTGTACAGTAGAATAATTGGATTGCTATTAATTATAACTTTTTTACTTTGCTCGACACACTAATACTTTAAATTCCAACAGATAAATCAGGCCTGAATGCAATGGATTCACTAGAAGGCTGGCAGACACCCAAGCTGTAGAAGAATAAGACAATCAGTTTCCTTGGAGACACCTGAAGGGTATCCAGGAGAAAGCTTCTGACAGAACTTGATGTCTTCAGCACATGCCCTCATTTAAATTAATTGATCCATCACACAGGAGTATATTTTACATTTCTTAATCCTGTCTTTGACACTTGTGCTCCCAATTCAGGTTTTATGGCAAAATACTTTAAGGACATTGCAGGTGCTGCACTATTGATTATCTAATTTATCTCTAAATTCATATTCTTATGAGTTTGCATTTCATTCTGGTCAGCAATGCCTCAGGCCCAATCCATACTAAGAGAGAAAGACAGAGACAGAAAATTCAATCCCTGAAGTAAGTAAACTAATCACCTCAAATCTTAACTGCAGAATTCTTCAATGGATATTTTGCATAACATCTTTAAAAGTGAGGGATGTTAGAAAATGTTTTGAAAGTAGCTTAGATTGCAAAATGAATCAATGAAAAAGCATACACAGTGGTACATTATTTAATATACATACTGTAAATGTAGAGAGAGAAGAGGTGTCATCAGAATGGGGCAGCACATGAGCAAGCATATATTAAACAGAGGAACATGTTGAACACTTTTTGCTTATAGAAAGGCAAAAGAGAAAATGAGCACTAAACCTGAATTTGAATACTGAATCAGACAGATGGAATACGCCATGGGTACTTCATGGGATTCAGTAAATTGCATTTTAATTGGATAAGCAGTAGAATCAAATGTATGATTACATTTAATTTTACAGATTTCTAAAATCTAAAAAGAATCTAAAAAGAAGTCTATTACTGTTAGGAAAATAATACAGACAAATACCATAGATCTAATGTTTGAACAGGGTAAGTTACCATTCAAAGAGAGGGCTCTGTGAGTCATCTGTTGCAGATTTATGCATAACAGTAATTAATCTTTGCTTTCTTTCGTTACATAATTACTGGATAGTACAGGGTTTAGTGCAGCCGTCTCTCACAGTAATAACTAGAAAAACTCTTATGTATGCTGAACATTCAAATGGCATTGGTCTTACTTACACTTTTTTGATGATATTAAAATTGCAGGAAATAGACTACAATGCTTACTTGAAGGTATATAACGTTTCAAGTAAAGTAATGTCACCGGGGTACATTTTCCACTTCTTCTTTCGGCTGCTCCTGTTAGAGGTTGCCACAGCAGATCATCTTTTTCCATATCATCCTGTCTTCTGATTCTTGCTCTGTTGCACCCACCATCTGCATGTCCTCTCTCACCACATCCATAAACCTTCTCTTAGGCCTTCCTCTTTTCCTCTTGCCTGGCAGGTCTATCCTTAACATCCATTTCCCAATATACCCAATATCTCTCCTCTGCACATGTCCAAACCAACACAATCTCACCTCTCTGACATAGTCTCCCAACCTTCCAACCTGAGCTGACCCTCTAATGTACTTGTTTCTAATCCTGTCCATCCTCGTCACACCCAATACAAATCTTAATATCTTTAACTCTGCCCACCCAGCTCTCTCTCCTGCTTTCTGGTCAGTGCCACCGTCTCCAACCCATATAACATAGCTGGTCTCACTACTGTCCAGTAGACCTTCCCTTTCACTCTTGCTGATACCCGTATGTCACAAATCACTCCTGACACTCTTCTCCACCCATTCCACCCTGCCTGCACTCTCTTTTTTACCTCTCTTCCACAATCCCTGTTACTCTGAATTATTGATCCCAAGTATTTAAACTCATCCACCTTCACCAACTCTACTCCCTGCATCCTCACCATTCTTCTAAGCTCCCTCTCATTCACACACGTATTCTGTCTTGTTTTTACTGACCTTCATTCCTCTCCTCTCTAGAGCAAACCTCCAACTCTCCAGGGTCTCCTCTGCCTGCTCCCTACTCTCGCTACAGATCAGTGAGATCTGTAATGTCGCTGGGAGAAGCAATCATCAGCAAACACCATAGTCCACAGGGACTCCTGTCTAATCTCGTCTGTCAAACTGTCCATCGCCATTACAAATAAGAAAGGACTCAGAGCCAATCACTGATGTAATCCCACCTCCATGTTGAATGCACCCATCAGTCCTACTGCAGTTCTCACCACTGTCACACTTCCCTCATACATATCCTGTACAACTCATACATACTTCTCGGCCACTTCCGACTTCCTCATACAATACCACAACTCCTCTTGAGGCACCCTGTCATATGCTTTCTCCATGTCCACAAAGATGCCATGCAACTTCTGGGCTTCTATATACTTCTCCATCAACACCCTCAGAGCAAACATTGCATCTATGGTGCTCTTTCTTGGCATGAAACCATACTGCTGCTCACTAATCATCATCTCACTTCTTAACCTAGCTTCCACTACTCTTTCCCATAACTTCATGCTGTGGCTCATCAATTTTATCCTTCTGTAGTTACTACAGTACTGCACATCCCACTTATTCTTAAAAATTGGTACCAGTACACTTCTCCACTCCTCAGGCATCCTTTCACTTTACAAGATTCCATTAAACAATCTGGTTAAAAACTTTACTACCATCTCTTCTAAACACCTCCATGCTTTCACAGGTATGTCATCTGGACCAACGGCCTTTCCATTTGTCATCCTTTTCATAGATGTACTTACTTCCTCCTTGCTAATTCGTTGCTCTTCCTGATCTCCACATCATCCAACCTTCTCTCTCTCTTATTCTCGTTGTTCATCAGCCTTTCAAAGTACTCTTTCCATTTGCTCAACACACCCTCCTCACTTGTGAGTATGTTTCCATCTTTATCCTTTATCACCCTAAACTGCTGCACATCTTTCCCAGCTCGGTCCCTCTGTCTAGCCAATCGGTACAGGTTCTTTTCTTCCTCCTTAATGTCCAACCTCTCATACAGCTAATCATAAGCCTTTTCTTTAGCCTTCACCACCTCTCTCTTCACCTTGCACTTATCTCCTTGTACTCTTGTCTACTTTCTGCATCTCTCTGTCTATCCCACTTCTTCGCCATGCTCTTCCTCTGTTTACTCTCCTGTACTTTCCAATTCCACCACCAGGTTTCCTTTTCCTCCTTCCTCTATCCAAGCAACCATCTTGCTGTCACTCTTACTACTTCTGCTGCAGTTGCCTAGCTGTCTGGCAACTCTTCACTGCCACCCAGTGCCTGTCTTATCTTCTCCCTAAATTCAACCTTGCAGTCTTTCTTTGTCAACTTCCACCATTTGATTCTTGGCTCTGCCCTCACTCTTCTCCCCTGTTCTAGTTCTCCAGCATCATCCTACAGACCACCATCCTATGCTGCCTAACTACATTTTCCCTTGCCACCTCTTTGCAGTCTTTAATCTCCTTCAGATTGACTCCACTGCATAGGATATTATCTACCTGTGTGCATCTTCCTCCACTCTTGTACGTCACCCTATGTTCCTCCCTCTTCTTAAAATATGTATTTACCACAGCCATGTCCATCCTTTTGGCAAAATCCACTATCCTCTGACCTTCTTCATTCTTCTCCTTGACACCATACCTACTCATCACCTCCTCATCTCCTCTGTTCCCTTCACCAACATGTCCATTGAAATCCACTCCAATCACCACTTTCTGTCCCTTGGGTACATTGTTCATCACTTCATCCAACTCACTCCAGAAATCTTCCTTCTCATCCATTGAACACCCAACTTGCAGGGCATACGCACTAACAACATTCATCATCACACCTTCAGTTTCATAATCATTACTCTGTCTAACACTCTTTTCACCTCCAAAACACTCTTGACATACTGCTCCATTTTAATAATCTCTACCCCATTTCTCCTCCCATCCACACCATGATAAAACAATTTGAATCCACCTCCAATCCATCTGGCCTTACTCCCCTTCCATTTAGTCTCTTGTACACACAATATATCAACCTTCCTTCTCTACATCATATCGGCCAACTCTCTTCCCTTACCAGTCATACTGCCAACATTCAAAGTTCATACCCTCAGTTCCACTCTCTTTACCTTCTACCTGTCCCTCTGCCTCCAGACACGTCTCCCCCCTCTTCCACAATGTTCCACAAAATTTTACATGGATTTCACTGAAACAGTTTTATTCACTCTTTTAGTGATATTCCTCCTCACCATCGCCCTTGCCTTACTAGGTGCCTTGTTCCTGTTTTGTGGGATGTGCCAATAATCTTGATACACTGTTAATGGTACGTCTTGCTCTGCCTGCCTGAAGACTATTCCCTAAGTTTCTCAGTTTTGTAGTACGTGGTTGATCGGCTGTTCAGTGATTGACTCATAAGGGCTTGTCATGAACATCCATTAACTAGATCAGCCAATCTGGGATTGTGTGAGCCAATTGAAATTCGGTGCTCTGGAACCAGCTAATCCGGTGGTGTGAAATCTCATTAAAGCAAGCCAGACTTTGTTCTGAGGTCTAGAATTATCTAACCACGCTTTTTGGAACAGACCCTTGGTAATTTTCCACTCAGTAATTGACAGTGAGTACACAATGCTCAAAACACTAACACTGAGATCTTATCTTCTCAGAAGGTTCTTTTATTTTCCAATAATGATAATAAGAAAGAAAGAAACAAATAAAGGAATCCAAAAGTAGGAGACTGATGTGATGTCGTCACCTCCTTTAATAGCAATGATAATAGCAGAGATAATGTCACACACCACGCCCATGTGACTGGATATGGCCATTATTATTTAAAACAAGATGGCAGTGTCTATATATTTGCAGTACAAAATGGTGGCACCCAGGCAAGGAAGCATTCTTAAAATGACATCGTACTGACTTTACTAAACAACTGACATCTGGAAATGCATAATTGATGTGTGCAAAATCTGCAAAAAAAAAAGAAACATCTGGATTGTTTCTGTCTTCACTAAAGCAAACAAGACACTCTTGTCCTGATGTTCTGTCTTCCCTTGAGTCAACATCTGTATGTCTTGAGAAGTAAACCACCAGTAATACTCAAAATAAACTATTTTTCTATTATTTTTTTTAATAGTTGTACTGTCTCGAGAGGCAGTTAATTTTGATGAAGTTAGCCGGGAGATGCACATACAGGGTAAGGTCAATACTGAGACAAAACAGCATTTCATCTGTGCCAAAACACTAACCAAAAATCAATGCCAAGAGACATACTAATAAGATTTGCTATTCAGGAATTTAAAAAAATTGTAATTGCAAATATAAGTTGTTAATGAGCAAATTCAGATACTCCATAAATGCCTGGGTCAGTCTTAATGACATTGCTTCTATAACATCAGAAACATCATGCTATCCAAAGAATTCTGTAAGATGTCAGCACTATGATATAAAATGGCAATACCCTTTAGAAGACAAATATGGCATCATGGTAAAATGATAATAAAATGTCAATCTTGTTGGATTGTGTCTATTGCAAAGTTTAATGTAAAAAATCAAAATCATTTGCTGCTATTATCCTCAAAATGATGTTTAGAATATTACAGTATATTTCATTCAGTAAAGTCAACAAAAAATGTATGATGTTTACAAATCAAAACACTAAATGTGAATTAAAGCATGAAATGATGTTGTTAGCTACAATACAAGTAAAATAACCATTTTGCATGTTTGTGAATGTGTGGTCTTTGCTAGTTTAACCTCAAAACATTTTAAAAGTGCAATGATTTGAAAGATATTTCACTGCATCAGAACCTTAACTCAATAATGAAGTCTAGAAGTCAAAGCAAATGTTTTTATTTGCATGCTTATTTACACTTTCAAATTAGCATTCACGTACAAGTTTAGTTACAAAGAACTCCTACAACTATTGTAAGCTTCTAAGCTTAATAGCCCAGCCTTGTTTATTAAAATAAAATTTAAACAAGTGATACAAAGTAAGGTCTAATGGCATCAGGTGGCATTAAGAGATTAGACACAAGTCATTTTCAAATTAAATACAATTCTATATATTACAATGTTGTCTGTTTTGATGCAGAGGTTTTGCAATGCTGTAAGACCAGCATCAATTATTTTTCAAATGGAGGAAACAATACTTCCATTAACAATGAAGTTTCTCTGTCTGCAGATGAGCACCTTACTATGCTGTAACAAAACATAAAAATAAAAATTAGAACATTATTCTTTTTACTGCATCAGCTACACAGTAAGTCTTTAACAATGGTAACAAACATTCAAATGCTGATACAGTTATGTTGGATGTAATGCATACACCACTCTGGGTTCAAATGCCCAGTTGATAGATAGTGTGGCAGACCGCTGGGGATCGTACCCAGCTGGGACACCTTGAAGGACTGGGAGAGGGACAATACCTCCCCTGGACCATGAGAGCACAGCCACCCTGGTCTGCATCGGGGCCACGGGATCAGAGCTTAGAAGCTCAACCCTGTTGGGGCCTATGGCCACTGCCAGGGGGCACCTGGAGGATTAGAGAGCCTTGGATTGCAGCACTTCCGCCACACCTGGAAGTGCTGCCAGAAGAGATTCCCGGCATACCTGGAGTGCTTCTGGGAGCTCATGCGGCACTTCCGCCACACCAGGGCATTATAAAAGTGGCTGCCTCACTCCATTAGTTGAGCAGGAGCCGGGTGGAAAGAGAAGGAGAGAGAGAAAGAAGGGACTGAGTATTTGCATGGTATGAGCATTGTGTTGTGTTGTAAAGATGTGGATAATTATTAAACGTGTGTGTTTTTGGACATTTGGTGTCTGTCTATCTGTGCACAGGGGCTGAACTTCCTTAATAGATAGATAGATAGATAGATAGATAGATAGATAGATAGATAGATAGATAGATAGATAGATAGATAGATAGATAGATAGATAGATAGATAGATAGAACTTTACTTTTACCCAGTAGTGTTTCTTGTCACACCCATGATGAATGATACGTTGGCTGAAACTACTCGGTGTTTGTGTGTCAGAAAGAGAATGTGCAGAATTGTGTGTAATGGCACTCAGTTATATTTTAATTCTCTCCCATGCTAGTATCTCCAGGGGGTCCAGTGTGCCTCATAAATGAGCCTACCCTTTTAATTAGCTTGTTGATTCTGTGGGGCTACTATTTAAGTGATGATACCAGCTCAGCATAAACACAGCATAGAAAATAGCATTGGCCATCAAAGAGTTGTGGAAGATGTGAAAGATGTCTCTACTCACATTAAAGGAACACAACCTCCTAAGCAAATAGAGCTTGCTCTGGTCTTTCTGTTCCACTGTGTTCTGAGACCAGTCCTACCTGTCATTGATGTGGACTTCTGAGTACTTGTAGTAGTGCACACCCCAACATCAACTCTCTAAATGCTGGACATAGAGGCTGTTTGGTGTGGCAGAAGTCAATAACCAGTTTTTTTGGTTTTGCTGATGCTAAGATGCAGACAATTCCCTTTGCAACAAGATACAAACCTCTGCACCTGAACCAATACTCTGTCTCATCCCTTTTATCAATACACCCCATAAGTGCAGAGTCATCTGAAAATGTCTGCAATTGACATGACCTGGTGTTGTATTTATGGTCTCAGATGTAGAGAAAGGGAGATGTTGTCATTCCAGTGTTGCTCACATCCATATAGGAAACACAGTCCTTGGGTCTAACAAACTGTTGTCTTCCTAACAGGCAGTCCATTATCCAGGACACCACAAACTCCTCCATCTGCATATCTTTGAACATACTCCGTAAATGATATAGCTGGATGGTATTGAAGAAACTGGAGAAATCAATAAACATAATCCTCACTGTGCTGCCAGCTTTGTCCAGGTGACAATAAGACTTGTGGAGCAGATGGTTAATTGCATCCTATCCTCCAATTTTTATCTGATAGGGAAACTCCAGTGGACTCGTATAGTCAGTCCCTTAAAGGTCTTCTTGATGTGAGACCAAAGTGCCACTGGAGAATATTAGATGAAGAGACACCTACTCTCTTTAGTACATAAACAATGCAGGATGTTTTCCACAAGAGATTGACTTGTCACTGGTGATTCCAGTTGACATGGTAGGGGTTATTGCTGTAATAAGGATGGTGTGGGGAGATTCTTCGTTGGTTCAGGGTATTAGCTTTGTCCACATCCCCTTCTAGCACTTGAACCCTGGATTGCTGAGTCCAGTAATTATGCAAAGTCCATTCCAGACATATTTCATATTATTCTGAGTGAGTTTGTTTTCTGCTTTAGCTTTACAGCTTCCTTTTCTTCACTCAGCTTTTTCTTTAGCACTCGATGTGCATCCCTCAGAGCATCTTTTTCACCAGATTTGAATGCTTTCTTTTTTCCATTCAGGATATCTTTTAACTCCTTAGAAATTCAGGTCTCGTTGTTTGGAAATCAATGCACTGTCTTTGAGGGTACCACAGAGTTGAGGCAAAAATTAATATAGTCTGTGGTGTATTGAATGAGTCCCTCAGTATTATCCTCACATGAGCATTTCTCAGTCTACCATTTGGAAGCAGTCACTGAAAGTCATTTCAGCCTCCAGGCTCCACTTCGTCACTATTCTGATGGTAACAGGTTGCCATCTAATAAACAGGCTTAAAGCTGGAAATAAGATCAATTAGGACAGATTTGCCCACAATAGCCAGTAATTTACACTTAAAGGCATCTTTAACATTTGAAAAGAGCAGGTTCAGCGTGATATTGCCTTGAGTAAAACAGGTCAGAATCTGATAGAAATTTGTTATGGTTCCTTCCAAAGTCACATTGTTAAAGTCCTCATATATTATAACTGGAGGGTCAGAATGAATCAGCATTAAAGTGTTGGTGACAGAACGAAAATAAGGAAGCAATATACAAACAAATAATATTAAAACTAGTAAATTTTGCAGAGTTGTGCGTGTCATTTTACCAGAGAAAATTCTATAAGAAGATGATTGATACATAGATAGATAGATGGTAAGGGGAAATTCAGCTTTTCGCATAAGTTAAGCAAACAGCACTGAAACGTACACAAGAATTACCAAAAAAAAAGAGTATATGGAAAGTTGGCTTCCAGGTAAGTGAACACATTAAACAGGCCTCAGTTTTTTTTGCAAGGGATAAAGCTAAAATTAAAACAATACTGAAACAAGATCTTGACCTATATATCCACATGCAAAAATAGAGAAGGTATGGCATTGTAATTTTTATCACTGATGCCTCATAGAATTAAATTCCAGCCTACTGACTTTGTATAGCAAGCTTACATGTTTCCTTCATGTATACTTGGATTATATCTGAGGACACCAGTTTTCTCTCACATTTCAAACAGATGCAATTTAACTGGTATTACAATAATATTCCGTTTTGAGTAAGTGTGCTTGTGATATATTAACATCCATCCATCCATCCATTGTCTCCCGCTTATCCGAGGTCGGGTCGCGGGGGCAGCAGCTTGAGCAGAGATGCCCAGACTTCCCTCTCCCCGGCCACTTCTTCTAGTTCTTCCGGGAGAATCCCAAGGCGTTCCCAGGCCAGTCGAGAGACATAGTCCCTCCAGCGTGTCCTGGGTCTTCCCCGGGGCCTCCTCCCGGTTGGACGTGCCCGGAACACCTCACCAGGAAGGCGTCCAGGAGGCATCCTGATCAGATGCCCGAGCCACCTCATCTGACTCCTCTCGATGCGGAGGAGCAGTGGCTCTACTCTGAGCCCCTCCCGGATGACTGAGCTTCTCACCCTATCTTTAAGGGAAAGCCCAGACACCCTGCGGAGGAAACTCATTTCAGCCGCTTGTATTCGCGATCTCGTTCTTTCGGTCACTACCCATAGCTCATGACCATAGGTGAGGGTAGGAACATAGATCGACTGGTAAATTGAGAGCTTCGCCTTGCGGCTCAGCTCCTTTTTCACCACGACAGACCGATGCAACGCCCGCATTACTGCGGATGCCGCACCGATCCGCCTGTCGATCTCACGCTCCATTCTTCCCTCACTCGTGAACAAGACCCAGAGATACTTGAACTCCTCCACTTGGGGCAGGATCTCGCTACCAACCCTGAGAGGGCACTCCACCCTTTTCCGGTTGAGGACCATGGTCTCGGATTTGGAGGTGCTGATTCTCATCCCAGCCGCTTCACACTCGGCTGCGAACCGATCCAGAGAGAGCTGAAGATCACGGCCTGATGAAGCAAACAGGACATCATCATCTGCAAAAAGCAGTGACCCAATCCTGAGCCCACCAAACCGGACCCCCTCAACACTCTGGCTGCGCCTAGAAATTCTGTCCATAAAAGTTATGAACAGAATCGGTGACAAAGGGCAGCCCTGGCGGAGTCCAACTTTCACTGGAAACGGGTTCGACTTACTGCCGGCAATGCGGACCAAGCTCTGGCACTGATCGTACAACAACAACAACAACAACATTTATTTATATAGCACATTTTCATACAAAAAGTAGCTCAAAGTGCTTTACATAATGAAGAAAAGAAGAATAAAAGACAAATAAGAAATTAAAATAAGACAACATTAGTTAACATAGAAAGGAGTAAGGTCCGATGGCCAGGGTGGACAGAAAAAAACAAAAAAAAAACTCCAGAAGGCTGGAGAAAAAAATAAAATCTGTAGGGGTTCCAGGCCACGAGACCGCCCAGTCCCCTTTGGGCATTCTACCTAACATAAATGAAATAGTCCTCTTTGTAGTTAGGGTTCTCACGGAGTCACTTGATGCTGATGGTTATACAGACTTCTGGCTTTTAATCCATCCATCATTGTTGGAACATCATGGTGCTTTGGGTAGATGGTGGTGGCACAAGCCACCACCAATAGGACACCGGAAAAGAAAACAGAAGAGAGAGTAGGGGTTAGTACAAATTTTGAATGAATAGTTATTATAATGAATTGGATATACAGAGTGTCAGGATTAAATTACAGTGAAGTTATGAGAAGGCCATGTTAAAGTAATGTGTTTTCAGTAGTTTTTTAAAGTGCTCCACTGTATTAGCCTGGCGAATTCCTATTGGCAGGCTATTCCAGATTTTAGGTGCATAACAGCAGAAGGCCGCCTCACCACTTCTTTTAAGTTTTGCTCTTGGAATTCTAAGGAGACACTCAGTTGAGGATCTGAGGTTGCGATTTGGAATATAAGGTGTCAGACATTCCGATATATAAGACGGGGCGAGATTATTTAAAGCTTTATAAACCATAAGCAGAATTTTAAAGTCAATTCTGAATGACACAGGTAACCAGTGTAGTGACATCAAAACTGGAGAAATGTGTTCGGATTTTCTTTTCCTGGAAAGGATTCTAGCAGCTGCATTCTGCACTAACTGCAAACGATTGATGTCTTTTTTGGGTAGTCCTGAGAGGAGTGCATTACAGTAATCTAGCCGACTAAAGACAAACGCATGAACTAATTTCTCTGCATCTTTCGATGATATAAGAGGTCTAACTTTTGCTATGTTCCTTAGGTGAAAAAATGCTGTCCTAGTGATTTTATTAATATGCGATTTAAAATTCAGATTACAATCAACGGTTACCCCTAAGCTTTTTACCTCCGATTTGACTTTTAATCCTAATGCATCCAGTTTATTTCTAATAGCCTCATTGTATCCATTATTGCCAATCACTAAGATTTCGGTTTTTTCTTTATTTAATTTGAGAAAGTTACTATTCATCCATTCTGAGATACAGGTTAGACATTGTGTTAGCGAATCAAGAGATTTGGGGTCATCAGGTGCTATTGATAAATACAGCTCTGTGTCATCAGCATAGCTGTGGTAGCTCACGTTATGTCCCGAGATAATCTGACCTAATGGAAGCATGTAGATTGAGAAGAGCAGCGGACCCAGGATAGAGCCTTGTGGAACACCATATAGAATATCATGTGTCTTTGAGTTATAATTACCACAACTAACAAAGAATTTTCTCCCTGCCAGGTAGGATTCAAACCAGTTTAAGACACTGCCAGAGAGGCCCACCCATTGACTAAGGCGATTCTTAAGAATATTATGATCAATAGTGTCAAATGCGGCACTCAAATCTAAGAGGATGAGAACAGATAAATGGCCTCTGTCTGCATTTACCCGCAAGTCATTTACTACTTTAACGAGTGCAGTTTCTGTGCTGTGATTTGTTCTAAAACCTGACTGAAATTTATCAAGAATAGCATGTTTATTGAGGTGCTCATTTAACTGCATAATGACTGCCTTCTCTAGAATTTTACTTAAGAAAGGCAGGTTAGAGATGGGTCTATAATTTTCAAGAGAAGAGGGGTCGAGATTATTTTTCTTAAGTAGGGGTTTAACTACCGCAGTCTTAAGACAGTCTGGGAAGACCCCCGTATCTAATGACGAATTTACTATGTCAAGAACATTATCAATAAGCACACCCGATACTTCTTTGAAAAAATTTGTTGGTATTGGGTCAAGGGCACAGGTGGATGGTACAGGGACTGAACAGCCCTTATCAGAGGGGCCGGTACCCCATACTCTCGGAGTACCCCCCACAGGATTCCCCGAGGGACACGGTCGAATGCCTTTTCTAAGTCCACAAAACACATGTAGACTGGTTGGGCAAACTCCCATGCACCCTCCAGGACCCTGCTAAGGGTATAGAGCTGGTCCACTGTTCCACGACCAGGATGAAAACCACACTGTTCCTCCTGAATCCAAGGCTCGACTATCCGATGGACCCTCCTCTCCAGGACCCCTGAATAGACTTTTCCAGGGAGGCTGAGGAGTGTGATCCCTCTGTAGTTGGAACACACCCTCCGATCCCCCTTCTTAAAGAGGGGGACCACCACCCCGGTCTGCCAATCCAGAGGCACTGTCCCTGATGTCCATGCGATGTTGCAGAGGCGTGTCAGCCAAGACAGTCCTACAACATCCAGAGCCTTGAGGAACTCCAGGCATATCTCATCCACCCCTGGGGCCCTGCCACCAAGGAGTTTTTTGACCACCTCGGTGACCTCAGTCCCAGAGATGGGGGAGCCCACCTCTGAGTCCCCAGGCTCTGCTTCCTCATTGGAAGGCATGTTAATGGGATTGAGGAGGTCTTCGAAGTATTCCCCCCACCGACCCACAACGTCCCGAGTCGAGGTCAGCAGCGCACCATCCCCACCATATACAGTGTTGACACTGCACTGCTTCCCCTTCCTGAGACACCGGATGGTGGACCAGAATCTCCTCGAAGCCATCCGAAAGTCATTCTCCATGGCCTCCCCAAACTCCTCCCACGCCCGAGTTTTTGCCTCAGCAACCACCAAAGCCGCATTCCGCTTGGCCTGCCGGTACCTATCAGCTGCCTCCGGGGTCCCACAGGACAAAAGGGTCCTGTAGGACTCCTTCTTCAGCTTGACGGCATCCTTCACCGCCGGTGTCCACCAGCGGGTTCGGGGATTGCCGCCACGACAGGCACCGACCACCTTACGGCCACAGCTCCGGTCAGCTGCCTCAACAATAGAGGCACGGAACATGGCCCATTCGGACTCAATGTCCCCCACCTCCCTCGGGATGTGGTCGAAGTTCTGCCGGAGGTGGGAGTTGAAGCTACTTCTGACAGGGGGCTCTGCCAGACGTTCCCAGCAGACCCTCACAACACGTTTGGGCCTACCACGCCTGACCGGCATCCTCCCCCACCATCGAAGCCAACTCACCACCAGGTGGTGATCAGTTGACAGCTCCGCCCCTCTCTTCACCCGAGTGTCCAAGACATGTGGCCGCAAGTCCGACGACACGACCACAAAGTCGATCATCGAACTGAGGCCTAGGGTGTCCTGGTGCCAAGTGCACATATGAACACCCCTATGCTTGAACATGGTGTTCGTTATGGACAATCCGTGACGAGCACAGAAGTCCAATAACAAAACACCACTCGGGTTCAGATCAGGGGGGCCATTCCTCCCAATCACGCCCTTCCAGGTCTCACTGTCATTGCCCATGTGAGCATTGAAGTCTCCCAGCAGAATGAGGGAGTCCCCAGAAGGTATGCCCTCTAGCACCCCCTCCAGGGACTCCAAAAAGGGTGGGTACTCCGAACTGCTGTTCGGTGCATACGCACAAACAACAGTTAGGACCCGTCCCCCCACCCGAAGGTGAAGGGAGGCTACCCTCTCGTCCACCGGGGTAAACCCCAATGTACAGGCTCCAAGTTGGGGGGCAATAAGTATACCCACACCTGCTCGGCGCCTCTCACCGGGGGCAACTCCAGAGTGGTAGAGAGTCCAGCCCCTCTCAAGGAGATTGGTTCCAGAGTCCAAGCTGTGCGTCGAGGTGAGCCCGACTATATCTAGCCGGAACCTCTCAACTTCGCGCACTAGCTCAGGCTCCTTCCCCTTCAGAGAGGTGACATTCCACGTCCCAAGAGCCAGTTTCTGTAGCCGAGGATCGGACCGCCAAGGTCCCCGCCTTCGGCCACCACCCAACTCACACTGCACCCGACCTCCTTGGCCCCTCCCATAGGTGGTGAGCCCATGGGAAGGGGGACCCACGTTGCCTCTTCGGGCTGTGCCCGGCCGAGCCCCATGGGTGCAGGCCCGGCCACCAGGCGCTCGCCATCGAGCCCCACCTCCAGGCCTGGCTCCAGAGTGGGGCCCCGGTGACCCGCGTCCGGACAAGGGAAAACGCCGTCCAAAATGGTTTTTCTTCATAGGAGGTTTGTTTAACCGCTCTTTGTCTCATCCCTCACCTAGGACCAGTTTGCCTTGGGTGGCCCTACCAGGGGCATAAAGCCCCGGACAACAGAGCTCCTAGGATCATTGGGACACGCAAACCCCTCCACCACGATAAGGAAAAGCTGACTTCTTGATATAGTAATATTTACAAAATTGTCATAAAATTGGTGATCAAGGCTCTGTAATTGAAAAACATTTTAGTGGGATGCTAAAATAGTCCAAAAGAATTGATCAATATGTATATTCCTTTCTTAGTAAGGACATGTACTCTTGAGACAAGCCAAATTCAGCTGGCAACCCTTAAGGAGCTCCCAGGTCTGCTATAGATCTTGTAGTAACCTAGGAGGTTTCTGACCAATTAATGAAACTGAGAGAGGAAGAAAGAAGAATAGGATCCAAGGAACCAACTTACTTTATTGGATCTGGTTCATATCAACCGGAGTTCCTCCATGAGTGTGTTTTCCCAGCACAAAAGTTGTACAAATTGGTCAGAGAGGTGATTTAGCATGCAAAATAAAATCAAGAATTTTCAAGCTGGCCATTAACAGAATTAAGTTATTAAAGATGTTGTTAAGAATACTTTTACTTTATTTAGTCAAAAGTTTGAGTTTCAAAGAAAGACCTTACTTTTATTGTACTTAAAGAGTATTTTTGTCCAAGTGATTTATCATTCCGTGACTTGCACCTTATGCCTCCATGAGTTGGATTAAATAGTGCTGACAATTTTAAAGAGTATTTTTTTTCTATTTGTCAGAAGTAATGCTATACCAACATCTTGCCTCACTAAACAAAACCTGGTGTTTTTTCTTTTCTATATGATGTAATTTTAAATACATTTTATGAAATAATTTTGCAAAGTCTCAATGACTTAATTAAGCCCCTAACTGACAGAACTTCACCTATTCCTTTGCCCTTCTGATAATCATCAGCCTCATTTGGCAGGAGTGGAAATGTCATACCTAGATGTTCAAAGATTTCTTGCCTTTCCCACTTATGTACACATCTTCTGTTTTTATCCATAGTTCTCCAATTCTCCAAATTCCTTAAATATCTTTCTAGTTCAAGTGCTCAGCTGCATGCTTCAAGCTCACATACTGCCTCCTTCTTTTTGCTGTTGCCAGTGAAACAAGCAACCTCAAACTGAAGAACATAAAGGAAGTCAAAATTTAGAAAAATTATGTTTATTTCAAGGTAAACAAAAAGGGGTTGGTTGATCAAATGGAGAATGTATTGTGATAAATGAAATAACAAAAACAAATAACCCCCAGGCCATAATTGGCCTTCCATAACAGGTCCTTACCCTTACTGTAGCTGCTGATATAATGGCTGATCCATTTTCCTATCTCTCAGTATTTTAGTAAAGCACTCTTGCATTTACCTCATATCTCACTGTCTCTTTACAGACGCTGTCCTCTCCCTTCTTACAGTAGCTCATAATTAGACTCTCAGGACAAATCTATGTTGGACCCTCATGTTCCTCTACACTGATCAAGTTTATATGGCCCAACTTCTGAGATAACTCCTGGGTTGCAATACTCTTAAAAGGGCAAAATTTAGAGATATCCATTTTGACATAATTACCTGAACTTTTGTTAGGCTGGAAATGCCACAGGTGACAACATGTCCTGGTCAACACACAATCTAGAAGGGAGTGCATGCTATTATGAGAATGCAAACCGCCTTCAAATTATTTTTCTGTGAGTGATGGCAACAGCCACCATTAGCATGGCTGCAGACATTCTCATATTTGATACTCTGTCTGCATTTAAACAGAATAAATGATAACTAAAGACACCATTAGAACTCACACCACTAGATTCAGGGATTCACTTTTCATCCACAGGTTATAAGGTTATTGAACAGCTGCTCCTAGTGATATCTTGCAGAAATTGACTAATACTGCATTTAAAGTATGGTGCTGTGTTTACTGTCTTTGATTGTTTTCATTATCTCTTGTATGCATAATAATACATGTGAAGTTAAACCTATTTTTATTGTATTACTGTCACTAGTGTGTGGGAGACATGCAGCAGAGAATGCTATTACACTATGTACATGTCAGTAAATTTCTTTAGAACTTGTTAATTTTTGGCATGTTACATAATAGGGAGATATTGACATTGAATAATTTACACTAAAACATGAGGGATTATATCACATGGCATGAGCCTAAGCTAAGTACAGACAATGTAACAATGTGTGTGCTCTGTTGTACTAACACAAATGTGTATAAGATTATTGTTGAGATTATTGTGGGAATTGTTGAGTTCAATGCTTATCCAAAAAAATAAATAAATAAGATGTACTAATTAATTAATGTAAAGGTACTTGTAAATGTAACAGGCAATCATGTAGTGATATGATACCAACTTTTGCTTTAGTCAAATATAAAGAATAAGAAGGTCCAGTATCACAGAATCAAACTGCAATGCTCAATTTATCGCAGAATATAAAAATGTACTTCTGTCATTTTATCATCCAAAAATTATTTTTATTATATCATACCATGGTGTCATAAATCCCAGCTCAAACCAACACAATTAATTAGTGAAGATGTTAAAGGAGCTTGAGATATAGTAAGTAATATATATGGTAAGAAGGATGAGCCAAAGACATCGTAAAGGTTTGAGACAGCTACCCATATATTGTTCCACGGCTGCAAAATAGGTTTTTAGAAATTGAAGATTTTCACAGAGTCGAGTCCAAGAATGAACTGCTTGTATGGAGGCAAGATGGTGGCTTTAAAGGCCAGTACAAGAAGTAACGTCATCATTTGGGCTGGAAAAACAGGAAGTAATGTCTTCGGGACCAGAAGTGACATCATCAATGGTGCCAGAACCTGGCGGGAATTCCCGAGAATGCTCTGCAAGGAACTGAGAGAGACAGTCAGTGCACGCAGCCGTCCCCTGGTCTGTCATGGTATTACAATTATTCAGGCCCTTTAGCTGCCTCCTACTCGCACGTGAGTGACAATATACACATATATATATAATATATTGAATATATATTGTCACACACATATAGAAGGGAGGTAGCTAAAGGGCTCAAAAGAGAATAATTCCATGCCAGACCAGGGGGTGGCAGAATACACTGATCCTTTCTCCTTTTCCTCTGCAAACCAACCATGGGAAATTCTGCCTCACTTCTGCATCACTTCCGGTTCCGGTCCCCAATGATGTCACTTCCCATTCCGGGCCAATAACATCACTTCTGGATCCTGCCCAGATGATGTAATTTCTCCGCCATGTTTTGTCTGTCACTGCAGTTCTGTTTTGGCACTATTTCTGCAAAGACCATTGCTCAGATCTTTGCCTTTTTTACAGTCAATTCTCAAGTATATAGGGTGGCTGCCCCAAATCATTTTGCAGTGTAATTTCTATTTATATATATAGAGAGAGAGAGATTAGAAGAGATAAAGTTGAAGGCAGATTTTTATGCTATTTTTTCATAAGAAAAAAAAAATGAGTTCACAATTAACATTACAGTAGGTAAACAATACAAGAAAGCAGCCAGTTACTTACTTTTCTCCATTACCTGTAATAGATGCAGTAGGAGGGTTAGGATAACAGGCAGAAGTAAACTGCCCTGGTTCAGAAACACACATCGATTATGCACTCAGTATTTTATGAATATTTTTGCATGCATGTTCTCAAAGTAATTCTATTTCTGATAGAGGCTGGCTGTTCAAAATTAATTTATAACAAAATGCTTTATTTGTTCTAAAAAGAGCAAAGAGTTTTCATATTTTGGAAAGCAAAATTTTTCTGTTTATTTTCTATGGTTAATGTTTTCATTAGGCACTGCTAAAAATAATTACTCAGCTGCTGTGTATTTGTTGCAGATGCTGTCTTTAGATTGAATAATGCAGAAAGTAAACCTGCGGTTTTAGCACTCAAAGACTTTCTGAATGTCAGCTTGCTTACGCATTCCAATAAATGTGACAGAAAGTTCTTTCAAATTGCCTTGCATAATGCAGCTTGTGTTCAATTTGCGCTCGTTATTTGCTATTGCTCCTTAACTCCTTCTCTGACTATGCAAAGACAAAACTGTAAGTTATTACAATTTTGGTTACTTTTTTGGTTAATAATGTGCTTATAATGCTGGGTCAGTCCAAACTTTTCAGCCCAGCTATAAAAAAAAAGGATTTAATACATGATTTAATCAAAACAGAGAACTTAAAGGATATTGATTTTAAAAAGTGAGTGACTGAAATAGATTATGTGGAAGAGGATTAGGATAAAGTTTAGGGTGACAGAAAATCAACTTAACACTAATGGGAAGAGGATGTTCAAGATAAAAGGAGAGTGGAGGTGGGTGGAGATAAAAGGTTCTGAAATTTACACAACTGATTGTAATTCAAGAAATTACCTAGAGCTGTAACAGCCAAACAACATGGAGAGAGGAAGCAGGCAACCATATTGCAATAAAGAAAGGCTATGTAGAGTTCATTTGTTTAATGCATGAAGCCTCTTTCAGATACTAAATATAAATGTGAATATAAACATGATTGTGCAGGCAACAAAAGAAACACGATTCATTAGACTTTATTTAAACGAGGCGAAGTAATTTTTTGCTGAATGGGAATGACCTATTCCTTTTTATCTTTTTCTGATATCCTTAATTAACTGTGTTATATTTACAAGATTACAATGTCAAGTTTGATCATACAAACAGTAACAGATCACAAAACACATTTAAATTTACAAAAAGTCAAAGTTTTTTCTTCACATTCATGATATATATTCATTTGTAACATGAAGTTGTGTTCTAACGTAAAGCATGTTTTTATGAATTAAAAAAATATTAAGTCTCATTTTGCATTTTAAAATGGAGATAAAGGGTTTTAAAATTGAAATAAAGGGTGTCACACACGTGCAGCAAAAGGAACCAGAAGAGAGTAATTCCATGCCAGACCAGGGGGTGGCAGAGTGTTTCAATCCTTTCTCTTTTTCCTCTGCAGACCAACCACGGAAAATTCCACCCGGACCCAATGATGCCACTTCCGATTCCTCGCCCAATTACATCACTTCCGGCTCTGGGCCCAATGACATCACTTCCAGTTCCAGGACCGATGGCATCACTTCTTGTTCCTGTCCAGATGATATAATTTCCCCGTCTGGCTTTAAAACCGCCATATTTTTCTTTTACCTCAGTTCTGTTTTGGACTCATGTTTGTAAAGACTGATTGCTCATATGTTTTACTTTTTTTTTTTTTAAACCAATTTTCAAGTATATACGGGGTGGATGCCCCAAACCTTTTTGTGGTGTCTTTTGCATCATTTCACAATTGGCATAAGTCAAAATATCAAAGCAAAAGCACAAGCAGCAAGCACCTGCTATCCCGTGCAACCCCCACCAGAGCTGAAGTCAGTCACAAAATTCTCCCAGCTCAAGTCTTGTTATCTGCGTGTGAGGTGCCGTGAGTTGTATAGGGTAAATAATATATCGTTATTTGGAATACATACATTTAATGTGTAGTGAGCTGCTATTATTATTACTTTAATATAATAAAAATATACATTTGATTTGAGTCTGTAAGGCCTGGTGTAAATTTTGGCTACTTGTAAATGTTAGTGTTTTTTTTATTATTTAGTTTTATTCTGTCTGTGACGTTCACGTGGTACAATGAACTTGATTCTCTCTTGCCATAACATGGAAAAAGTTTCTGTTTTAGGAATGTGTTCAGCATTTTTTGCCTCGCATTTCCTGTCATCCTACGTTTACACAAATCATTGTAGACACGGAACACAGATGAAATGTATTCCAAATAACGATATATTATTTACCCTATACAACTCCAGGCACCTCACACCCAGATAAAGAGACTTGAGCTGGGAGAAGTTGTGACTGACTTCAGCTCCATTTGGTTGGGGGTGATAATAGGCTGCTTGCTGCTTGTGCTGATTGACACATTTACTAAACAAAACACACTGATGGAAAGGTGTGAAGGAATTTAAGGTGGCTTACGGGATTACAAGTTTTTTCGTAGACTTCAGGGATTCTAGTGTTAAACACCAGAACAAACTTTTTAATTTATAACAAAATGCTTTACTTTAAAGCACAATTTCACATAACAAATGAATACATTCCATGATTTTGAGTAAATAATTTAAACTTCAAATGTACCAAACTTATCTTTTAATTGGAAAAAAATGAATGCTTCAGTATATTCCAAATGAAGAATGGTACATTGGTTTATCCCCAATAGAAGATATTAGACGGCACTAGAAATTTTAAAAAGTCAGTGCCTGCAATAATCAAAAGAAACATGCAGCCATTAAAATTTAATATAATTTGAAATTTTTCCCAGTGAAGCATTAGGCTACACAATGCTACAGTCATTCCATATACTTTAAAATGTTCTTAAGCATTATCAAGTCCCAAATGAAGCCACTAGAGAAATCAGATTGTGCAGAAGATATTTACCTTTCATAAAACCATTTACACAAAATATTGAAGTATAGCAATTAAGAAATCTTTATTGTACACCTTGCATCCCACTGCATGAGCTTATAGAATGTGATACTTATGTTGAAAAACAGGTCTGCAAAAAGATATGTAAAAATTCATTAATTCCATATTACTCAGTAAGAAAAAAAGACAACATTTTGATCATTGAGATTGTACTATGTGTTGCCACAAAATGTATTGTGTGTTTTATTCCATCTTGAAATAAACTTTCATTTATTTGTCTATTTCAACCCTGAGAATTTATAGTAGTTAGCTTCTAAGGCAGAGTTTTTAGTTGTTTTACTTCATATGGTTTCATAATCCCAGAGGCAGTGGTTATTCAGTCTTGTCTGTGTTTAGACATATTTCCCTTTAAAATTTGATCCAGAGACCAATTTACTTTTTCTTTTGTCCATTAAAAATAGTGGATAAATGATAATTATTTTTGTTTAAATTAAGAAAAAAACAGAAGTTCTTTTAGAAGATGGTAAAATCTCTGAACTCAGTGGTCTTGAATTTTAGTTTAGCAGATTCCATCTGAAATGTAAGTATTATCTTTAACAAGCACATAACCTTCATTCATCACATCTCTCCACTTTCTAAATCTTGCTTCCTCTAGCTTTGCAACTTTGCAATATTAAGGCAGGTTCTTAAGCTACAGGTCCTTAAAAAGCCTTTTTATTCATTTGCGTCATGCAGAACTGATTATTGTAATGCTTCAAGGTCAGGCTGTTCAGATCATCCACTTAATGCTCTATGGTTATTTCAAAACACAGCAGCACGTTTCATGACTTGAACTAAGAAGTATGACAGTTCTTAAATCACTTCACTGGCTTCCAATTAAGTTTAGAGCTGATTTTAAAATTCCCCTTCTCAAATGTAAAACCATGAATCGTTTAGCTCTCTTTTCTTCATGGAATACATTAATGCTTGTACTTCTGGGCATTTACCAAGGTCTCAGTGTTCATATTTGCTTAAAATTACATGGCTAAATTAAACAAGTGTGCTAAGAAGGTACAGGGCATCTAAACTCCCAAATGATTTACTTACTGATATTTGATAAGTTTTGTTGGTGTCAGCACTGATTTTATAATAACATTCTCTTTTTATAGCTGTTGCTGAGACAGTTCATATTGTTTTTTAATGTTTTTGTTTTACCATTTTACTATTGAAAATGCATGGAGGTACTTGATCTGCCTTCGAATTAATATGTTTTCACAAATAGTGAATCAGTTTTTAGATGTATGGTATTCAGTTGAAATTGTCCTTGTCACATGCATAGGGAACAGCTTAAGGGCTTATATGATTGTAATAACAATCTCCCTTCTCCTTTCCCCTTTGCAGAAAGGAAGACTGTTGTAATTCTACCTGTGATGTCACTTCCAGGGTCAGATGACCTGGACCCGGCTCTTCCTCCCTGAAAACATTAAAGTATGAAGAGCTACCACTTATGGCAGTCTAATTGAAGTTTTCAAGAAGAGTCGACTTGCACTCTATAACGCGTTTTGTTTTTGTTTTTTTTTATTGTTTTTTTTTTTTTAATGCCATTTCTATATTTATAATATACAGAATTTTGCCTTTGAGGTGCTCCACACCTCTTTCTTTGTCTTTTTGTTTCTTTACCCCTCAATTTCCATTTTGGAATGTTGCTGAACTTTGGATTCAAAAATCCCTATTATTTACAGTATATAAACTGTATATATTACATGATTTCTTTTGTATGTTTAAGCATATTTTTTGTATTTACAGTATGCTGCATGCCTTTTAATCATTATACTACATTTTAATTATATGGCATGCTTGTCTCTAAAGAGAAAGTGTGGTTAATTAGAATAAACTGATTTGACTTGATTTTGAATTTTATTAGACTGTTATCAATTAGACATCATAACTGTTTGTGTTGTTCTATATTGCTGCTTTGCAGTAAAGAGACTGTGGAGGATTGTGGGTTCGCTTCCCGGTTCCTCCCTGTGTGGATAGCGCTTTGAGTACTGAGAAAAGCGATATATAAATGTAATGAGTTATTATTATTATTATATAGTACCTTAGGACAAAATGGTTCTTCCCTTAGTTTTTGCTGTTTTTTTCTTCTGGATTATAATGCATTTGCTTAAATATATTGAGTCATCCAAATCTTTTATTTTTTATTGAAGTCTTGAATAAATTAAAATCACGTCTTGCTTTCTCTTTTATTTTTTTTCCAAAAAAAATTTTAATTGACCACCAAAGTTTTGAATTCAATGCAGGTAAAACAGACAATAACTTTGTATAATGTTAACGTTTACCCCCCCCCCAGGTGGAATTGAAGAGTCGCATTGTGTGGAGGAGGAACGATCCCTCAGTCTGTCAGTGGAGCAGGACACTGGCAGCAGTCTAATGCTGAAGCTGATCCTCTGTCTGAAGATGACACTGTTTAGTGGATGCAGTGGATTCTCCATGATTGACAGGAGCCTGCTCAGTTCCCGTCGCTCTGCCACAGATGTCACACTGTCCAGCTCCATGCCTACAATAGAGCCTGCCTTCCTCACCAGTTTGTCCAGGCGTGAGGCGTCCTTCTTCTTTATGCTCTCTCCCCAGCACACCACCACATAGATAGATAGATAGATAGATAGATAGATAGATAGATAGATAGATAGATAGCCCTCTTCTATCTATCTATCTATCTATCTATCTATCTATCTATCTATCTATCTATCTATCTATCTATCTATCTATCTATCTATCTATCTATCTATCATCTATCTATCTATCTATCTATCTATCTATCTATCTATCTATCTATCTACAAATTCAGCATTTGCTTTATTGCTATGCTTAAGAATTAATAAAACCTTAGATTTTCTTTCATCAGCTTCAAGAAGAGCTGTGGTTTTCCAAAAGAATTCCCATACCTCAAAACACCAAGAACACCACTAACAGGTTTAGCTGATGTCTGATCCAATGAAATGTTTGTGAGGAGCAATCTTTCTTTACTCAAAGTAATAAAGGAAAACCATGTGACTGCTCATTTATGAGTACTAAGCACTGCATAGGTTTTCACCTCTTTTAATATTTTCTTTCCCCTGAATTTACAACAGAATGATAGCTGTGATGTTCTAGTTATGCCTTAGAATCAGAATCAGATGCATGCATATAAGGAATTTGATGACTTTCCAATTATAAGTTACAATTGACATACACACAACAATTAACACTAGAATCCCTGAAGCCTACAAAAAAAAGTTGTAATCCAGGGCCACCTTAAATTCCTTTGCACCTCTCCATCAGCATCTTTTGTTTTGCAGATGTGTCACAAGGCATAAGCAGCAAGCAGCCTGCTATCCCATCCCCCCACTGACTTCATGACCACAGATGTCAGAGCAACAGGCCTGTAGTCATTCAGTCCTGTTTTACTGGATTTTTTGGGGACTGGTATGATGGTGGTTTGTTTGAAGCTTAAGGGAACTTCACACACCAATGATTTGTTGAAAATCCGAGGGGGCCAGTTGATCAGACAAGCTGAGGGAAGGACACTGGCACATGTATTTTGCTGCCGCTCGTTAAAATTTGCATTAAATTTGCACTTCTTACACTTCTTTCACTTTTTTATTTTATGTATAGTTCATGGATGCATCTCACTCCAACTGTACTCCAACTGTACTGATTTGGATATATTTTTATAGACTTTATGAACTTTGCCTTGACTGGGTTCACAGACTTGGGGACAACTGAATCTTTCTGTGATTCACAGAACGAGTCTTATACTTCTTTGCACCATGGCGATCTATGAGCCGGGGATGGTCTGTCTTCTTGATTATAATGGATATACTGGATTGCTCTCAATTCCTTCTATACGTGCTTAATGGCTGAGAAATTATCTAATTTTACACCCACCTGGCTTGCGGCACTGGGTATGTGTATGTGGCTGTACATTGGAACCTCCGAATTCTGGTATCTTCATGGGCATCTCGTAATATCTCCTACTATGCTTCTTGCTATCGCCGCTCATCTGCCCCACCTCACCCCGCCCATCTCTCCGCTGTGCTGTGCTGTTTCTCTGCTACTATCAGAGAAGTATTCCTCTGTACTATGCTAAAATACTCTTGTAATAAACTTCTTCATATTAAACAGTTTGTCCAGAGCAAATGGTCAGACTGAAATATCCTAAAAGACACTGGTATTGTGCAGTGCTCAAAATATTTACATTGCGGGTCAGGTCGCCACAACTGCCAGGCTGCGAATAAAAAGTTCAACAGCAGCATTTGTTCAGGAATATGCTGTCCTATTCATGGCATTGGAAAAAGGAGTGTGAGTGTGCCAAATTTGCAATTTGTTCCACAATGCACCCTCATCAGCGAATATTGCATTGTTTAACTCAAGATCTCTTAATGGCAAAACACCGGTGCTATCAGAATTCATTACAGACTCACACTTTGACAAACTTTGCCTAACAGAAACCTGGCAAAAACCAAACTATTTTACGTCTCTCCCGGAGGGGAAACCATCCAGATACCTTTACTTCGCTGAGCCTCGCATCTCTGGACAAGGGGGAGAAGTCATAACAATTGTTAGAACTGAACTAAAAAGAATCCCAATTGATTGCCAATTGTCTTTAGAGTGTCTAGCTTTTAAGCTAATAATGAAATAAGGGTCTGTCTTCCATCCATCCATTTTCCAACCCGCTGAATCCGAACACAGGGTCACGGGGGTCTGCTGGAGCCAATCCCAGCCAACACAGGGCACAAGGCAGGGAACCAATCCCGGGCAATGTGCCAACCCACCGCAGCATTGTTTTCTATCGTCCCCCAAAATATATTGTGTCTTTTTATCTGATCTGACTGAATTATTAACCCACTTAAGTTCCCTTTCGCAGAGTCATACTTCTTGGTGATTTCAACATCCATATTGACATTACTACATGTAAGCTGAGAAATGAATTCCTATCCTTACTGGACTGTTTTAACTTGGTGCAACATGGTCATTTTCCTACCCACTCTGGTGGTCATATATTGGACTTGATCTGAACATCTGGCTTATCTGTTGGCAACACTCATAGCAGTGATTTGGTACTCTCTGACCATAAAGCAGTACTTTTCACTGTCTCATTAAATCTCCTTCCTCTTACCTGTAAATGTCAAATTTCTTTCAGAAACCTTAAAAATATCTGTTCTTCTATCCTCACTAGTTCCATTTCTGATTCTTTTTCTCTCTTACCTGTTCCATCAACAATGGATAGTGTTGTTGATCACTATAACACAGCTCTTCTTTCAGCACTAGATAAAACAGCTCCTTTAAACCATAAGGAAGTTACCTTTAAGTGTTCAGCTCCATGGTACAATTCAGAGCTACAATCTATGAAAGCAGTTGGCCAACGCATTGAGGGTGTGACGTAAGCCTGGCCTCAACATGCACATCCAGGCTTTCTAACTGCAGCCCAAGGATACAATATAGCAGAATAATAGAAAGTGGCCATGATAATCCAAGGGTTTTGTTCTCTGTTGTTAATAAACTACTTCAACCTGCATCTGGCCCAATTACCTCCTCTACCGAAGTCTGTGAAAAATTCCTCCAATTTTTCTGCAATAAAAAAAAAGATTTAAATAATCCAAGGAAAATAAATCTGTCATCCATTCATATCTTTTCCTGTCTTCCCACTCCATCCAGGTCTTTTTATTAATTTTCACCAGTCAAATCTGTATTTGTTAATGACCTGCATTATAAGATGAGGCCCAATACCTGTGAACTGGACCCCATCCCCATTACACTTCTTTAATCCGTCCTTCATGCCACAATCCTGACAGTTACAAAAATAATAAATACATAACTTGAACACTTTCTTTGTGCCAGCCACTTTTAAAATTGCTTCTGTAACCCCACTGGTATTGATGCTGACAATCTTAACATTTATTGGCCAATTTCTCACTTACTTTTTCTGGCAAAAGTTCTTGAGCTTGTAGCCTCTCAACTCACCAATTACTCAACTTCTAATACTTTGATGGAACCCTTTCAGTCTGGTTTCAAGGCACTGCACAGCTGTGAAACTGTTTTGCTTTGGGTAACCAATGATTTGCTTATGGCAGCAGACTCTGAACAAACCAGCATATTAATTCTGTTAGCCCTCAGTTGATCTCGTCAGACGTGACATTCCGCTCTCCAGAATGGAGAACACGCTGGATATCTCTGGCACTGCCCTCCAGTAGTTTAAGTCCTATCTGACCGACAGGGAAGAGTTTGTTAGTATTGGCAATAGCAGATCCGGCTCAGCGTCGGTCACACAAGGAGTTTCTCAAGGCTCTGTCCTCGGCACTCTGCTCTTCTTTATCTAAATGTTTCTCCTTGAAAATATCATTCACAGCTATGTACTGGGTTATCATTTTTATGCAGATGATACTCAACTGTATTTCAATGTTAAAGTGAAACTTTATCAGGGGTTATTCAGCTCACAACTTGCCTCAGTGAAATTAAAAAATTAAATTGCAACAAAACGGAACTCCTGCAAATTGGCACTAAAGCACAACTTAAGAAAATGAGCTTCTTTTCAGTCACTCTTGACTGTGATCTTATTATATCTTCTTCTAATGCAAAGAATCTTAGTGTCATTGTTGATTCCTCCCTTTTTTATTCCGCCCACATAAACAACATTAATAAACTTTCCTTCTTTCACCTCCAAAACATATCCCATGTTCGATCATTCCTCTCCTTTTCTAATGCCGAGAAACTTGTCCATGTTTTTGTCACATCCCGCATTGATTATTGTAGCTCTCTACTGGCAGGTGCTGCTTCAAATC
Source organism: Erpetoichthys calabaricus (assembly GCF_900747795.2). Lineage (NCBI taxonomy): Eukaryota > Metazoa > Chordata > Cladistia > Polypteriformes > Polypteridae > Erpetoichthys > Erpetoichthys calabaricus. Next base: position 141,762,616 of record NC_041397.2, on the reverse strand, counting down.
TTAAATCACAGCTCCAGTTGATTCAAAACTCTGTTGCAAGAGTCCTAACATAGACCAGCAACAGTGAGCACATAACAAACTTCCTGCTTCACCTCCACTGGCTCTCTGTGTCTTACCGAATTGAATTATTAACCTACAAAGACTTAAACAGCCTTGCATCAGACTACATCAGGCACCTTCTACATCGCTATGCTCCTGTTCTCCCACTAAGGTCTTCTGATTCTGGCAATCTTGTTGTACTTCTTACTAACCTGCATTCTATATGGTTGATAGGGCCTTTAGCTGCATAAAACCCACATTTTGGAACAATCTCCTGAAATTAATTAGATCAGCTGTCTCTATTCATTCTTTTAAAAAAACAACTTAAAACACATCTGTTCAGAAAAGTTTTTAACTTATCCTGTCATTCTGCCTCCTCTTTCAGTCTTCCTCTTTGTCCAGATGCTCAGTATAATTTGTGTGTATTATGTCACAAATGATGGTATTTGCTAGGCTTTCTTTTAGTACTATTTTACTCTGGTTCATTGTCTTTTATTCTATTTAATGCCTTTGTATATCCTGTATCTATCTGTTATAATGTTCTGTTCAGGAAACACCTGTATCCAATGTTACATATACCTGCTGTTTCTTTATGAGACTCTGTGAAGTGCCTTGAGCATAGGAAAGAATGCTACATAAATAAAAATTATGATTATTATTATTATTATTGTTGTTGTTGTATTATTATTAGATTTTTAAGTAGGAGGGTGAGACCCAAATCAGACCTGTTGCTTTCTTAGTGTCCTGTTGTTTGAACAGCTGACACACGTCCTCTTCAGAAATATTTAATACAGGTTGAGTGGGAGAATGTGTGTGTGGGTCGGAGTTGTATAAGTCTGTACACTGAGACAGCTGGTGCCTCATGTATAGACGATGCGTATGCACAAAAATGTTGCATATTCCCGTTTCCATGCTCATATTGTGATGTATAAAACCTAAACTTGGTGTAAAGCCACGCACAATTTCACACTAGCGCAAACCCTGGCGTACGCAAGTTCTCGGTTCGATTTTGCACACTGGCGGCACCCAACGTCAAAGCAGTGCTTTTGTTCCAGTGTGGTTTCCCTTTCTTTTTTAGATCCACATCCCTGACATGGCTTTATCATATACACTGAAATTAACCGCATATTGTTTATTAGTTTAAGGCACCTGATTGTAATTAACTTGTAGCAATATAATGGTCCACGGAATAGCCAAACTATTCCAAATACCATAGCTGTTTAGTGTTGTTACTCTAACTGCACCTTCTTCTTCTTCTTTCAGCTGCTCCCATTAGGGGTTGCCACAGCTGATCATCTTTTTCCATATCACTCTCTCTGCACCACTTGGAGTATTTATATCACTATATCTGAGTGTGGAATCACAGCTCTTCAGCAGCTGCCTGGAAGAGAATTATCGGTATACAGCATCTAGCACATGCTGTCTCAGCCATGCACACAGTCTATTGAACTGCTCTGAAACAGCAAACGCTTCAGAGCCTTTCCTGTACTGACCTCACGGTTCAGAAACAGTTTCATCCCAAGAACTATAAACACAATCAATCAGTCCATCAAGTGCTCCTTGTAGAACTGTTTGAACTTATAAGTACAATCACCTCACTGTAAACTTGTGATACAGTTATAATATTGCACAACCTGAGCCACTTTAGCGCAAATGTACATATGATTACGATATCATGTTTAAGATGAAATGCAGCAAAATATGTTTATTATAGCATACAGATAAAACTTTAACTTACAGTAATTTAAATAATTTATATTGTTAATAATTAAACATGTGAGTACACGGTGTCGCAGCGCTGTATTTTTGCTGGGGCAGGCGCGACACTGGAAGGATAGATGGATAGAATAATTAAACATGTACTACGAAGATATTTAAATGTTCCTTAAAAGTTTTGAAGAATTGGCTTTCTCAGCTTACAGGTGGCTTTACATCTATTACAGAGCTGCTTGTGTGGCAATTGGGTATTTGGAGAAAGAAAAGGAAGGACAGGAATTGGGGGTTAGTATGTCTGAAAGAGACAGTACTGCTACAATAAATTATTTCATCGAAGGTTGCGCACGGTGCAGCAAGCATCTTGCGTGAGGCATGAACAATCTCTGGACGAGGCGCCAGCTCGTCACTATCACAGTGCCACCATGTTCTCATGTTTAATACATGCTTTAATTCTTATCATCATGAAAATGATATCAAGTATACATCTCAGTATTTAAATTATTCAGAGAGCTGTAATATCATGAATGTAATGGATTCAGTGTCCTATCGGAGGAAGAGAAAGCCCGTTTAAGAAGCACATAGTGATTCACACACATAGAGCACATAGAAGAACACATACAAAACAAAGCATTTAATGTGCTACTTTAGTTACAATGGTATTTGAGAAACTAGTAAATTAAACGATTTTAAGATGAAGTTTATGATGTTCTATTTTAATGACAAAATAAACTACGTGATTAAAGTGGAAATTTCGAGAATAAAGTGGACATTTCAAGCTTTTTTCCCACTGTGTCCCTATTTTTTTTTTTTCTCTGTACCCTAATAAGCTTTAATTATAACACTCAGGTGGTGAGCTACTACTCACCTTTTCACTTTGATATCTGACAGCTTCTTTTTTATTTCGGGCACTGTGCGACTTTGTGAACTTGAGCTTTCGAGTTTCTCCGACACTCTATGTCACTCGATCAACTTCCTTTTGTTGTTTATATCACTGTTTAAACCAACGAATAGAAAGTTTTTCGTTGCCTCCACTGGGTATTCACTGAAATTTTTCAATTTCCCCCAGCACTTTTGCCATTGCCTTTTCACAGAATGCTGAACTTAAGGGCTATTTATTTTGATTTGCATATTCAAAGAGGCATAATTCTGGGAGGAGTTTGGGGAGTGGCAGCAGGCGCATGCACATGCGTTACTTTTCACGCTGACTGGGATTTATGAAGCATAAGAATGTGGAAGCTGGAGAACACACGTATTTATGCATCTGGATTTTTTTGTGCATACGAACATTTCCACTTTTGTCCCTACGCCATGTTTTAGTGTGAATTTTACGCACGGTGTTATGCATGAGGCCCCTGTAGATGATGTCCATTGTATTCTGGGGCTTATCAAACCTGCAGTAAAAAGCACTCAATTCATCAACCATCTGGGGCCTCATGCATAATGCTGTGCGTAAATTTATGCGTACAGCAACTTTCACGTTCTTCCGCTAAATAAATCCTGATCAACGTTTATACATGATGCCCCTTGTGATTTACTATAATATGGGGAAATGGTCTCCTGTAATGTGTAATATTTTGAAGTTCTTTCCACACTGATACAGGGTCATTGGGTAAAACCTGATTTTTCTGCTTTTCAGCATAACTCTTTTTAGCTAATCTGATTTCTTTTGTTAGTGTGTTCCTTATCTGTCTAAAGAGTGTTCTATCCCCACTACTATAGACAGCTTCCTTAGCTTGAAGAAGCTGCTTGAGTTCTGCAGTGAACCATGGTTTACTATTATTATTACTGTTATTAATATTTTGATTTCAAAAAAGTCATTGCAGTGAAGAAGGCCCCATCCTGAACCTTCTAGTCTTGAAGTTACTGCACATTGCTGAGGACATTCGGAAACACACAGACTTCCTAAAGAGGAAAGCTCTACTTGAAATTTTGAGACTCTTTATTGCAGAGAAGCTTGCAGATTTGAGTGACTCAGTCTAACAGAACGAGATTGGTGCAATTCCATGTGAGCAAATTTAGGATACCCAAAAGAGAAGGTAACAGAAGTTTAAAATTCTGATAAAGCCCATTGACAACAATGATTAAAAAATAAAAACAAACTAGAAGACCAGGTAGCAGATCTGATTTCTAAAATCACCGAATTGAAGGACAGGAAACATGGATCCAATATGTCCATTTCACTTATAGAAAAATGTTCTAAGCCCCAAAACTATGGATTTTTGTGAAAGCACTGGCAATGTGTCTTTCTCTTCTTGAGAACAAATTTTCTCTTGTAGTGGAGAGGTGTCACAGGATTTATTTCTCAAAGTACAACTAATCTAACCTGAGAAATTCCTAAATACTCGGACCATCAAAATGCCCATTGTGAGGCACACAAATTCCTAATGTAGACAAATGCTTGTGTTCTTTTCTGATTTTTGTGTTATCATTGCACAGGTGAGGATGGTGTTTGTTCCAGTAATTAAGAGAGCACACAAAGTAGGCCTGAAGCCTTCCTCCTGTACCTAGTTTGCTATGCATGCCACTGACCAAGTCATTTACAAAGACCTGAAATAAGTCACAGCGACATCAAATTATTTGATATCTCCAGAGATTAAAGCTGCTTGAAAGAAAAAAATTTGGATCTCGGATGGTCACAGTTTGCAGAACACCAGTTTTTGAGAAGTTTTCCAGCTACAGCTATCACCCTATCTTTCTCATCAACATTGTCAACAAGTTATTTATAAGTTAACTCATTCTGACCCCATCATTTACTTTATATCTTAAAAAAGATTCTTTCTTTACCAAACTCAGCAGCTCCCTCACCTCTTGTTAAGAAAAAAGATTTCAAATGAATAGGAGTCATTTGTGGCTGGATAAGAAATAAGTGTTTTTTTAAAGAACTTCACTAATATGTTTAAAATGTTTTACTCTCCCTTACAGCTTACCAATGCAAGAATCTTGCTGTTCTTCCAGATTGCAAATGGTTTCAGGTAGGGATACCCTTCAGTCTTTCTCTCCTGAGACTCTTGTCCTCTCTTCATTTGTTCTAATATCCCTTTACATAAGTGACTTCTTACTATTCTTTGGTAATGCCTCGTTGAATCGCCCCCATGTTCTGTCTTTTTCCAACATCATTGAAAAAAGAAACATTGGTCAAACACCACCACCAATTCTTCTAGTCAACAAGCTGTTTCCTGGCCAATTCAGTAAAAATATCCAGCCTAAAAATTTCCTTCAAACGTTCCAAAGCTGTATCCTCAAATTATCATCAGATAGTCAAAAGTACTAACGATTTGCTAGTATCATGGTTGCCCTTTTGTAATTTCTTTTTATATTAGCTATTATTAAAATGAGTATAGTTCCTCAGTATACTGTAACTTTACTTGTCCAATGCAGTTGCCCCGCCCCTCCCTACTCCATCAAATACTGGTCGGATTTTAAATGAATTCAACACCATTTTTTATGAGAAAACAAAGTACCCTGAACACTTCTCTCTTAATCATGACAGGGTGGCATGGTTCTGTCTCCAACTTGGAGTTTTATCACGGGGCCTTTCATTGTCACCAATTTGGGACCATCTGGACTCCCATTAACCCTCTATCCTAGCTTGCTATTGAAACTACTAAGGTTGCTCCTGGATCTCTCATATCCCTCTTTTACTACCTTAAATCTTAAAGCATGTTCATCTACTGTGGGATTCATACTCTTGTATGCTCACAGAATCTGTACCAAGGTGGAGGGTCATCTGTGCTTATGCCCTGCCTGGCAGAACCTTACTTCAGTATTCTACTATGTTTTCCATAGTCTGTGTAATGGTGGCAATCTTTTTTCCTTCCCACCATAGTAAAGTTATGTAATTACGATACTTGAGGACATTTTCAGCAACAGTAAGATCACAATCATTGAGCTTATAATGTCTAATTACAATATTCACTCTTTCTTCTTCATTTTCTCTGGTAAGACTTGAAGCAGCGTTTCCATCTCCTCTCCTCTCCCCTCTCTGTCCATCCTCTACTTAAATTTTCTCATTCACTTAATCCCATAATGAGCACTTTTTAGGGTTCTGTGCAAGACAGCATACATGGCCTTGCCAGTAACCTCCAGGTGGCAGTGTCATCTGCAATAAGCAATTTCTTTATCATGGAATTCTATTTTTAGATTATTTCTCTGTCCTCCAAAAAACAAAATTTTTAACCCCTTTACCTTTCTCCCTGCTATAGTAACATTAAGGGTCATGCCGAAGAATCTATTGGTTTTTCTGACCCCTTAAGCCCTTTATGATATTATGATATACATAATCATACATGATTGGTTCCGTGTTTGGGGGCACATTATCAGCGCCACTATCCTACTTCTAAACTTCAAGTTTTTTCTCTCTCCACATGGCCTACTGTGTGTGTGCTTGCACTTCCCTTTTAATTTGGCTGAGGTGTTACTTCATCCTCATGTATGAATCTTTATTAACACAATGTTCAGGTAAGGCAGCGTTTCTCAACCTTTAAGTATTTGCGACCCGAGTTTTCATAACAGTTCTAATCGCACCCCCCCTAACGTTTTTTTGAAAGGAGCCCACTAATACCAATTTCTTCTTTTTTAATTAATGATATATCATAGATGCATATTTTATTATACCTACTTAACTTTTATCGACATTATTTAACTCTATATTTATTTTTCTAGTATCAGAATGTAGTTTAAGTTCATTTGTTTTGGTTTCAATAGATGTATTTTTCATATTTTCGATTCTTGTTTTCTTTTTTTCACATCTTTGCACCCCCTTTTTTGTTACTTCCCCCACAGTTTGAGAACCGCTGAGGTAAGGCTTGAATGGGATGGTTGTCATAAGGATTGGAATTATAGGTTAAGTGTGCTACTGACCCTTGTTCTAATTATTGGCTTATGTTTTATTTGTTCTTGTGCTTTTTGATATCTAGCATTTTATTTCAATAGATATTTGATCACAAAAAAGATGTTGAAAAAGGTTGCCTAAACTTCACTAATTGAACTAAACTGAATAAGAATACATCTCCCCTGAGTATCTTTCCAAACAAAGAATCTCTGGCTCATTATTAATAATGGCAGGGGTTTCTGTCAATGAGGAAGAAATAGTAAAAAGCTACAACAGCTGCTTGATTATCATCACTTTCTATAGAGAACATACAAATTACTGCAGTTGGATTCAATTGATTTATTAATGGCTGTAAATTTATAATTTCTATTGCTAACCTAAACCTATGGCTAGACTGTGTATTGTAAATAAAGTCCACATTTAGTTATCAGAAATGGTCTCTAATTGTCTTCAGTTTTTAATAATAGGTATAAGTTTTCTTTTAGGATTTTCATTTTTAGACATTGCTTATTTATGAGAAAATGCATATTCGTAGTACAAATCTTAAAGATAAGAACTAGAAAAGAACCAACTTAAACAATCCTATATACTTTTTGACAAAAGAAAAAAACTTTGAAATTGAAGGGTTGATACAAAGAGTCCGTGATGACACACGTTTACCTGACAGTGTTTTTGTGCCATAAGACTGCAGCCACTACTGTGAGTATGCAAAAATTACATCATCATGTTACATTTGAAAGTGAAAAAGAGATGCAATTTCACTAAACATAATAATTGTAATTATTATGTTTAATCTGTGACATCCCATAGATAAATTTCATAGTATTTTATAATGATCATGATCCATCCATATTTGCCAACTGCCAATGATTTTAAGTACATACATAAGTAATGAAATCAACATGGCATTTGTGCTGAGAGAAGTGAAGAAGCACAACCCCGTCTTGCATCCAGAAATCACTTCTGGGACTTATTTAAGTTATTTAGACAGCTTAAAGAGATTCTGCTTTAAAGACACAATTTCAATTGACATATCTATTTTTTATGCTTGATTACCACTGTAAATATAACATTACAATTCTAATAATGCTAGCTATAACTGAAGGCCCACATGGTCAATATAAGATACACATTGTGATAAATGAATGGTACTTTTCTGATCAGCTTTTTGCAAGTTGATGTTTAAAATGTTTGCATGTGTATCACTTCTTTATTATTTATTTCATTGCTATTCAACTCAGAATATTTAAAATGCATTTCTTCTTCATTTTTCATTTACTTTTTATTTAGGCAATACCATTTTGTTTTTTGGAGGGTGTGATTATTTGGTGACTTTTTGGCATAGTTGCTGCCATTTTTTGAATATGTTTTTATGACAGTGGCTGTGTTGCTTACAAACTAGGTACTCTTTTATTATCCCAGAAGGAAATTTGTTTGAAAAAGGAAAGTAGAAAACATACTGTACACAGAAGCAAGAGATAACATATGACACCCATCGTTATAATCAGTACCCATGCCAACAAGATTTCTATAATTAGGAGTGATAAACTTAAACACTACATCATAATAATTCTGAATACAACAGAGTCTCTAACATTACTAAAATTCAAAGTGCTTATACTTCAGGAAATGAAACAATTCTTAAACTTGTCTTATTTAAACCTTGGGAATCTAGATCTGGAGCCTGATTGAAACAAATCAGACTTGAAAAACAGTGGAGGACTGCTATCTGACAAAAAAAGTGGGTCTTCTGTTTAACTTGTTTGTAATAGAGAGCACTAAAACAGTACAGGACTGCTGCAAACCAATTATTTTACTGCTCATTATGACAATGGTGTTTAAACAGTGTTTGTTCTTAATTCTGAGGTTTCCAAATCAACATATAAAAGCAAATGTGACAATATATTTGATGAAAGACTTATAAAAAAGTGCCATTATAGTTTTGTCCTAACAATTGTGTTTATTTGGAAAGAATAACCATTTCTGTCACTTCTTATAGATGTGTTCTGTAGTGAGATCAAAAGTGGGAGATGGGGAACATCCAAAATCTACAGCCATTTCCTTATTCTTAGAAAATATTTAGCTGTAAATGTGAACAATCTGACCCGTGAACAAGCTCATCAACAACAGGTTCATGACTGTCCACCAACTGACAATGAGAGAGTCATCTGCAGAAATCAAGATACAGTATGTCTGTCTTTCTGTGAACTTTCACAGTCATTTGTAGAGAGGAGACAGGCAACAGCCTTGAGGGAATCCACTGGATGAAGTAAAGCAAAAATCATCTATCAGCACTCTCTCGCTGTGTTGTTTAAATTAAAAAGTCCAGAATCCAGACCACCAGGTTAGGGTCCAAAAACAATTTATCAATCAATTTCTCAACTAGCCATGCGGTGGGCTGGCACCCTGCCCGGGGTTTGTTTCCTGCCTTGCGCTCTGTGTTGGCTGAGATTGGCTCCAGCAGACCCCTGTGACCCTGTAGTTACGATATAGCAGGTTGGATAATGTATGGATGGATGGATGGATTTCTCAACTAAAAGGTGAGGCTGGACTGTGTTAAAAGCAGATGGAAAATATGGAAATATCAATGTTACTTATTGTTGATCCTTCTTATTGCTCATATAGTATATTTAGACATGTGGCTGTCGTACTCTCTCTCCCACTTTGCTGAGCATGCAAATTGGTAAGGGTCCAAAGAGGCCTGACTTTACTTAAGCAGCTATTTCTTAATCGGCTTCTAAAAGGATTTTGTGATATGAGAAGTTAAGAACACCTGTCTTAAGTCATTTACAGTTTGAAATCCAGGTACATTTGAAATATGAAGTGAAGCATTGGACACAGTTTCTCTGAGCAGGACTGAAGCATCCACTTTTTTGTCTGGTTCAAGGTTTTTTTTTTGAGTTTGTTGAAGAATTTTTTTGATGCAACTTTCATCAACAAAGGCCTGCCTCCAATCTTCAGTCCTGAGTCTGATCTTTTGCTGAATAATTTCTGAAATAAAATGATATGTCTTAGACCTTAAATATAATTATTTTAATTTTTGTGCAATTTTTAAAATCTGTGTCAGTGAAAAGTAATTACATCATATCATTCTACAATAAACCCAGGTTGTCAGCATGTAGTTCATTTTCAATCCTGTCCTTATACTTCAGCGTTGTGCTCCTAATTCCACATTTCACACCCTTCTGAAGCTCTTTCTGTTCAGTAGATAGATAGATGCCGGGACGCCCAGGAAGACAGGAGTGGATGCGGCGGGCAGGCTGTTCACGAGGTGAGGGGAGCGACATCGAGAGGGCAGACAGGACAGGGGCTGATGAGTGCCCTGGGTCCTAGCGCCTGATGCCCCGAGCCTGCGACAGTCTCCCGTCGTTCTGTATGGACGCAGACTGGCTTGGATCTCTGCATTTCCCATGAACAGACCCAGACCGTCGGGGCATCCAAGAGTGAGAGGAATCGAGGGGTGAATGCCGGTTCCTCCGATAGGAAGGGACGTGCAGCTGGGTGCACACGTTCAGAGGTTGGCCGTCCTCTGCGGAGGCAGAGGGAAGCCCCAAAGTCGGTGGAGGAGACAACAGTGCGAGCGGACCCGTCAGATACCATCAGATGGGCAGGGAACCTGCGGAGGAGGCAAATCGCGGGGTGCCGCTAAGGAGGGAGAGCGGCACAGAGGGACGTCAGGTGGTGGCGTCCAGGCAGCGCTTCTGCCCCTCTTTCTATCTATGTTGCAGGAGCGGACCCCGGATGCGCAGTAGGGCCTGCTTCGTTGAGGACCTGCTCTCCTGGGACAGACAGCTGCACTGGAGGACTCTTCACTGACAATGGGGCAGCCCTGCGACCGGTGGAGGCTACGAAAGCACGAGCGGCGCAGCACAAAGGGGTGTGAAGACCTCGGAGGGGGTGCTGAAAAAACGAGTCCCAGGGTGCCGGATTGGACACTGGACAAATAGTAGGACCCACTTCAGGGTTGAACCACCCTCACGGGTTGTGTCGCTCAGACCGACGTGTCTTCGCTGGCGATGGGGCACTCTGGCACCCAGACAGGGCTCATGCCCGGCCGGGATGCCCAGGAAGACAGGAGAAGGGCTCATTCTTCCTCCAGACCGCGAGGGGCGTCCGCCCTGGTTATATTGGGTAGTCATGGGTACAGGACTTGGAAGCTCTACCCTGTAGGAGCCCGTGGCCACCGCCAGGGGATGCCCCGATGCCTTGGGGACCCTGGACCCCAGCGTTTCCGCCACACCCGGAAGTGCTGGGGGGAAGAAAAGAGGGGACACCCGGAGTGCTTCGCAGCCGGCACTTCCACCACACTGGGGAGTGCCGGTGGAAGATTGCCGGGGAGCGCCTGGAGCACATCCAGGTGTGTATAAAAGGGGCCGCCTCCCTTCAGACAGAGACAAGAGTCGGGTGGAAGGTAGATGATGTCGGGAGGAAGGCAAGGAGGCGGCCTGAAGAGAAAGAAAGCATTGTTGTGTGGCCAGGACTTTGCGGTTTGTGGGCACTTAGACTTTGTAAATAGTGGAATAAATAAACGTGTGTTGGGTGACATGAGTGTGTCTGCCTGTCTGTGTCCGAGCCAGTCTCCACAATAGATAGATAGATAGATAGATAGATAGATAGATAGATAGATAGATAGATAGATAGATAGATAGATAGATAGATAGATAGATAGATAGATAGATAGATAGATAGATAGATAGATAGATAGATACTTTATTAATCCCAAGGGGAAATTCACATACTCCAGCAGCAGCATACTGATACAAAAACAATATTAAATTAAAGAGTAATAAAAATGCAGGTATAACAGACAATAGGTATAGGACAGTAATAGGTTCATATTGAAATACATTGTTTCTTCAGTGTAGCCCTTCTTTGAAATATATGGTAATCCAAGACTTGTTGCAACAATATATTTCTGCTGATTTAACTGGGATTATGGAGTCCTCGCTGAATTATATATAACTGCTTATTGTGTCTGTCACTGCATCAGCACAGGAATCTTTAAACATGGCATAATTATTACATTTAAAACAGGTACACAGGCACTCAGGCTCCTTGTTCCAGATTTTCATTTGTTTAATTACTGACTATTCTCTTTTAAAGAATGTTTATCTATGACAATGGAATGACTATGATCTGATAGTCAGCCAAGGCTTGGCTCTAGATTCATAAGCACTTTTAATGTTGCTGCATCACTGATCAAGCACAATGCTGTGACGAGCAGTTGGGCAAATGACAAGTGAACACTGGTCAAACTTGTCAAAAATAAAACTGAAGAAGTGAGGACATAGTGGTTCTAACTTCTGTATCACCCTGGATATACTGCCTTGTTGTATACTTGCCATCGTCCGCTGGTGAAGATAGACAATTGTAAAGAAAATTTGTAGGAACTATCTAGGCAAATTATATAGCAAGACAGAGTACGTTACACCATCCTTTTGCACAGTTGTTCTCTATCCATCACCTATGTATTCCCTTGTTTATTTATATAAAGGCAGACACCCTTGTTGTGTGGCTTTCCGATAATGGCTCTATACAAATGACAAGGTACACCAAATCCATTAATTACCAACTCATCAACAGAGCAGTTCTCAGTTAGCCAAGCTTCTGTAAATGCCATAACACACATCAGTTCAATTAGACTGAAGACACACTCATGCTTGAAGTGTATCAATATTTTTATGTGGAGACTGAATCTTTCCCATTTTAAAAGTTAGTGAGAAAGATCACACCCCCTCTGCAGTTTTTTAGGTCTGGAATAACTCCTTCCCATTTTGCACTCTTTTTGTGTTACACAACTACATGAAACCTTGGATACCTTAGCATAACCCACTTCCCAGGACATCAATACTCATGTGCTGAGGATGGACTAAAATGATGAGTGCACAAACAACAAGATTGGTGCAAAGTGTTTATCCATCCATCCATTATCCAACCCGCTATATATCCTAACTACAGGGTCACGTGGGTCTGCTGGAGTCAATCCCAAGTGCAGTTACAGTAATTCCATATAATCAAAAAAGTCAAAATGTGTTTAAAAGTGCAGTACAGTTCAGTAAATAAAATCTTCCTAAAAATAAAATTAAAAACAAGTCCTCTTGTAAGAAATACAATAATGAATAAATTCGACCAAAAGAACGGGTTAAAATTCAAGAGTAAAATCTCTGTGTTAATATTGGCTCGTCTATCTCTGTCTCAGAGCTCTAGTGTGTCATTTCTTTGCTCACCCTCTGGGTCTGCTCAACAGACAGATTTTCAGCCACCACAGCTCGTAACAACCTTGGATGCCCACAACCCGGTCCCGTTGTCCCACCACCATCATCCATGAAATGGCCATTTGGCTGCTCTTGCTCCTTCCAATGCTCATCAGGAGAGAACTACCCCTTGAGTGCCATCCCTTTCACTTCTTATGGGCCACTTACCTGCCTTGCCTCCTGTCCACAACACCAGACCAATCTCCTGATTTTTCTCTTTGATCACTACAAACGTTCTTCCTTGATTTTCAAAATTTTCCATTTTCTTTTTCTCACTCTCTTCTGCTCTACTCAGATTACTTACACGATTTGTTGGTATTGGGCTTTGCTTTAATGACCTGCAAAGTATCAATGAGGAGTGGTTGAGATTGTACTTGCACGTGAACTGGCAATCAGACAATTTCCCCACTAAACATCTTGCAGCCATAAGGCTTTGCACAGCCGCATACCTACAACCACGGATCCTGAGCCGCATTGGTTTTATAACCACACACCACCACAGACCTCTGGCGCAACTTACCACAAACTATAAGAACAATTTACTGAATTAAAAATAGTGGTCAGATTCACTGAGAAATCAGGTGGTAGATACCTGTCTTTGGGTAGGTTCTACTGAAACAAGCACTCTCTGCTGTTACAATCACTGCATGCTGAATAGGAGGCACTGGATGAAAACCCCAAGTCACATGAAAATTAATCCAAATAACAAAGAAAAAATAATCATTCTGAATTTGTAGACTTCTGTGCTAAACTGTTGCAATCAAAGTTAACTCAGAAAAGATCAGAATACTATAAACATCATTTAAGAGAAAGAAAAGTTTAATAAAGCACAGAGCAAGACAATTCTGTGGTAACTATACACACAGTGTCCTAGTTCCTGTGCATGTTACCAAGCATGCAACTTTGAAATCACATGACGTTATATTGTTGTGCTCCTCCTATTTAATATGGCAGCACCCAGCAGTGTCCTACTCAAGTACTGGATTGTCTTTAAAATTTCTGTAGTTCTAGCTATCTGAAAAAAGAATCTAGTCAGTGACAGAATTTTTTGCAGCATTCTATGACTTTACTTCTTTCTTAGTTGTTCTAGCTATCTTTTCAATAAGTTACTCTGGTATGACTGTGACTTTTCCATTATCTATGATTTGGTCTGCTCCTAAATTGAATCCTTCATTTTTTTTTTTGGCCCAGCTTTTACCCTGAAAAACTGCCATGCTTTATTGCATTCAGAACACACACGACTTTAATGATTTAGATGAGTGGATTTCAAGTCCTGTCCAGGAGGGCCCATGAGGTTATAGGTTTTTATTCTAACTAATTTCACTTTCAGTGCATCATTCTTACTTTTCTTGGATTTCATTGTTTAGTGAGTTGTCGTTTTTTTAAAAATCTGTTTTTGCAAATATTTAAATGCTTAAATTTAATAGAGTTTGCTCCTTTAATTGTAATCAAATGCTTATGATTAACAGTAACTTTAGTAATTACTTCAGTGTCATATTCACTTGTCTGCTCTTTTGTAAAAAATGATACTCTCAAAATGGCAGTAAAGTAATTGCTTGTCTTTAGTATTCAATGTCATTGACACCCATGTTTGCACTACTCATTTTTAAATATTATCATCTGGATACAATTGAAAGTAACAAACTCTACAAAAAAAAGTGAGAAAAAGGCCAAAGTAACTTAAGCAGTGAAAAGTATGGAAAAAAATATGTATTCATTTCTTGGAATATGTTAGGATGGATAACTACACAGAGATATGAATTAAAATAAGAATTTTAATATACGATTTGAATAAACTAAAGTCTGAATAAAATCCTGCAGCTATTAGGTTCCCCTAGTGTGGAACTTTAAAAAGAAGAATTTAGGTGCAAATAATCGGATTCTGTGTTTTGGTTTCAACTTTCATCTTCTTTTGACTGTCGATTTCATTGTCCCTAATAGGTTCTGATTACTTTGATGTGTTTTGTTCTCCCAGTATTGTGAACCTCTGCTTGCCCTAATCCTGTCTCTTTGCTACTTAATCATTTCTTGGCTTACTCGTGCTTGCGATAATGCTCAGGCATTTTGACTGTCCTCAACATTAATATAATTTGATCATTAAAATTTCTCTTCATGCAGGTTTCTCTTCTCAGTTTTATACTGTACATTTTAAAAAAACAAATAGTAATTCTGTGACTTGTACTTTACTGCTTTAGGTGTGAGGTAATACTTAAAACATTTATTGTTATTTGACTGTAGATGTGAGGCTTACTCTTAGGCTATGTAAACTACAAAAGAAAAACACCTTTTTTTAACCAGTGACTCAGTTTTGCGAGAACATTTGCAAATATAATTTACCTGGCCTTTTCCAGGATCAACATTTGACATACACTCACAATAATCTCATACTAAATTATTATTGGAGTTCCAGTTTTCTCAGATCCATACATATTTCAAAAATAGTAGGGTTGCAATGAAATGTCCTGGCTAAATTGCTCATCATGGCTTTGTCCATTCTGGCTCCCTAATAATCTCCTGTCTGTATTTGACTATTTCTCTAACCCCTTTGCCAACTGATAGCTAATGCATGGTAAGCGTACTGGCGCAATAATAGCTGCTAACGCATCATCCATTGGTGGTGGTTGATTGATAGATAGATAGATAGATAGATAGATAGATAGATAGATAGATAGATAGATAGATAGATAGATAGATAGATAGATAGATAGATAGATAGATAGATAGATAGATAGATAGATAGATACTTTATTAATCCCAAGGGGAAATTCACAATTGTTCAACAAAACAAAAGTTGAAGTGGTTCCCGTCTATGTAAAGCGATTTGGGTAGTGAGAAAAGCCCTATATAAATGTAATTTGTTATTATTATTATTATTATTATCATTATAGGTGGATTTGTTGACAGAATGCAAGTGAATGTGCATGAGCAATCACTGCAGTAAGATCTGGCATCTTACCTTGAGCTGGCTGCAACCTTGGGCCAAATGCTGCTTTCATAAGCTATGAAAATCTATGAATCTTGGAACGAAACAAGTGGATAAACAAAATGAATAATTAGATGTTAAAAATTTGTTTTTGGATTAATTATGAATTGTGGATTTAAAGCAATAAGACTTAATCACAGAGAATACTTGATACTTTCAAAAGATGTATGTGCACAGCATTGGAATATTACCACACAGAGTCTTCCATCCCTCAAACTTGAATATTCTAGCATAGAAAACCGTAACAATTAGGGATACTGTACACAATACAGACTACAGAGTTAGAGGGAATGGAAGGGAATATCATTTAAATGAACTTCAAAACAAAATCAACCCTCTTTAAAGGAGTATAATGTGCAGGAATAATGGGAATTCAATAATGTCAGAAACCATACATCAGCTGAAAGTTTGGATTCTTTATCTCCTGAAACATACACAGATATATATTGAAGTGGTTAAAGTGGTAAGGAACAGCAATGAAAACCAATAGAGTTCCATTGTGCCGAAAGCATGCATCATTAACAAAAAGAATCCAGCACTCTTAGTGCATAACTTCTGAGAATGACAGAATAAGAAGACATGGAAAAAATTGACAGTGAGACTATGGATTTGACACAGTGGAGGAGGAGAAGGAGGGGGAGGACTTTAAGGCAGAAATCAATTATTCTGTCAGCATTTTAGTTACAAAACTCTCCTTTTAACACTTATCTCATTCCCTTTGATTTTTTTTTACTGTAACAAGGATTTACAGCATGCTTCTATATACAGTAGGTCTTTTCTTTAATATAATAATAATTTAAATAACACCTGTTACACTGTCAACTTGAGGGTGGTCTATTCTCCTGAGTTGTGGTGTTTACATATAAATTAACAGTAATTATGTTGTCTCAGTTATTACATCTGACCTTGATTTTTATGCAACTTCCAAAAACTCTCATTTCTGAGGTCACAGAATGTCATGTCACTTTCTAACCTGCTTAATCCAGACTAGGGTCGCAGGGAGTGGTGGAGACTATCCCAGCTAGCATAGGGCCTAAAGCAGGGACAAACCCTGGACAGGGTGCCAGTCCATCGCAGGGCAAATTCACACATTCAAGGGAAAGAGCTGACATACTGCTATGAAAATCTGAAGGTGACTTTTTTATATTCAATGTGTGACTCTTCACTGTCACGGTCTTTGTTTTCACCTTGCCCCTTTGGTGGCATTTAGATTTTACTTAATGTATCTGCTATTATATAAAGTCAAGTCATTATTTCACTTTGTTCTATAGAGTGAATTATTTAATAAAGAGCCTGATATTTCATTGCAAAGACAAATGCTAAGAAATGTATGATGCTTGATTGGTTTGTCAGTAAAATGCTTATTTGAAGGAAAAACAGAAAAGTATACCTAGCCAAATTATGTGATGCATAGTATATGAATAAACAATATCTGATTGTAAAAATAATAGAATTCAAAAGAAAAGGGTTGAGTGGTATGCAATCTCCTGAAGGTTAATGGATACATTATGTTGTGTCAACTGGAAACTAAAGTATGGTGATTTATTGGCTTCTTTGACAGACAGTTTACCTTTAGCATTCAGGAGGAACTAGAGAGTCTCTTGGCTATTAAAACAGAATATGGCTCGGGGAAGCCAAATGATTGAGAACTGGCTCTGATGCCAGAGGAACAAGACAACTGTGCACAATGTTGTTTTTTTAAAGAGGTGTTAAGGCTTTTACTTAACTGTATCTGCTACAAAATGGCAGTATTTTATATTGAATGGTATTACCATGGAAACATTATTATCATTTTCTTCTTTGCTTTTCTTAAGCATTTCATGATAGATGGTAATATTAATACTTACTTACATTTATATAGCACTTTCCTACTTCAAGTGTTTTACATAGAGAGTGGAGAACCACCAATGTGCAGTATCCACCTGGATAATACGATGACAGACATTTTTCACAAGTATGCTCACACCACATTAGCTATTAGCTGGTATCGCAGATGGCCGGGGTCATTACCTGGCCGGGACGCCTAAAAAGACCGGAACGTGGCGGGAATAGCTTCCGGGCCACGAGGGGGCAACCGCCATGGAGCAGGAGAGGACCACGGGAAAAGAGAGCAAAGATTCTGACTCATTGGGACCCGTGGCCACCAACAGAGGGCGCTTTAAACCTCGTGGGACCCGGCTATAGTTACTTCCGCCACACTCGGCAAGATGGCGGAGGAACCTGCCAGGGACGCCCGGAGTGCTTCCAGGGCAAAGGGCAGCACTTCCGCCACACCAGGAAGTGCTGCCGGATGGACGTCATCAGTCACCTGGAGCACATCCGGGCAGGAATAAAAGGGGCCACCTCCTTACAGTCAAGGAGCCAGAGTCGGGTGTGGGAAAAGGACAAAGCTCCCAGGAGGAGAGTAAAGGCGGCCAAGGACTGAGAAAAAGAGTTATTTAAGGGTGATTATTGCTGTGTGCATTGTGTGCTGTGTGACACTGTCTTTATTTATGATTAATAAACGTGTGCTTTTTATAAAGAAGTGGTTTCTGACTGGTGGTGTCCGGACAAGTCTCACACTGGTTAAGGGGTGTGAGAGACAGCCAAGTAGAGACAAGGGATGATAAGGGGGCCAGAATGACTAGGCCATGGAGAGCAATTTAGCCTGGACATTGCGATACACCCTACTCCTTACAAAATATCCTTAGAGATCTTTAATGACCATAGGACCTTGGTTTTACATCTCCTCAGAAGGACTCTGCCATATAAAATGTTCAGTGTCCCAGTCACTGCACTGGGGAATTGGGATCCATGCTTTGTTGGCCTTTCCAACACTTCTTCCGGCAGCAGCCCAAGCTTTTCCTAGACGGTATTCCATCTAAATATTGGCTGGGCCTGAACATGTTTAGCTTCAGGTGTATTAACTGTTCTGAAGTGCATGTGGTATGGCTACTGGTAGCCACCTTTTTTATTTAATATATATGAATTACTGACCAGACTATGGGGGTGAGTGCTGCAATTGCAGATGGAACAGACCAGACAAATGTATGGCACCACAGGGTAAGTTTAAATTCATATTTTGTGAAAATTCTGAAACATTTTCTAAATTGTACACTTCAAAACAATTCATCAGCAAACCTCAAACACTTTAAAAATAAAGTCAGCATTATTCAGTCTAATGAACAAGAGAGATTACATTAGAAATGCAACTGGAGTAGAATACTGCCAATAATGTAAACGTCAACTTCAATTATTTTTCCATTAAGGAATGGGCAAACAGCATGGAGAGATAAAATAAATGCCACATGCTAATGGCTAGAATTTTGCTGAGATATTTACCAGTTTGGAAATTGGCAAAGATGCTAGTGAATGCATAGTGTATTAACCTTGAACAATATTTCGTAATTGAAGTACAATATCTAGTGAAATCTGTGTGATCTGGAAGTGTTTTATGTGGGAAGGCTTTGCAGGGCACCTCTCATCAAAACATACACCTTCTTTCAGTGGACCCATAGTGTAATGTCTAATTCTCTTTTACTGTGACCTTACCAGTACTTGGATATACAGCCTGCACTTTATTCTGTATTATGCTACTATATTGATTTTATACAGCTTGTACTTAATTCTGTATAATGCTACTTTATCACCCTCTGAGTTAACTAATGCATATTGTCCTCATCGGTAGAGTAAAGAGAATTACAATATAGAGAGTCAAATACTTAATTTACCTCAATATGTTCAGAATATTAATACTCTATAATCATATTTGCCAATGCAAAACAAAATCAAGATGTAGCAATCCCCAGCATAAAACTTGTAGTGCTAGATGGTGTGTTCTGTTACAGAGATATCTGGTCTGGAAATGCTGCTGAAAGTCTCTTTTACGCTGCACATATACCTCAGTCATGATGGTGGTGGAAGACCCTGATCAACTTATTGTTTATCCATACAAAGAGTTTTTGAAATGTCTACTTCCTTATTCCTGGCAACCTCTGGCCCAATACTAGTTGCTTTTCATCAGGAGCTTATTCAGCTCACTCTCTGTCTCTGATGCAGCACACTCAGCTCTCATCCAGTGTTTATGAAGCTAACATTTATCTCTGATATCTGACAAGGGTTTGTGCTTGTGTAATTTTAGTACATGTGCTGACTGTTAGCAAAATGCTTCTTTCTTTTGTGCAGCATAACTGGTACAAACAATTACCACAAATGTCATATTTTAGATATTTAAATGACACTTTATAACAACAAAGTCCATTATCATAGAGGATAAGTTTTAGCATAGAAAATACGTTTTCTGCAGTCCTCCACTCAGTTAATTTCTTTTAGCTTCATTCCTGACAGTAATTCTAGTCCCCATACAAGAAGATGGCCAGCATTATAGCAGTATATAAAAAAATAGAATATAATTGATTGCAACTACATAGGTTACTAATATGACTCTGCTTTAAAATGAAGCGAAAAAACATTTTAGTGCCTGAGCATACAGCATGATATCTGCAATATCTTGACTTTCAAAATACATTTGATACAGTACATCTTTAGAGACTATTAATCAAACTATAGGAGCTCAGGGAATTATCTAAAACATAGAAAAATGATTTGTTATGAAAATTGACATCAAAATTATGGCACATTCACACTTAATACATTTAAATTGTATATTTGGCTGACAGCTTTCACCAAGTCAACTTGTAAGATCAGGATACATTACTGCTATTTACATACATTTATTTTACTATTAGAGCTGAGGGATGCTAAGTGACTTGTTCAGGGTCAATCAGAGATGATAACTGGGCTGGCAACTTTGTAGTTTAAAGCCCAGTGCATTAGGCACTATGCTGAAAATGACACTAGGTTACATGGATTTGCCAATACCCTAGAGACATCCATATCCCTAGAGACAGACCAGAATAATTCAGATTTAAATGAAATGAGAAACAATATGCTTTTCAATCTAGTTTCCTTTTCTAGATATTGTATTTGAGTTAGGAAAATTTAGAGCCAATTCTGGAAACATCAGCCTTGAATCAGGAACCAGTCCTGGATGTGGACTAAATTCAAAGCAGTGCACAGTTTTGACCACCATTTTTCATTTTTCCACTTCACACAGATGTAGCCTCTTTTCCATTTTTTCAGTATACCTCATCTCACACTTGCATGGTTACTTTAGCACTTTCTGGTGAGGATTTACATACACTTTTACAAATAATATCCTCCTTTAGGCAAATATAATGAATCATGAATTAGTTAACAACAAACTTGTGGCTGACAGTGGCAGACGACAGTTCAGCACTGAAGTTGATCTAAAACCCATATTTTCTCACTAAGCCGCATCACTGACTTTGCATGCTTGAGCTTAGAGTCTGAAAGACTTCACTATGCTTTGGGGTAATAATTACAACACAAAACTTGATTCTGTTTAGCAAAACAAAGAAAATACACCACAAATGCACAAGGAGCTCCTTATAACAGTAAAGTGAACAAGACTGGTGAAGCACCTAGCACAGGGGTGGGCAAAGTCATTCCTGGAGGGCCGCAGTGGCTGCGGGTTTTTGTTCCAACCCAGTTGCTTAATTAGAAAACAATCCTTGCCAATAATTACATTTCATGGCTTATTAGTGCTTTAACTGTGCTATGTCAAGTCATTCTCATATCCTAGATTTTTTTTCCATTCTAAGGATATCATCCAAATACTTTGAAGTGTAAAATGGATGGGTAATTCTCAGTCCTTCACTTTTTTCTCTTCTCTTTCCTTCCAAGTATTTAATTAAACCAAATAGTGCACAATAAATACACACAGGTGTAAAGGGTAACAAGCAAAATGGATAACTGCTGGTTTCTTTTGTCATTTGCATCTTATTGCTAATAAGGAGCAATTAAAAACAGAGAATGCAGCTGTTTAAGATTTAAATAAGCAATAAGGGTTCAAAATCTTAATGAGGGAGACAACTAAAATGAAGCAGAAGTGTTTCTTGAGCAATAAGTGCTTCTTATTAAGCAATTGGGTTAGAACAAAAACCTGCAGCCACTGCGGCCCTCCAGGAATGACTTTGCCCAACCCTGACCTAGCATACTAGCCGAACTTGCACGCATTGTGCTTCTCATTTATCTCATTGTGCTTCTCATTTTTCTCTGTATATATACACAATATATAGTAATGTCAGTGGAAATAAATCTGTAGGCAGTCAAGTCAACCTGTTTAATTTTACCTGATATCTTTCTAAAGCCATGTGGTGGCAAAAGAAAGAAAAATCAGCTCTGGTAAGCCTCATTTATTGTTTTGCTTGCTTGGCTTAGACATTTGAAACTCTGTTCTCCCCTTTCACCAGTCAAGGTTTGAAGCTAGGCTCCCTTTTGGTCTGGTGGCCCTCCGATGTTACTTGTTAAAGAGATGATAGTCTTGTCCCAAGGTGGAACTTCTTACCTCACCAGAGCCAGAAGAGTGGTTCTCAGATGCACATGCATGACTATATGTATGAATGTATATATGTATGTATGTATGTATGTATGTATGTATGTATGTATGTATGTATGTATGTATGTATGTATGTGTGTGTGTATTGTGACCACAAGGGGTGCCACTGAGCCCCAAACCCAAGATACAGGAATACACCAAAACACCACACTCTAGAATAAAATAAAAGATATTTATTCACACACGGCACTTTTCAATCACCTTTCCAAAAATTAGCCATAAGTATACAAATAAACAAAACTGAAAATCCATTTAGATGGGAGTTTATTTTTATTGTAGATATTTTGCAAGTTTAGTTTAATGTCTTTCATTGATTCCTGAAATGTGAATTTTGTGTTGTCAGAATGAGTCAGCTTTTGACAGTTTTGATTGTGATCACAGATGTGTGCTGATAATGGTTTTAGAATATTAGGACAATCTAGACAAGAACACCCTTCCCTTTCCAGACAGGGACGACAAGTCATTTGGGATGACACCCTTCTCCCAAATGGAAGCAATGTTTGCTTGCAATGCCAGGAGGACAGCCTTACTACTAGCCTGGAGAAGTTCACCAGGAATACCACAGATCCCTGCAGCTTTTCCTCCCCTCAGCTGGTTCACCACCTGTGCAATCTCAGTGAGACTGGGTGGTTCAAGCTAATTTGAGGGTAAGCCTCAAGAACCATAGACCCAGAGATATCCAACATTCTAGCCAGAGGATGAGCTTTAACAGTTGTTCAAAGTAGCCAGCCCAGCGGGTCACAACTGCAATGTCATCCATAAGGACCGTTCTATCAACCATTCTAACTGCGACTCTCCGAGGAACAGATTGGGATGGGCTTAATGCTTCAGTTCCTCTGTAAGCAGGACGTGGGTCACTAGACCATACATGGCATGGCACCTGCCCACAGATTTCTCTAACAAATGCCTCTTTAACTGCCCTTAGAGCCCTCGCAGCCATCCTTCTCAGTTCCAAGTATGGACCAGAGTTGCCATTAATCCATATGCTGCAACCCCTATTGATAATATCCAGAGTGCCCTGCAAGATGAAACACCTCCTTCTGGGAACAATGGGAACACCATCACGACCCTCAGAAATTTTCAGGGTCTCCTTACGGAAGGTCTCCTACATCACATTAGGATTGGCAGTCACACCCAAACTGCGTGCAAACTCATCAGAAACAGCCTGATCTTGGAGTCTGGCCAGGTCCAGCCTCATTTTTCTAGTAGGTGGTAGCCTACTGGACCTAAGCTGGATTTTTAGAGTAACAACAAAAAGTCTGTGGTCAGAATTCAGAAACTGGGCACTTCTGTAGACCCTGCAGTTTTGTAAGAGCCTCCAGCATCTGCCCACAAGGATGTGATCGATCTCCTTCCCCACACCACCAGTATCGGGGTACCAAGTCCAGTAATGCCGCTCAGGGGGCTGGAACCACGATCCAGTGATTCGCAGTTTCTGACCTTTTGCAAAGTCAAGGAACATGGAGCCACTTTCACCACGGTCACCAGACCCATGGGGACTGACACAATCCTCATAGCCAGTCCTGTCATTGCCAGTGGTTACATTGAAGTCACCCATAACCAGAGGAGTGTCACTACCCATAACCAGAGGAGTGTCACTTCGAGGGCACCCGTCAACCACCAAGCAAAATTGCAAATAAAATTTCTCCCTCGCTGAGACATCACTCTGAATATACACTGAGACAACAGACAAGGCACCAAGAGAGTGCTGTAATCTGAGTCTGATAATATGCTCGTTGAAAGGAGTGACATTGGACACCATCAGAAGGAGCCAATCCACTACAGCAATAGTTTCTCCCTTAGTATGACAGCCACCAGAGCGACCAGACCAATAAAAGGTGTACCTGTACCCACCTATAGAGATCTGGCCAGTCCCGGATCTGCACACCTCAGAGAGTGCCACCACTGAAATGTGGAGTTTATGAAGCTCCTCCAGAGGAAGATGATCATCATGCCGGAGAGACAAGACATTCTACGCGCCTACCCATATGGGCCACCTCAAATCCGCAGAGTGCTGCCATGCAGCGGGCGACGTTTCAGCACCACACCAGTTCTGATCCCCTACAGACTTGACCCCATTGGCTCTCTGACATTTTTGACTCTTCTGAGGATGGGGCTCACGAGGGCTTTTCCCCAATTCCCTTCATAATGCGAGCAGCCTTTCTTTGGACGGCTGCAGCAAAGTTATTCCTGTGGAGAGCAGTTTTTTTTTTTTTTTTTTTTTTACAGTGGCTGGAGTGACAATCCTGCCACCAAATACCATGATTTCCCTGAAATTTGAAGGACTGCTTGCAGGGCCGGATGCAGTTTAACATCATACCTAGGACATCATTATGCTGCAGATTTATTTTTGTTTCCTTGATTTGCTTTTATTTTGGTCTCTGTGACACAACTTAAAACCTTATGACTTGTGTCAACAATTATTTTTTGATGTTACTGTTAAGTACAGCACAGGTATTATTATTATTACTGGGAGGCTTTGCCCCCTGCTTGCTTCACTCGCCCACCCCCTCCCCCCACAAGGCGCGCAACGCACCAGCCACTTCGTGTCTCTGCTGCTCATGTTGTGAAAGGGTTGGGGGGGGGGTCTGAACGCACGCTAAGGAGATGCAGTCGGATGAGCTGCTGGCTTGCTGCTGCTGCTGCCAAGCTGCGTTTTCTACTTGTCAGTCATTTAAAAGCCTGTACAGCAGCTGTCCTTTTGTCTCACTGCCTTGTCTCGCGGGACGTCAAAGTGTATTCTGAGAAGATCACGTCTCGACCCAAGATTTTTTTATTATAATAGAGAGATTATTATTATTAGTTTCCAATATTTTCTGATGAAGGTTGTGGTGGAAAAATGATGAATGGACCAAGTTGGCCAAGCTACATCTTCCAGATCTTACTTAGGAATTCCTAGAAGCACTAAAGCCTGTCACAAGATACAATCTCTTCAGTGGGTTTTGGGTCTGCCCCTCAGTCTTCACGTAGTTGGCTGTACCTGCTACACCTCCTGTGTAAGGCTCCAATGGGAAATCCTGACTATTTGTTCAAACCACCTCATCTGGCTCCTCTCAATTTAGAGAAACAGAACTTCTATTCCAAGGTCATCAAATACTGGCAAAATGTAGAGATGCAAAATATAGGGATTTTCTTGTTTGGTAATTACTTTTTAGTGTTAAGTTTGTGTTGTAGAATACTGACTTTGCAGATGTCTGTCAAGATAATATTGGGGTATTTGCCTTTAATGAAAGCTTTTAGGGATGCAGAGGGAGTTTTGGATAGTGTAGTCTTTATCTGTCTCTTTTCATTGTACACTATATACACCAGAAGTTGAGAATGCAATGAAGACTTTTTGATACTTCACATCAGAGCACTGAGAGGATTCCTTTAGGAAAATTTATTCCCAGCTATGGGGATTTACACATTTGAAAAACAGTAAAGATCATGGTAAAGCTTTTGGGCAATAACTAATGCATGATGAAAAGAAAAGGCACGCCTCAAGAGGACTGTGCAAACATCTAGACATTGTTGGTAAAACTAATTCTTAATCCTTTTTTTGGAAATCAGTTTACCAAAGAGGGGAATTAATTAAATTTTTACCATTAGAAAGAAAGTTTAGGTTAGGAAGTTTTACATCATACCATTTACACTAAAACATTTTTGGACTCTGCATAAAATGATCGGGAATATCTTGTGTGTGTGTGTGTGTCTTATCCATTTGTAGTGTTTGTAAACAGTTAAATATATTTTGATATTTTTCTAATATATTACCATGTTTTTAAGATTTTCTACTGTAGATTTTCTAGTGGGTGGAGTGGTGGCCCTGAGGCTAGGAATCTATGCCAACAATCGGAAGGTTGCCAGTTCGAATCCCATAAACTCCAGAAGTGACTCTACTCCATTGGGCACTTAACCTGCAAATGCTTTGTCATAGCAACTATAAAAAAAAACCTCACACTGTTCCAGTGTGGTGCTGAGATGTCACCTGTTGCACGGCTGCACTTGGGTCCCAGTCCGGGTGGTTTGTCGTGTGATGAGTGCGGCAATGCAGCGCATGCTCCCAACCAAGTGTAGACAAATGAAAAATACAGTAAGAATTTGGTTTTGGACTATCTTCATCTATCCTATTTTCTAAAGTTTATTGGTATGGTTGTTATTCAAATCGGCCTGCAACCTCATCACCCCTCAAAATGTAGCAGTTCAACACAAAGCTTTCCAGCTTTTCATGGAAAGTAAGCCCAGCAGCTCCACAAAGAATCTTCATTTCAGCCACATATACTCATATATGTAATTCTTTAAGTCACAAAATAAACCCATTATCATAGGTTGAAGATGTGAATTAACTCCAACTCCAGCTTTGTTTGAAGACTTAGCTTCCACTTCTTCACCATGAGCTAAAACAACATCTGCAAAATGCTTTGTCACTGTTTTGATGATCAATTTGGCTATTACTTTAACTTTCACTAGAAACACATGAGCATTTCATGCACACAGGAATGAATGGAGTGTTTGTTTTACAGCAGCAGAGTACAATAGCTGATTTATCAGGAGCTGAATCCATCTGAAAAACGAAAACCTTAGTTGAAATTAAAGCTGACTTCATTTAAGCTCTTGAAAAAACAATTCTGCAGGGGATCCAGGCCAAATGTCCGCCCAGCCGCTACTGGGTATTCTACCTAACTTAATTGCTCTCTTTGTTTTATTTGGGCTTTGTCATACAGTTTTCAATGCAGTGGGTCTTGTGGGAAATGTGGTTATCCGCTTGCAATCAAACATCACAGGCTGTTGTACAGGACTTTGAACAGGTGAATGTGGCACAGAACACCACCACAAAAGAACCTGAAAAAAACAGAGAAAAATAAAGACTAATAATAATTGCAGATTCATTGAAAGTATTCTGTACATATCTAGATTAGAATGCTAGTGTGCAAAAAATAATAGCATAACATTTAGTTAATAATTGGGATGAGTTTTGGGAAAGACTTGGGTTTTTCAAAAGATATGGTTTTCTTTTACCTAGAGAGAATCTTTTATTTTATCCCAAAATATAGCAGCAAAACTGCTTGGATGACAAATCACCATGCAGACTGTAGCCTTATGACCTTAAATTGAAGGCCTCTGTTTATCCCACCTGTTTTTATTCTCTAGCTGCTATCCTGAATCCCAGTTGTGGGATATCTTATAAAATTAGCTTTGATGCAAAATCTAAATCACTTGTTAACCACAAAATTAAGAGCATAGACCAAGAGTTAAGATAAGATCCCCCATTAGAGATACCTATATTAGTAAATTACTTCAATTTAAAACAAAAAGCATAAAGCCATTCAAAAACATCTTGCAGTTTAAATTGCAGTTTGTTAAATATCCACTTTCTTGGAAATGAAGTTGCTTTGGTAAATTATATTAAATCAAGTACAAAATCTCATCCATATGTTTTTTAATGAAACCCAGCTTAGTAAATCTAATGCTGTTCCTTTAGCTTAGGCATCACCAAATGGTTTTATATTCCTTCGTAAACCAAGAGATATTGGTTGAGGAGAAGGACTTGAAATAATTTGGTGAGACGAACTGCAAACTACTTCTAAATAGCTATGTAAATTTAAATCCTTTGAGGCACTCATATTCAATATTAAAACAGATTCCAGTACAATTGTAGTACCAGTCTACAGACCACTAGTGCAATATTCATTGTTCATTACTGAATTTGGCAATTTTATATTTTATTTAATTAAAATGATGATCATGTCATGACCACATATTAGATGTAATTATTACAGAAATGAGATTCCACATTTAAATATTACTCCATTAAGTTAACCTATTTATAGTCACTATTTAATTATGTTTTATTTGTTTTGCACTTACCAATATACTCACAGATTAAAACAAGGGCAGTGTGATTCAAAAATTCAAGCATACAAACCATCTAATTCTCTATATATCTAAGTATAATGAAACTTTAAAAGAGGCTTTTGATAAAGCTACTTAAAACTGTCATGGAATGGGGTCTCAAACATGGTGAACATGAGTATAACATTCAGAAAGCTACAGAAGAGTAGGCGAAGACCTTCACTGGGCACCGCTGAAGAGACTTACTCAATTCAGCTTACTCCCAGCTACCACATTAGGCTTCAGCCTGGCTAGACTCCAAAATAAGAACGTTGGCTTACTAAACTAAAAAAGGACTTAATGTCCCAAAATGTCTCACAAAGTGAGAAGATGAGCAAAAACTCCATCTTGTGACCAAAAAAAGCAACAAAGCATCTTTATAAATGAAAGACTATTATTAATGAAAAAGGAATTAAAAAATCCTCAAAGATTAAAAAAAAAGGAATTAAAAAATCCTCAAAGATTAAAAATTGACTTGCAAACAAGTCCAAATCCACTATTCCAAATATTGTAATCCTAATGCTGTAGCAAAAGGATCAAAACACTGGGAAAAACAAGGAAGTACTAATACAAAAAAGGTGACTAAAGCATATAGAAAGTCGCCCTGGTTTAGAGTGATTGAAAACTGAAGCATATGTGGAGAGGAACAAAGCTGCAGGTCTTATTATCTGCATGGACAGACAGTTTTAAAAATTACAAAAAAGCTCTCCTTATGGCCCACTCTGATGATTATTCCAGAATAAGTGATGACAACAGAAAAAATCCTTGTTTACTGTTTAGAACAGTGGCTAAACTAACAAATGGGAATTCTGAACTTTACTGCAAAATACCTATACACATTAAAAGTGTGAACTTTATGAACTTCTTTGAAGATAAAATTGCCAATATAAGATGTTATATTTCAGTGTCACATTGCAAACTAAATTTGACATTGGCAAACCATGTTTTGTTCTGCACACACATCTTTAGTAATTTCAGTTTGATAACAGGCAGGATGTCACTTTAATTTTGAAAATTATATCTACCACATGTACCTTACAAACGTTCTACTTGTGCCTTAGACCTAGTCCCCAAAAAAACAGTAAAAAGCTGATTATCTGTTCTTGCATCACCCATTCTTAACATCATCAATAGTCTGTTACTAACTGGCACAGTTCCTGATGCACTAGAAGTGTTAGTTATGAAACCATTCCTGAACAGGTCAGTGCTAGACCAATAAAACTTGTAACAATTATAGATCCTTCCCAAATTTATACCTTTTTTAAAAGATTCGTTAAAAGTAGTTGCCACACAGCTCCAGTCTCACCTTACACAGCACGATTTATCTGAGAAATTTCATTCTAGTATCCACACTGGTCAGAGTGTGCTGTGCAAGTATTGAAATGGACTTTAACTCATGCTGTAAATAATATTCTAATATATTTTGCTGAAAGAAGTTCCACAGTAATTATGCTATTAGATTGAAGGGCAGCATTTAAAACTATTGACCACTCTATTTTATTATTGGTAGAAAATCAAAATGGGCTCTCAGGCACTGTTGTTGTGTGGTTTAGTTCATATTTATCAAATCAATTTCAGTACATTCAGAAATGTGCTGGAAGCACCCAGTCACTATACTCAGAAGTTAAATATGGTGTCCCGCAGGACTCAGTACTGTGACTTTTACAGTTTACACTTGACATATGGGAACAATGAGAACTATCATTAGAAAACATCACATTAATTTTCATTAATTTGAAAATTGTTATGAATTGCAATCTTCTTTAGTTTTCCTAGGTTTTTACTTATGGATGAAATTCAAAATAATATTTTGGGAGCTTCTGAACCCAATTATTTGTTTTCTGCTCTAGTGCTTTCCTTAAAAGTTTTGAAAATTTTATTGCTGTATTTGATGTTTTGTTTTTTTATTATCTTAGCATTTCCCATTTCTATAGTAATTGTTCAAATATTCCTGTGGAAGTGCACATTTTCTGCACACATCTTGCACAACTGGCTTCAAACATACTGCAGTGTTAGAAGCAACTTTGTTTTTGACTCTGTGATTGGCATCTGCGAGTATTTCTTTTTACTCTGATTTTTTTGTTAGCATTAGTGGTTTCACGGTTTGGTTTCATTACTCTAGGTTTTGACTTTTGCTTGTTTTTGACTATGTATTTTCTTCTGGTCCTTTTCCATAAAAAATTATACTTCTAATTGCTCTAGCCAGTACACAGACAATGCCCAACTATACCTTCCTTTCAGACCAAATGATGTTTCTCTGATTACATCTTTAATTAATTTTGTCAGTGAGTTAAAGGAATGCATGAATGAAAACTACTTCTCTCTGAATACATAAAAAAAACAGCAATGCTAATTATTGGGGGAAAATTAAGACCCCAACACTATTCTTTCACTTTTTAATTCAGTTGGAATCACCATTAATTTTACTGAATCAACATGCAGTAGCATGTCATTTAAAATGCACATCACAAAACTGTTTAAATCATGTTTTTGTTTTTCAAGATTTATTACAGGGCCAGAAATCTGTGGAATGATCTGCCTGCTAATATAAGAGATGCCCCTTCAGTCTCAACTTTTAAATGCAGACTAAAGACTTACTCCTTTAGTCTTACATACCTTAGTTAGGGTTGATGATTAGCTGTTCATATCACATCCATGTTTGTTAATTATTTGTACAAAAGTAATAATAAGTATGTCTACTAGGACTAGGTGTTTTAATCCCTTTGTAATCAGGACAGCATTGATTTCTTAGGTAGGACTGGAGATGTCCTCATGGATTTTCATCTGACAGTGTTACTGCCTCCAGTATGACACATCATCAGTTGTATACCCTGGGGTCATTGGGTGTTTCGGCCTTTATCACAATACACCCTCGCCTGAGGATGGCCCAGCACAGGCTGATCAGACCTGGGTGTGTGCCGCGCTGGAGGTTCCATGAGCAGCCCATACGGTCTCATTCCACTTCAGCCACAACCAATGGCTGCTTCTTATGTCGGTATCTGCCAGTTCCTTTATGATCTTCCGCTGAGCCTGCCCACTGATTCCTACCTCCTTTAGTAGCCTCGTGGTGGAACTAGCTACAAAACCCCTGCAGCCCACCTCCACTGGATGCACAGACACTGTCCATCCCCGGTCCTCTGCTTCATCTGCCAAGTTTGTATATTGCAGCTTTTTCCTTTCGAATGCCTCATCGATGGCTTCCTCCTGTGGGACTGTCAGCTCCACAATGAACACACGTCGACAGGATTTAGACCAAAGGACCAGGTCTGGCTGCAGGTTTGTTATTGCGATTTCAGGTGGGAATGTGAGTCTTTGAATTAGATCCACTTGCATTTCCCAGTCCCGGGCTGCATTCAGTGGACATGAGACTGGAGACGCTCTTTTGGCCGGCTGCTTCTCCCCCTCACGGACAAAAGATATTTGTTGCCGAGAGGCAGTCTCAGTCTCCAAGGGTATGGCGTTGGTGGTTACCCTCTTAATCTCCAGTGCAGCTGCCAAGCTCCTCAACACTTGCTTGTGGCGCCAGGTGTATCTGCCTTGGGTAAGGCTCATCTTGCAACCCACCAAGATGTGTTTAAGAGTTGCTGGGGCAGCACACTGGAGACAGGCCGGATCCTCTCCAAACCAAAGATGCAAGTTTGTTGGAGAGGGCAGGACATCATATGTGGCTCTGAAGGTAAAGCTCAGCATATTGGACTCCATGTGTCACAGCTCGCTCCAGGTAATCTTTCTCTTTTCCACACCATCCCACTTCATCCAGCGGCCTTGCTTGGCTTGGGACACAGCCCTAGCACATCTGCCTGCTTCCTCCTGGTGGCGCACCTCCTTTATCACTAGGCGTTGCCGTTCTAACGGGTTAGTCTTCTGCCATTTAGGTGTTGTACGCAGGCCTATGCCCCCTCTGCTGGTTTGGACTTGTCCCACTATGTCCTGATGTCTCAGGGCAGACTTTGCCTGTGCCACTGCTGCTCCTGGCCTCCACCTCCTCCCTGTTACCAAGGTGGGAGCAGCGCCTCTGACCAAGGGATCCCTGGATTCCGTGAGGGTTATTTCAAGCCTTGCTTTGTAGCATTTGTACTCTTCAACCAGGCTTGATATTGGAAGAGAGAGCGCTCCGTTGCCATATAGGCCTATGCTACAGAGGCATCTGGGTAATCCAAGCCACTTCCGCACCTGCACATTCACCAGCCTCTCCAGCCGCTTGGCATGGGATAGGGTGACCTCATAGATGGAAATTGGCCACATGAGGCGGAGCAACAATCCAAACTGAAAGCACCAGAGCTTCAGCTTCCCTGGGAGAGCAGTGTGGTTAATTTGCTTTAGACCGCTGATGGTGTCCTGCCTGAGTTGTTCCATCTGTTCGGAGTCTTTTAGCTCTGCATTGTACCAACGTCAAAAACTTTTGATGGGCTTTTCCAGGATTGTTGGTATCGGCACATCATTAACATAGAACCTCTCGTTGACGAGCTGGCCCTTAACGATGGAGATACTGCGGGATTTTTCTGGTTTAATCTCCATTCGTGCCCATTTGATGTTACTCTGGAGTTTGTCCAGCAGGCGTCTGGTGCATGCCTTAGTTGATGTTATAGTTGTCATGTCATCCATAAACACCCTGATCGGAGGAAGACGCAGCCTGCTCTTCAGATGTTTCCCTCCAACCACACACTGTGATGCTCGAATAATTAATTCCATTGCCATGGTGAAGGCCAGTGGGGAGATGGTGCAACCCAAAATTATGCCAATCAGCATGGACTGCCAAGCAGTTGTTTTATCTTGGAGTGTAATGCAGAACTGGAGGTCCTGGAAATAGGCTTTTACCAGCCTTATAATGGTCTCTGGGACATGGAAAAAATTGAAGGCTGTCCACAATAACTCATGAGGCACTGACCCGAAGGCATTGGCCAGGTCTAAAAAGACCACATGCAGATTTTTCTTTCCCTTCTTGGCCATTTGTACTTGGTTCCAAATCATACTTGCGTGCTCCAGACATCCTGAAAATCCTCTTATCCCTGCCTTCTGCACAGAGGTGTCAACGTAGTTGTTCTTCAGCAGGAACGCTGATAGTCTTTGGGCCACAACACTGAAGAAAATATTTCCTTCCACATTTAGTAAGCTGATCTGGTGGAACTGATAGATGGTTGAGGAGTTCTTTTCTTTAGGAATCAGGATCCCGCCTGCTCTTCGCCAAGCCTTAGATATGATTCCTTTTTCCCATGCCACTTTCATCAGCTTCCAGAGGTACTTTGAGACACCTAGGGTGTTCTCGTAGAGCCTATATGGAATGCCGTTGGGCCCAGGGGCTGATGCTGATCTTGCCCGTCTTAATGTGGTCTCAACTTCCCTCCATGTAGGGGGTCTTTTGTCCAGCTGGTGCTCAGGTGGTTGGATAGGTGGCATGTCCTCTGGGATGGTGACTGGCACATGCCTCTGATTGTCAGTTTGTCTTGCTCAGGTGCTCCTCTAATTCCCTCATAGGTACTTTAAGGGTCCCGGTTTTCTGCTTGACAAAGAGATCCTTGGCAAACTTGTAGGGATCTCTGTAGAAGGCAGTCCTTGTTCACTCTTTCTTCTTACGTTGTTTTCTCAAATGTTCTGCTCTTCGCAGCGTTACAAGGTGCTGTTTGATGTTGCCCTGTAGTGCCTCAGTTCCTTTCCTTTCCTCTTCAGAGGCCTTCTTCCATTGTTTTTTCCTGGATTTTAGATGGACTTTAGATGGCTTGATGGTTTCTTCTGAGCTCTGAAGTTCTTGCTTTTCACGCCAAATCTCTCAGCGCCATAACTGTATATAATTTCTCCCATCTTGTCTAGTTTCCTTTCAATGTCCCCTTTCAGATCTTCTAAGAGATGGACGAGGTCAGAGCCAATGGTTCTCCACTCCTTTTCCTGGCAGGATTTGGGCCACAGAATTTGCGTCTTTCGTCCACCCAACTTCCTCTCAATTGCTAACTGTGGTTGGATTGGGTCTGGGCTCTCGTCCATTAGTGGAGATGTGCCTGGCTGAGCTTCATCTGGGGTTCTGATACCCTGTGAACTGTGGTGAGTTTCCTGCCACTGGGCTTCAATCGACTGATTTGCCCTTCCTCTGAAAAAGTATTGGTCAATGCGAGGTCCCTTGGTAAGCTCTTTCAGGCACTTCTTCCTGCCTTGATGGATCTTAAGACCCTTCTCTGATGTTATCTTTTTCCAGCCACAGATATAGCTCTGCAACTTTTGTCCTGCCAGTGCTGTTTCTCCATCAACCACTGTTCTGATTATCGATGTCATTGTCGTTTTCATTCCGAGGTCCATTACCGTGTGGTCTGTCAATGAGTCATCTTGCGCCCCCGCTCTCGCAGATTCAGGGGGTATTCTTCCTCTTGAAGTTTCTGTAGCAATAGTTGGGTGGATCCGAGTCATTGTGTTATGACCGAAACCTGCCCATCATAAAACTGTTTAAATCATGGTTTTTTTTTTTCAAGATTTTAGTTACAGGGCCCGAAATCTGTAGAATGATCTGCCTGTTAATATAAGAGATGCCCCTTCAGTCTCAACTTTTAAATGCAGACTAAAGACTTACTCCTTTAGTCTTACATACCTTGGTTAGGGTTGATGATTAGCTGTTCATATCACATCCATGTTTGTTAATTATTTGTACAAAAGTAAAAATAATTTACATTAATTATAATTTGTTAATAATATTTCTGTATTCTTTTTCTTTTCTTATAAACCTGTTGTGGTAGTTCTGCAACTTTTTTTACTGCTACTCTGTTTACCTCCTCAAATAGAAATTTCTTTCCTTGTTATATCTAAACAGCTTTGTGACAGTGCCATGTTTTGTGCTGTCTTTGCATACTTGAAAAGGCGTGCATTAATATTTAAAAGGGACTATGGAAGTAAAGGGTTGTTGCATGTAAATTGAGCATTGTGCTGCCTTCATTTGAGCAATATAACAGGCACAGTGACCACAAGTAATGAGCTGGACTCTAAACCCCAATTTCTTCAAAATTATCAGTTGAGTTCATAATGTCCCATCTGTTGTTAAACACAGGCTTGACAAGGTTTCATATACTCTTCCTAAGGAATCAAATGATTTACTCAGTTTCTCAAGGACATTTGAATGAGTCTACTCTACCCACACACATTTTCTATTGTATTTTTGACCAGATAGGTCCTCACAATCAAAACTGCAGCCTTCTCCTGCTAAAATTGCACAGAAGGCCTTTTACTTAAACTAAACAGTTTTACTTGTCACTGATAACCACCAAAGAGTTCTAGAGTTACAGCTGCGACATGCACCAACAGCCTTTAGGCCCTAGCTGCTTCCTATTACATAATACAGTATGGAAGAAGTTCTGTTTAGTCTCAAAGCATCAGACCCTCCTGAAATGTCCCAGGTCCTCTCCTAGGATTCTGACCTTTGTGTGGTGATAGGACATGTATTCTATGCTATCAACAGATACCAATCAATTAATGACCCAATTAACTCCAATAAAAAAAAAACAGGAAAACAGGGATACCAGGATCCACTCTGGGAACCTTGCAGTGTCCATGTGACGAAGGGTGAGAATTAACTACATTGCTAGTCAGGTGAAAGTCAAGAATAGATGGGATCCAAACAGTAATAATAATAGTAAAAAGATAATGCTTACAAGAGTACAGAAGAATAATTAAAATGATTATATACTTGATAGATATCTGTCAGAGGTTTCAAAAAGACCTACAGTATGTTTTTAAAATTCAATTTTGAAAAAATACAAAGAATCATTCCAAATAATGCATCATTAAATGACAGAGAATTTCAGCCAAAATCTAAAGAAAGATTGGGATTTTGTTTCAAAATGAAAAGCCAAGTAAGAATGATTTCACAGAACATATTTTAACACTTTTTAGGAAAAAGGTCTGTATACTATTCTTTTCTCTTTAAAAATATTGAACATACGTGCAGTAGATTATTCCAAGAGAGCACATTTTTTTTCTGATTTAATTTGATAAGTAGCAATGAATTATTTTAAATCTGGTTTACAATGATATGCTAACAAGATTGTGTTCATTTTAATGCAAATGTAATTAAGAATTTAATTCCAAATGAGACAAAACCATGCTGATAAGATGGAACCAGCTGCCATTTTTAAATAGAACCAGATATAGTCTAACAGTGGGGAATAATGTAAATTGTATGGCGTTGTTGGGTTCTTCAGTATAAGTACACTGGCAGATGTAGAATGAACCTCACATGTTTATATAGCAGTAGGCAGCAGTTAGCACGCTCTTAATAGTCACAACTGTCTGTCACAAAACCTTCTCCCTGCCAAAGAAAACTAAGTCAACCCATAACACATTGTTATACCTCTTTTATCAGCTAGTAAGATCAGAAGTGGTTGCATATATTTAATTTATGGATATATTTAGAGACAACAGTTTTACAGGATGAGGATTTAAAAAAGTTAAAGCATTTATTCTTTAGTAGACACAGTGCTTTAAAATATGGAACACGTATCAAACATTTCTTTTCATTTTCAGCTGACTAGGTTAAGAGTAACATTCAGTTGTTCTTTTCCATATATAATATGTTGGTGATCACCTATCTTGTCCTTCTACCAAAGTGATTAGAACATGTTGGACTTAACCTGTCTTTATAGGTGTAGAAGTTTATTTCATGGGTATAGTTTTGAGTATTTTCTTGTATGGGCACTGCCATTTTGTGTTTGTAGTTTTCAGGGTCAAATGGCAAGTGACCCATAACTTTGCGATACCCTTCTTATAAAAATGGCAGCAAATATTGAATATCTTTTGTACTT
This sequence comes from Erpetoichthys calabaricus, assembly GCF_900747795.2. Taxonomy (NCBI): domain Eukaryota; kingdom Metazoa; phylum Chordata; class Cladistia; order Polypteriformes; family Polypteridae; genus Erpetoichthys; species Erpetoichthys calabaricus. The sequence continues at coordinate 141,725,685 of NC_041397.2, read as the reverse complement.
TGTTGAAAAAACTAAACAAAAGACCTCATGAGAAAACTCATTTCGAACAGGCTTCTAGTGTATTTTTCTGGCACTGACTCTAGTTTTGTTTTTTTGGACGTGTATTTGTTTTGCCTTTTTTATATGATGAATGACGTCTTGACATTTCATGGTGTGACCAACAGAATATTTGACTAGCCTTTTGTAACCTGCCAGAAGATCTCTGCCTCTCCTTTTCCTTAATGTCTTCTGTTAAGACCTGATAAATGAATCCAGATAGTCACAACAGCAGGGGCCTCATGCATAAAACCTTGTTTAGATTTGATAGTAAAATTGTGTTTGAATTTAAAAGGCAAAAACGGTGTATGCACATGCGAAGTTCCTTAATAAATCTCAAATCAAGAGAGCAATAGTCATGTGTCATCATGCACAGCCCAGACTTCCACCAGTACACAGCATGAATTGACATAGGCCGAATGCACAGAACAGCATTGTACAAAAATTAAGTAATTTCGTATGTAATTGTCAGTATTGCAATACATACAAGTCTCTTTACGTTTGACATGCAACATGCAAATGTCTTTGAATTGCCATTTCATTGATATACTAAGAGTCTATGTCTTTGTCATACATGCACTCATCTTGGTCTATCTCAAGTGGCAGAGGCAGCCCATGTTTATTCACTATGCTGTGAAGTACTGCACAAGCCATCCCAAATCGGAAAACGTTTAATGGGCTGTAAAGCATTGGGTGGCCCAAAGAGTCGAAAAACCCATCATCTACCTTTTAATGAACCAATGGCCCATTCTGTTATTATTTGTTTAGCAGATGCCTTTATGCAAAGTGTCTTACAAAGCAAGTTATAATTTTACAGGTTCTGCTTGATTATGTTGACCTCTTTTTAAGATGCATCTGTAAGCAAATAAATGAAAATGTATAATATATAAAATATGCTATAAATTATAATATAATATATATACATATTGTGATGTGTGGGTCACAGACTTGCATAAGAAAGAAGGAGGTGAGTCCAGATTTCCAAAAAAGTCAGCTTTATTGTTGTGAAGGCCGGAACAATCAAAATCATTTTGAAATGGGTACTGTCACTTCATCATACGCAAACATATGGTGACACTGACATCATCCATTAGCTCCCTTCTTCAGATTAAAAGAACAGATAGTCGTCCTTGTAGAAAAGATGGAAAGTGAGGGCAAGGCCAGGTATACATGAGCCCATGGGTGCTTAATTCTCTTTATTGTAATTCCAATAATGCATAATGTGTAATTTGGACTTTGTATGCATAGCTTTCCGATGTTCATTTACCTTATTGATGTATACTTTAATACTGATTGATTGTGAAAATGCACTTTTTCTTCTACAGTGATTAAATGAATTGTTCCACCAGTTTTCCCAAATTATAGGATGACTGAAATATACCAGGGTTGCATTTATCAGCCGATCTGTTTGCTATAATGACAGAATGATCATGGTTGTTTAGTATTAGCCTACTATGAAAATACAAGTTGCTGTGGAGTGTAGTGAAGGTACTAATGGGTTTAGGAGTTTTACAATCATTGTTGTAATATGAGATTTTCATATGTTTTGTGTTTATATAATTTGTTGTTGCACTTCTTTATAGTCATTCTGCCTATTGCCAGTCATGTGACAAGGAGGCCATGTGATGCATTGCCTTATTAATGTCTTGCCTGTATTCCATTTATTGGATTCACTCTACTCTTCCATTCTTTTCATTATTGTTATTAGAAATAAAAATGCACTTTTTTGTGTTATGATCTAAAGTGTATTTCCATTTTTTGCAGTCATTCCATGGTCTTTAAAAATAAACTAGACATCATTTTGGGTGTTTTGGAAAACAAGGAACACAGTGGTAACATTTACTTTGTAGACACATTCTTAATAATGTTAAACTATAAATATGTTTTGTTGTGAAGCCATTTTCTTTCTCTGATATGGGCACCACCGTTGTATGCATTTTATTTGGACTCATTGCAAGCAAGGTAAGGTCAACTGAAAGTGTATGGCACAAGATATGACCAAGTCAGAGGCATAAAAGGTCAGGGCTGTGCTCTTTCTGTTTTGTCCAAGTTTATGGATATGATTTGGAATTCTAGAGTTATTTTCTTTAAGTCTAAATTTGATTTCTGGTTTCAAACTCTTTTCTACAATGCCAATCTTTGACTTACTTTTTGGCCCAATTTATGTGTTAATTCCTGATCTTGACCTTTTCATTTTGAATCTTTACTATAAATGTTTGTTTCACATTTTGAGTTCTGTTTTCTCAATTCTTAGTTTCATGGTTTAAGCCTTTGCTAGTTGATTCACCACCTGTCTCTCTTCATAAACTGGTCCACTCAGTATACTGTGAAATTTTTTTGTTCCAGGACTTCTTTCTTTTCTTTGACTAAAGTTCCTAGTTATACCCCCAGGTTTGTTTCCTTTATTCTTTAGTGAGATGGTTTTGACCCTTGTCTTTTTTTTTGACAAAATTACTGCCATACTCTTTGCATGTACATTTCCTGGGGCCTCATGTATAACGCAGTGCGTAGAACTCACACTATAACATGGCATAAGCACAAAAGCGGGAATGTGCGTACGCACAGAAAAAATCCAGATTCAGGAATCTGTACGTACGCAAACTTCCACGTTCTTCCGCTACATAAATCCCGATCAGCGTGAAAAGTAACGCACGTGCACGCGCCTTCTGTCCCGCCCCAACTCCTCCCAGAATTACTCCTCTTTGAATATGCAAATCAATATAAATAGCCTTCTGTGAAAAGACAATGGGAAAAGCACGGGGGAAAATATAAGAATTTCAGCGAATACCAAGTGAAGGCAAAGGAAAAATGTATTATTTGTTGGTTTAAACAGTTATATAAACAACAAAAGGAAGTTGATCGAGTGACAGAGTGTCGGAGAAACTCGAAAGCTCAAGTTCACAAAGTCGCACAGTGCCCGAAATAAAAAAGAAATCACATATCAAAGTCGCTGTGAAAAGGCGAGTCGTAGCCCACCGTCTGAGTGTCATATGAAAGCTTATTAGGGTACAGACAAAAAAAATAGGCACACAGTGGGAAAAAAGCAAGAAATGTCAACTTTAATCTCGAAATTTCCACTTTAATCACGTAGTTTATTTTGCCATTAAAGTAGAACATCATAAACTTCATCTTAAAATCGTTTAATTTACTAATTTCTCAAATCCCATTGTAACTAAAGTAGCACATTAAATGCTTTGTTCTGTATTTGATCTTCTATGTGCTCTATGTGTGTGAATCACTACCTGCTTCTTAAACGGGCTTTCTCTTTCTCCGACAGAACACATAATCCATTACATTCGTGATATTACAGCTCTCTGAATAATTAAAATACTGAGATGTATACGTGATATCTTTTTCATGATGATAGGAATGAAAGCATGTTATTAAACATGGGAACACGGTGGCGCAGTGCTTGTTCATGTCTCACGCAAGAGGCTTGCTGTGCCATGTGCGACCTTCGATGAAATAATTAATTACAGAAGTACTGTCTCTTTCAAACGTACTAACCTCCAATTCCTGTCCTTACTTTTCTTTCTCCAAATACCCAATCGCCACACAATCAGCTCTGTAATAGACGTGAAGCCATTTGTAAGCTTAGAACGCCGATTCTTCAAAACTTTTAAGGAACATTGAAATATCTTCGTAGTACGTGTTTAATTATTCTATCCGTCTATCCTTCCAGTGTCGCGTCAACACCAGGAAGAATACAACGCAATACAGGAATAATCCCTGAACTAGCTAGCACTGCAGCACCGTGTCCTCACATGTTTAATTATTAACAATACAGATTATTTAAATGAAGTTAAAGTTTTATCTGTATAATATAATCAACATATTTTGTTGCATTTCATCTTAAAAATGATATTGTCATCATATGTAAATACGTGCTTTATAAAGTGGCGCAGGTTGTGCAATATTATAACTGTAGTGCAAGTTTACAGTGGGGTAATTGTACTTATAAGTACAAACAGTTCTACAAGGAGCACCTGATGGACTGATTGAGTGCGTTTATAGTTCTTGGGAAGAAACATTTTCTAAACCGCAAAGTCCGTACAGGGAAGTCTCTGAAGCGTTTTGCCGTAGCTCAGGCAGCGTCTGCTTCATGCTGTATACCGATAATTCTCTTTCCAATCAGCTGCTGCTGTGATTCCCCACTCAGATACAGTGATATAAATACTCCGAGTGTGAGAGTGAGAGTAATATGGAAAAAGATGATCTGCTGTGGCAACCCTTAACGGGAGCAGCTGAAAGAAGAAGAAGATGCAGTGAGAGTTACAACGCTAAAGCAGTTATGGTATTTGGAATACTATGGCTATTCCCTGGACCATTATATTGTTACAGGTTAATTACAATCAGATGCAGTACACTAATAAACAATATGCAGTTAGTTTCAGTGTATTTATAAAGCCGCGTCAGGAATGTGGATCTAAGAAAGGAAGGGTGATCACACAGGAACAGTAGCACTGTTTGACGCAGGGTGCCGCCAGTCTGCAAAACTGAGCGGAGAAGTTGCGTACGCCATGGTATGAGGTACCGTGGAAATGTGCGTGGCTTTACGCCAAGTTTAGGTTTTAAACATCGCGATTTGAGTGTGGAAACGTTCGTACGCAACATTCCTGTGCGTACGCACCATTTATACATAAGGCCCCTGGTCACAAGCTATCGTTGATTTATTTTTTCCTTTCAGTCCTGTCTGAATCATTACAGTTAACAACATAACAATTAATAGCAATGCATAAGATAATTAAAAATAAGTAGTTTTCTAAAAGTGTGACTAAAAAAACTGTAATTTGATTTATGCTCTTTACAGTGGCATAAGTAATAAAACATTGCAAGTATACAATCAAACACCAACCGTATCTATGAATATGTTGAAAATACACAAGCACAAAAGTATCTTGGGAAATTAAGACTTCAATGAATAATACCAAGAATGTATGCAGAAAATAATGACCTCATTGACATGCATCCATTCTACTTGCAGTTTTTTAATTTCAGTGTAATTCTCAACCAGGTCAGTGAGAAGATAGCATACAAATCTGGTAGTATATCTTCAATGACAAACAATGCAATTATTTGGATGTATTTTTCTAAAAGACAAATGAGCATAAAAGAGGTAAGTATACAGATAAGATATTTTGTAAACAATACTACAAACTGTGTTGTGGGAAGAACAAAATTCAATTAAAAATATGAGAGAAACCCTGCTTTGCTTCATCTTATGACAATGCATATTTGTTTTGTTAACAGTACTACATATAAAAAAGTGGTGATAAAACAGTGAGAACACTAAATAACATCAACATAGATATAATAAAATAATAACAAAAATTAAAGCAAGTCAGAATTTTGTCTACACTCCTCTCTGTTATGATTCTTGCCAAGCTCTCAAATCTCAAAATGAGGCTTATCTCAAAAACAAGTCTCACGGATCCAGTGAGGTCTACCATCTTTGTAAATCTTACCGTAAACTGTAGAAGCAGCCTTCCAACCTACACAAGTCCAATGAAAAAGAGTAAAAGGCTTTAATGTCAAAAAACTCAAGAGTTGGGGGAGAGGAACCATGAAAGCCCTTGACTTGCAATAACAAAAAACAATGTCCCTTTATATTTAGGACTTTACTTAATAAATATTCAGAAATAATAACCATGTGTGCAGTCATATGTGCTGATTGCTTTAGGTAAACCAGCAATCGCTGCAAATTGCCTTTTGATTTCAGCCTGTTCACCCTGTCCGTAAGGAAATTGGATTTATCTGGGTAGCATTTTAATTTAAACATCCCATACAGATGGCTTGGCACAGCTCAGGAATGACCACAAGATTCCTGACCTGTAAGTCAGTTCATGCTGAAACGTGCCTGTTGCCAAATAGTCTACGATTGTTAAAACCTGTAACAGAACAGAGATTATATTAATCTCCTGCTCCACAAAATAGCTACAGGGTGAGGCCTCCAAAAAGCCCACAGAACAGATCTCGGCCAAGACAAACCTAACACAGGAATAAAGGAGGCTGAAATCGAAGTAATCTTTAAAGTTTGAAAAGAGATACTAAATATTTTGATTTTTATTAACAAAAGAGAAAAATACGAAGTGCTCAAAAACGCAAGAATGGATTTGCTGAAAAAAAATCTTTCCAAAGTAACCAAGTCCCAATCAAAGGTTGAAGTAATTAAAAAGAACAAAAAAAGAAAAGAAGATAGAAAATTAAAAGACCAACAATAAACAAGAAGCTCATCATCATCCAAATGCATACAATGCACCACAAGTGACTGCAACTCCCATGAGTCTTATAGGGATGGCAGCAGTCCCCCAATGGAGATTGACAGGTGGCCCCGCCTCTTGGGGAACCACACACAAAGCACAAGGGACATGGTAGAACAAGTGTCCATACATAGAAACAAAACTGATACTAAATCCATAATTATAAAAATAATAGATATAAATGATAATAACCAAGAAGCAGAAATGAACCAAAAGGACATAAAAAAGGAATTTAAAGATAAGCCAGGTATCAAAAGGAATCAAAAAGGTATGCCTAAAAGGAAAAAATGCAGACAAAGCCAGAATGTAAACAAGAAAAAGCCCAAAATCAAAAATCCATAAGAAAAAGAACTTAAAGTAGCAAAATCCCAAATAGCGCAGAACAATAGAAGTTTTTACTACGCTAACACAAAAAACTTTAATCTATATGATTAATATAACACAATCATAAAGTTTAATAGATCAACAACAAAATACTTATGGAAAAGTAATAAAATATAAATAAACAGTAAACACAAATAGAAATTACAAAATAATATTTAGAAGCCAATTAAAAAATAAATGAAAAGAAACGCGAGCCCTGATGCAACCCTCTCTATTCCACAACACTCTAATTTATTATCCATCCATCCATTTTCTAATGCACTTATCTAGTTCAAGGTCACAGGAAATCACCTGAAATGGGTATAAGGAGGGGACCTCCACTGGGCAGGAGACCAGTCCAAAGTAATTTAATAGACATAGCGTATACCTATAGAGACACAGGAAGATGAATGTGCAAAATCAATAAGAGAGTCACCCTCCCAGACTCCCATGTCCCTTGATTATGAGGCAGCAGTCCTAATCTCTGTGCCACTGTGTTGTCTGAGTTTGCAACAGTAATGACAGTGATTTTTACTTGTGTGTGACATCTTGTGCACGCCCCTTTTTCATGTATACTACTACTGAGTGCAGCTGGGTTGCATTTATTGTTCACATTATTGTAACTGCTTTACATTCAGTTAGTGACAGGATTTGAGCCAGGGCACATACACACACCATTACAGGACCCCGACTCTATAAAAAAAACAACTTGTTGCTGTAGCTTACTTGAACCTTTAGTTAGCTAGCAGCACAAACTACATGTATATATAAAAAGGTGCCCCTTGTGTACACAGTCAGAGTTTTCAGTTGAGTACCTGGATTTCATGTTTTGAAAGAGAATATAAAGTGACGTGACTATGAAAAGAGGCACTTTAGTGCATCCTTGTCATGTACCACATAATAAGAGAAGTTGACACAACTTGTGTATATTGTAGCCACCCACTTAAAGTGTTGGAACCCTATGTACCATCCAGTGTTGTGGCTCCAGAGTGTACCATATTTCCAATACTGCACTGCTTAGACAGTTTTCTGTGCCACATGCTTTCCCACAGAACTCTGTCAGCATTCCATAATGTACTTTCAATTCTTTCCAACAACCAGAGCTGGCCTGCCTTCACTTTTTATGCCCTTTCCTTGGGAGTTCCACCATTTTGCAACTTTTGGCATCTGCTTTACACGTTGAGCCTATCTCTGACCAAATCTGGAGCTGGTTGGTCCCGTTCGTTTTACAACTTGACTGCCTAAAATTTGCATATGTGGCAGTACTCTATACTGGCAGGCACACTGTTTTATCCATATCTTAGCTCTGTACTCTTATTATCCACAACAGCTCTTCAAAGACTGTACTTCTATTTCATAGTCAACTTAAATATATGGTAGAATAATTAAACTGTCCAAATACAACACTATTCCCTACCACCTCTGGGAACCCAAACTAAATGAGCTATTATAGCTTTTAAACTTTATAATAGTCTTGTTCGTATTACCTCTTGATTCCTGCACCTTCCCCAGGGCTCCATTTAAAAGAAAAGCTCAACCATCTAAACTCATATTTGATTTTAATGACTGCCAACTTATCTTTAGCACTTCACTGCTTCAGCTGTTTTGTTTGACTTTTTGCACAGGATTATATACTGAGTGTGCAACTCTAAAAAGTATAATAATGTCTTCAACCTCAGGCATAAATTGTAACTTTTGAATTTAGCATTAAAGACCTGCTTAGGACCTGCCATCAATACGCTTTCAGTAAAAAGGCTTATGGTATAAGAAAGCTGTAGTCTGCCAATATGCAAAACTGTATTGTAAATGAGAAGTTTAGGTGCATTGTTGGAAAAATTCTGCCATTCATGTGGTGAAGATGTTCATTTCAATCAATTGTTAACAGTGGCTTTAATATCACCCACTTTCTAAAGTCTCATTACAAAGCAAAGATGAATAGAATGCAATATCAGACCTAAATCCATTTATATAAAATCTGAAAGTAACCAGAGTTCAGAAATACTGACAGGCGCTCAGTGAAGCATAGAAAAGATTGGACATTTAGAATAGTGAATAGTACTGAGTGGTAACAGAGGAACCTGTTGAAAGAGGAATGGATTCATAATGCAATTAAACAAAATTAAAAAAAATAATATAAGAGTAATAGTTCTTGAATGAAGTCAGTCTCAATTTAAAATCCTTACAATCAGACAACATACAAAAATCTAAATACATTTTGTTCAGCAACTCCAGAGCCTATCATGTAGTAAAGGTGTCTGCCTGCCTCAGACACCCATGATTAAATTTGAAAGATAAGCCTAAAAACCGTGACACATGGACCAAGTCACGACAAAATGAAACTTCTTGTAAAAGGCACTATACAATAGCACACCTTGAATGAGTGCTGCAGCTGACAGGTGCCCTGTCCAGGGCAGATTCCTGCCTTGTACCTCAAGTACTCCCAGGATAAGCACCTACACCCAACCACTTAGTGCTGAACACGTTATGTTTTGTTATTGCTTAAAAAGACACACGTGTTCTTGAATTTTAACTGTAGGCTACGTTGCCTCCATGCAAATTTGGATGTGTACATACGCATTTCAGTCTCATATACCTTTACTTTTCTTCATTACATTCTTGACACTGTGCTGTATTTAAATCTGCAGTCATTGACATTCTTTTTTTATTTTTACCAGTGAACATCTGCCATAGAAGATGTGTAAGACTGTGAAGTATTATAATGGACAGCAGCAAGGATAAGCTGGGCAATCATTAGCCGCTAGCTGTGAATTAAGCAGAGGGGCATCAGCCAGTGAGCTCATCTGACTTGTTATATATGGTTGAGTAAAAATGCAAGATAAAAGCACTTTGCTAGTAAAGAAATGGCATTGACTATTAGTCATGTTAATGTTTTTCAGGCATTGAAAAAAATGTGGGGTGAGAGAAAGGAAAAAACTGTTAAAACAGCCTTTTACTTTTTTAAAAGCCAGCCTGCTGCTCTGTGGGGTATTCCACACATTCAGCAGGCAGAATTTCAGCATGGAAGAGTCAGTTCATTATTTTATCAAGAAATGAATCTCTCTTTCTCTCTGTTCTAGCTTTCATGATAAGCATTATGACAGGGCCCTTAACAATACTAAAAATAGGTCACAATTAAAGGACAAAAAAACCTATTGGAATGTGGCTTGAACAAATAAGAAGAAACTATTATTGTTACACTGTAGCTCAGAAAATGTATATATATATATATATAATGCAATATCAGACCTAACCTATCAGACCTATGTATATATATATATATATATATATATATATATATCCATCCATCCATCCATTTTCCAACCTGCTGAATCTGAACACAGGGTCACGGGGGTCTGCTGGAGCCAATCCCAGCCAACACAGGGCACAAGGCAGGAACCAATCCTGCGCAGGGTGCCAACCCACCGCAGGACACACACAAACACACCCACACACCAAGCACACACTAGGGCCAATTTAGAATCGCCAGTCCACCTAACCTGCATGTCTTTGGACTGTGGGAGGAAACCGGAGCGCCCGGAGGAAACCCACGCAGACACGAGGAGAACATGCAAACTCCACGCAGGGAGGACCGGGAACCGAACCCGGGTCTCTTAACTGCGAGGCAGCAGCGCTACCCACTGCGCCACCGTGCCGCCTATATATATATATATATATATATATATATATATATATATATATATATATATATATTGTGACGGACGGCCGGGGCCCATGCCCGGCCGAGATGCCCCTGCAACATATGTTCTGGGGAAGCAAGCATGGGAGATCCAATACCTCCCCCTATACAATAGATGGCAGCCTCCCTGGGTTGCAGCGATGCCTCGGATTCCCGCAGGGCTTCATGGGAGGTGGAGTTTGGTAAAGCCCTGTTGGGTTCCGCAGGCGCCGCCAGGGGGTGCTGCAGTGCGAACTGCTGGGCCCTTCTGGGCAGTAGTTTCGCCACACCTGGAAGTGCAGCCGGCTGCCGGCAATCAAGCACTTGGAGTACTTCCAGGTGCCTAATAAAAGGAGCCAGCAACCACCACTCAGGGGCCAGAGTCGGGAGGAGGAGGACGAGGTTGCCTGAGATGAGTGCTGCAGGAAAAAGAGTGTGCTTTGCTTTGTGTTGGTGTTTTATTTGTGCACTTGGGACTGTGTTATATGCATTGAATGACAGTGTGGTGCAGTGTCGTGGGGTATTACAGGCAGTTCATTCCTATTTTGTTTGTTGGGCCACCCCCCTCACTGACTTGACAAAGGGCAGAAACAATCGTAGTGCTGTCTGGACCAATGCCTGTGAGAGAGCTTTCACGGACCTAAAAGCTGCTTTATCATCATTCCTGGTTCTGCACAATCCTAACTTTTTGGAGGAATTTATTCTGCAAACAGATGCTAGTGCATTCGGTTTAGGAGTGGTGCTCTCACAATGTTTTGAGGGGCAAGAACACCCCATCACATTTCTCAGCAGATAGCTGCTACCCAGGGAGCGTAATTATTCGACAATTGAAAAGGAGTGCTTAGCGATTAAGTGGGTGGTGGAAGCCTTCCGTTACTATCTCTGGGGATGACGGTTTACCCTAGTGACTGACCACGCACCACTACAATGGTTGTACATACAGAAGGATACGAACGCCCAGCTCACCTGGTGGTCTATCAGTATACGGTATATATGCAATCAATGACAGTGTGGTGCAGTGTTTAGCACTGTTCTCTCCATCTCTGTGGAGTTTCCTCTGATTTCCACAAAAATGTGTAAATCAGGTTGATTGTTCATTCTCTATGTGTGTTTGTGTAAATTGATCCTTTATTGGACTGGCATCTTGTTCAAGCCTAATAATAATAGTAAATAAAGAATTACATTTATTTTGACCTTTTCTAACTACTCAAATAAGTTTATATAGACAATTGATAGTGACTACAACCACCACCCATGTGCAGCATCCACCTGGACAATGCAGTGGCAGCCATTTTGAGCCAGTACTCTAACCACATACAGTACTAGCTTTTAGCTAGTGAAAGGGTGAGCAAGATAGCCAATTAGAGACTGGGGGTGCTTAGGGGGTCAGAATGGCTGAAGCTGTGCTAGCCAATTTATCCAGAACATTGGAAAACATGCTTTTCATTTGGAAAGATACCCAGGCACCTTTTATGACAATGAGTCAAGACCTCAGTTTTACATCTCATTTGTTTTGTGTCTTGCACCCACTGCTGCCAAAATAGCTCTAGCATTCTGAAGTCTCCAAAGTGGATTAAGTAGGTTATGAAATATAATGTTATGCTAATAGTTGTTTGTGTTATTTTCAGCTTTGCAACAGAACCCCCATTTGTTTGATTTGTGCTATACTATGATTGGAAATGAAGACATTATAGATAATGGTACAATTAACAATTAAGTGAAGGTTGCACATTGTTTGATCCCACAGATATAGAAATAAACACTTTAAAAGGCACATTTTTGGTTCTTTGTAATTGTGACAATATGGTCATAGGAATTTAGAACTAAATAATTGAACTATTAGTATCACTATTAGTATCACTTCCACTGAAAGACACTTCTGCCATACATATATTCATTTACTGACACTGCTTATTTCAGCATTGGCCCAAAGCAGTAGCCAGCGCAGTTTTTAACTAAAAATTTGACAAGCAGCATCCCTCCTGTTTAAAGACCATGAGACTAGAAACGTAAGTCCACCAAGCAAGGACACAGATCAAGACTGTGGATAGTCTCCTGCAACCAGGCACACTTTGTCTCAACTCTTTGTCCTTAACCTGTGTTTTCATACTACTGTGATTAACACTAGACACCTTACTCGTCCCACTAACAGAATGGAGTGTGATGCAGAAAATCTTCAACTGCTTTGACAAGCCACATCTTCTGTAACTCCCTTCTCCTTCAGGGTATGGAATTATCAGACTGTCAGTCTGCAGTGAAAAATATGGACTTCATAAAAGCATTTGCCAACCAAAGTGGAGTCCAAGTTGTGGCACTTACTGAGACGTGGATCTGCCTAGGACATATGACAATGCTGACAGTCCATTCCTCCAGATTCCACTTCTCTCATGCCTGTCAGTCTACTGACAGATTTGAAGGAACAGGTATACTAGTCTCTAGGAACTGGAAATTCACACTGATGGATAAGGTACACAACTACACCTCTTTTGAGTTTGACACAATTACTGTCTCCTACTCTATTAACATTAACATTGTTGTTCTTTACTGTCCTCCACATCCACTAAAGAACTTCCTTGATGAGGTGGCTGTGCTGCTCTCCTTTATCCAAGGTGATGGCTGTCCACTTTTAATCCTCAGGCACCTGAACATCCACTTGGACAGGCTTTCCTCTACAGATTTCCTTTCTCTTCTTCCTTCTTTCAACCTGACACAACCCTACACCCCACCAATTTGCAAACTGATAAACTTCTGAATTTCATTCTATTATGGAACTAACCCACCAACGCTACTGTCATCCCACTACATACATCCGACAACTTTTTTCATTTTGATCTCTCTGCTATTTCCCTCTTTTTCCATTGCCATTCCACCTAACGTGTGTCCTTATGCCATCAACTCCGCTCCCTCTCTCCCTCCTGTTTTTCTTCCCTAGTCTTCTCTGCTATCCCTACTCTTGGCCACTTCTCCTCTCTTGGCACCAGTGTTGCCACTGACACCCTATGCTCTGTCCTCTTGCCTTGATATTGTCTGTCCTCTCTCCTCTATGCCTGTACGTGAAAGTCCCTACTGCCCATGGTTTTCTGAAGCTGTTCTCAGTCTACAGACAGAACTTAAGATAGTGGAAAGGAAATGGAGGAAGTCAAAGGCACAAGCCAACATGGGTGTGTATCAATTATTTCTGTCTTCCATCTCTTCTGCTACTGTGAACACTAGGGAATATTTCCTTCAAAATTACATTAGAAACACTTCTGATACACATGGCTTGTTCTCACCTCTCTCCTCAGCCCTTCATTGACTTATCCCTCAACCTCCTTGACTGTTGATGACTTTGCAGCTTTTTTTCAGGAAGTTGTGGCTGTCACCAGCAGTCAATTCTCATCACCCTCTCCAGCCAGTCTGCTTCCTCCTGAACACAACACTGCCTTCTCCTCACTCATGTCTGCAATTACACATGTCATCAACACCTCACTCACCACATATATTTTTCCTACATTGTTCAAATAGCTCTAAAATCCCCTCTCCAAGGAAAGTCCACTCTCAATCCATCTTAAGTAAGTAATTACAGACCAATGTCTCTCCTCTGCTTTAGTTCCAAAACATGGAATGTGCTATCACTAACCAAGTCTCTTCCTTTCTTTTACAGAACAAACTGTTGATCCTAATCAGTCAGGATTCAAGAAGGGACACTCCACCAAGACACCAGCACTGACTGTTGTTGACACAATACAGCAGGACAGAGCTAGCAGCATGCTATCTGTACTCATCCTGCTACTCTACCTTTGACATGGTCAACCTCCAGATCCTCCTTGCCTCCATTTCTGACCTTGGCATCATCTGCACTGCCCTAAATGGTCTGAGTTATACCTTTTGGGCAAATCCTACTGTGTGCTTTGCTGTGGATAGATGCCAGCATTAAGAAGGTGAACACTGGAATGTCCTGTTCTCTTTTGTCTCTGCTTCTCCACTCTAGGCCCTATCATTTACTACCATAGCTTTTCTTATTAGTGTTATACAGATAAGTACCTGTCATGAGGCACAAGGTATCAGCTAGAATCTCTGCATGTCTCACTGATAATGTAATCTGGATGAAGGAACACCATCTCCAGCTCAACCTGTAGAAAAGTGACCTTCTTGTCATCCCAGCTTATCTGTCTCTTCAGCACCCTATCTCTGTTCAGCTTGGCTCATTATCACTAACACCTGTCAAGTTGGTACACAACCTTGGGGTGGTGATTGATTAACAGCTGTCCTTCAAGGACCTTGCTGTTGCAGACTATGAGTCTTGCAGGTTTACTCTGACTATGTCTGACATAATATGCAGCACAACTCCTGTTCCAGGCTTTGGTCTTGTCACATCTGGACTACTTCAACTCTCTTCTGACAGGAGCAGCAATTGATTTAAAATACAGCACAGGCAACAAATGTTACTCTAACATATATTAAGTTGAAATTCTTGATGCTGGCCTATAGAGCAGTCTTACCAGGTGCAAGGAGGTTGTTTTTCATGCTGTACTTCCTGAGGCTATTTAAAATATTTGCAATCTTGCTCAGTAATATTCCACTAATTATCATAATAACTTAATACAAAATGGCGAACATACAAATTAGCTATCTTTTTGTATCTTGTATATTGGGGAACATTTAATATTTTCATTGTTATAACTTCTGTATCACTTTGTTTTATATGCAGCTTTCTGTAGACTCATGGTAATCTGCTTTGTTACACACTTTTTCGGTCAGAATAAGAGGAAAAAGAACTGAAAAGAACTGCCACTTGGATTCTACTATAAAATTCATTAGTCTGTATTTCACTTAATAAATTCAATTAGCCATACTTGTGTTTTTCACGAGTATCATTATCAATCAAATTCAAAAATTAACATAAATGATCACTTTTATAGGGGCTTGCTATCAGATTAATCTAACATACAATCCAAAATACACAGAGAAATATTAAAAGAACAACCTGCATGTGAAAAGTAACTAGTTTCAATTTCCAACTGAACACTATCAGCTGTTAGTGCAGCCATACCAATACAGTATATGCACTATACACATATTATTAAGCAATCCACTTATACAAAGATAACATTCTCAGACCTGCTTAATCCAATTTAAGGTCATGAGAAGTCAGCACCTATCCAAGCAGGAAACAGTCCTGGACAGCAGTTCATCATATTGCCTACACTCATGTATTAGTCTTATTATATCTTTTAAAATAATAAACACTTTCATATCATCATCAAAATCATTTCCTTTCTGCTTTTAGGGAAGAATGCTCCTGGAGTAATATTATGAAGTTCGTTCACCAAGCCTCATTATCCCTAACAACTTCCTCCATAGCTTCTTGGGAAATATCAGACATACTCTTTAGTATGACTTGATGTTCTTTCAGTTGGCCATAATTTTTCATCTTCAATGGGATACACCTAAGGGCAGCCTAAAAACATGACTAAATTACATAAACTAGCTCCTCTTGAACTAGAGAAGCAGCCATTCAACTCTGTGGTTATTTGTATTGCTGAGCTTCTCACCTCGTCATGGAGAGTGAACCTAAGAACCCTGCATAGGAACATTTGTTTCAGCCATTTGTATTTGTGATTTCATTCAATCAGTCACTACACATAGGGTGTATCACACTTTTGCCTGTCACCCAATTGGCATTGTACCTGAGACTTGTGTTTAACCTTGTACATTGTGACCCCACTTGGCCGCACAACATATTTTTTCTGGCTGAGGCACATAGAGCTACATGGGACCCCAACTGTCACCAGGAAGTACCAATCCCAGGCCTGGCTTTTGAAGTGTGTCCCAGTGGTTTGGGTAAAGATCTCTTAGATTTAAGTAGATAATTTATGTAAGTTGAATTATAGACTATATATAAACTGTATATATATATATATATATATATATATATATATATATATATATATATATATATATATATATATATATATATATATATGGACCAATTTGCAATGATTAACACAATCAGGAACACATATCTTCAGACAAAACACAGTTCAACCTATAAACATACCGTGCCTACTTGGAATCAATTCAGTTGCCTCTTGAGGAGTCTTTGTCATGATTTGGTAAGATATTTGGTCCTCTTATGGCCTCCAATGTTTATTTCCATCATTAGGTCCTCTTCCAGGGGTATGGCCTCTAAAGTTGGGACCCATGCATAATCAATGCAACGGGATAAAAAGACAGTTATGAGTACAAATCCTTATCCAATCTGTGGATACCAAATCTCTGAAGTATTCAAAGTTTAACTTTGTGCTCTTTTCTTACATGTACTTTTGGATTTAATTCTCTTATTTTCTTAACCATGATTATTGCCTCTTGTATTGAGCTTTGGCTTCGTTTCACTTATTTCCTTTTGTTTTGTTTTTTATATGTATCTCCCAGTTTTGCTCAAAAGTTTATCTGCCATTTTGCTGATAGAAAAATCTTGCCTCACTGCTGCATATCACCCCAAATTTTGTCGTCTTATGTCTGAAAAGTGTTCCATTTTATATTCCTTGCTGTTCCAAAAATATCCACCAGATGGTGAACCTCTACCTGGAGAAACCCAGCATAATACATTACATATGTTCTTTTTAAGAGATAATTTTTTTCCTCTGTAATTCAGAAATGTATCCACCATGCAAAAAGTCTCAAAAAAGGTGTTATTTCACCAGTATGACTGTGTTATCTTGTAAATGGTAATATATGTCGTGTAAGAAAGGAACCAGTTCAAAGCACATCCGTTGTACTTGTTATTTTCTTTTTTTAACAGTGATAGATTAACGGCACATAAAATACTCCTTCTACTGTATTTACTCTACACCGCCTCATTTTTCTAGTTTACAGAGGTTACAGTGCCCTAGAAAACAAAGTCTTCTCCTAATAATCCATTTTAAGGTTTTCTCCCCATCCTAAAGATGGTACAAGTGCTACCAGATGGTGTCTGTTTCTTCTAATAGTGCCTTGTGGCACATCAATGAGATAGGATCATTGAGTTGAATGTTTTGCTGCTGTTCCAGGTTCTCTCATATCAGTGACCCAAACTGACTGCCCGGGTGTAAGTGTCCGTAGACTTCTTGCTCTATGTCTCCTGTCAAACTGCTGTGCTTCCAATCACCTCTTTTCCTGCTCCTTGGCTCTGATAGCCATGTCATCTGGAAAAGCAGGTTTAAGCAGCTTTGGAAGAACTGGGACAATGGTATAGACTATATCCATTTTATAGAGGAGTCGCTGTATATACCAGTAAAGAATGGCATGGATTTGCCTTTTTCAGCAAGTTGAATAACTTGCTGGGCATCCTTGTTGCTCTGTGAGAATTTTGGGCTACTGGTGACATGCTTAACACTAGATTTTTTTTTATGAAAAAACTCGTAAATCCGGCCCACCTTAAATCCCTTCATACCTCTCCATCAGCATCTTTTGTCCTGTAAATGTGCCGATAAAGACAAGCAGCAAGCAACCTGCTATTCCATCCCCCCACCGCTGCAGAATGTGCGCAAAGTTCTCCCAGCTCATGCCTTGATTATCTGGGAGTGAAGTGCTGGAGTTTTAGAGTGGAAATAATAGATTGTTATTTGGAACACATGCATTTCATGTGTGTTCCATTTCTAAAATAATCTGTGTAAACACATTGTTAAAACAGAATTTTTTTTTACATATTTTAGTAATAAATGACAAAATGTAGGCATAAACTATATAATGTGTGAAGCCTGACGTCCAAAGATCAAATAAACACTTTCACAGTCCCCGAGTCCCCGGTTTGATCCTGACTGCCTTGCATATTTACCGTTTTGAGTAGTGAGCTGCTCTTATTGTTAATATTATACAATAAACACATACATTTGGTTTACATTTGTAACAGCTGGTGTAAATTTATAGTTCACACAAACGCTGATGAATCTGCCTTCTCCGTATCTCACCGTCACTTGATTTTTTATTCAGTTTTATTGAGTGTTCCTGCTCACGCTGAATTTGTCAAATATTTATCAAAGTAAGTATTTGTCAAAACATGTCAAAGCCGCACTGACAAAAAAAAAACAGAGACATACTGTAGGT